>NW_006408572.1:1213112-1237807 GCF_000296735.1 Chrysochloris asiatica | reverse complement strand
TGCCTTAATCCCTGTATCCCAGAGACCTGTTGTTGGACCTTTAGTCTTTTGCACTAATTATTTCCTTGAGCCTTTGATTTTCTTCACTGTTCTTTGCCTTGCATGGGAAGAGACCAATAGTTGTGTCTTAGATGGCTACTTGTAAGCTTTTAAGGTCCCAGTCAGTACTTACCAAAGTAGGATGTAGAATATGGTCTTTATGGACTATGTTATGCCTGTTGGCTTAGATATGTCCTGGGACTTTGGTCCTAAGACCTGAAGCATAGTGACTCAGTCACTCAAGTTGTTTGGTTATGGCTAAGAAACTTGCAAAGTTTTGCTCCTATATGTTCCTCTATATACCTGCATATATTTATAGCACATGCAAATACATATTTGGCAATATCCTGGGACCAAACCTGTAAAATTCGCATGGTGTACTCCATAACTCATCCCACAACTTATTTAGCTTAATCTCTGTGTAACCACTCTTTGTTTTTATAGTTCTTGCAGGGTTGTATGTTGTTGTTGTTAAGTACTGTCGAGTTAGTTCCCACCCATAGCAACCCTGTATAGGGTCTCCGAGCTGCTGGTGACCTTGAACCACCGACTTTACAGTTGAAACTGACTTTGCAGTGCAGTGCATTAACCCACAACGCCACACATTGTAGTAGTATTTACTGTTGTTGCCTTGTCCTTTGATGTTCCTCCCAGTGCCTTCCTTTGCCTTGGTCATGCTCTGCTGACCTCCCCTTATTGTATATATTGCCTTTCCTTTCATGTAAGTTGATACATGTCCTGATGTGGTGCTGTTGGCTAAGCAGTGGACTGATAACCACAAGTTTGGTGGTTCAAACCCACCAAGCACTCCTCTGAAACCCTATACAGGGTCTCTGAGTTGGAACCAACTTGACGGTACTTAACAGCTATTTAGGTAATGGTTGTTCCCTGCCTCCCTCTTCCATCCCTAGTAACCATCAAAGAGTTTTGCTTTCTGCCATAAACCCTTTCTTGACTTTTACGATCATGGTTTCATATGATGTTTGTCCTTTTGTGGTTGTCCTTTCAACCTTTTATGTCAAGTTAAATTAAGAAAATTGTTCATCAAAAGATTTAGTCCTTCATTTACTTAAGAAAAACTCCTGTCAGAGTACACAAAGAATTATAAATAAATGAAAAGTCAAATTATTCTCCATTCTTACTTCAGACAAGTGAACTCCTGTTTTGTTTCCTCAGGGATTTTTGCCAAACCTGACCATGTTAAGATGACATATCCAGAAACTCAGCTTCATCATTCCCTGCCCTTATTGTTGATTTGTGACAATCTCCGTGACCCTGGGAACCTGGGGACAATTCTGAGATCTGCTGCTGGGGCAGGCTGCACCAAAGTCCTACTCACCAAAGGTAAGGGCCATTTCCTTCATCAAAACTTCTCTTTATGTTACATGTATAAGCTGAAGAGAACCCAGCCTAAGACAGTAGCATGTGGGGATTACAATAGAAAAAGATGAAAGAGAATTAGCTCTACTGATCAGTATGGGTTGCACTTTAAAGTAAAGAAAACAAAGTCCTCACTACTGGACCAATAAATAACATGAGAAATGGTGAAAGGATTGAAGTCATCAGAGACTTGGATCCACAATCGACACTTAAGGAAGCAGCAGTTAAGAAATCAGATGATGTGTTGCATATAGCAAATCTGCTGTAAAAGACCAACTTAAAGTGTTCAAGAGCATAGATGTCAGTTTGAGGATTGAGTTGCACCCCGAGCCATGGCATTTTTAGTTGCTTCATATGCATGTGAAAGGTAAGGAAAACCAGAGAAGACTCAGTGTGTTTGAATTATGATGCTGGAGAAGACTACTGAAAGTACTACGGACTGCCAAAAGAATGAACAAAATCTGTTGTGGAAGAAGTAGAGCCAGAGTGTTCTTTTGAAGTGATGCTGGTGAGACTTTTGTCTTGTACTTTGGACATGTTATCAAGAAGGACCAGTACCTGGATAAGGATATTATGTTTGGTGGAGAGTCAATGATTCTGAGGATGCCTCAAACACAAACTCTTTGAAGCCCCTGTGTAAACGTCATCTTGTTGTTGTTGTTGTTAAGTGCTGTCGAGTCAGTTTCGACCCATAGCGACCCTGTACAGGGTTTCCAAGGGTGTAAATCTTTACGGGAGTAGAAAGCCTCATCTTTCTCGCGTGGAGCGGCTGGTAGTTTCGAACCGCTGACCTTAAGGTTCGCAGCCTGATTCGTAACCACTATGCTACCAGAGCTCCTTAAACGTCATCTAGGCCTATGAAAATAAATAAAAATTCACTGTCATGAAGTCAGTTCTGAGTCGTTGTTGTTGTTAAGTACCGTGGAGTCGGTTCCGACTCATAGTGACCCTGCACAGGGTTTCCAAGGCTGTAAATCTTTATGGGAGCACAAGTGGCCTTTTATAGGGCTTCCGAGACTATAAATATTTATAGGGTCAGACAGCCTCGTTTTTGTCCGGCAGAGTGACTGGTGTTTCAAGTGGCTCACTTGACTGTTGGCAACCTGGTCCCACCAGGCATCCTTCTTCCAGGCCCATAGGCTTCACTGATAAATTCTTGGGAACATTTAAGGAGAAAGAAACCAATTCTACACACTTCAGATAGCAAAAAAAGGAAAGAGCATTTCCTCTAAGTCACATGAGTTAATTCTCTTTCACGCTTTCTTTTCTTTCTTCCCAATCGCCCATGTCTCCATTTGCTGAACTAGTGGAGAGTTAGTTATAGTCTGTGGGACTTTGAGATTGTCTTAACATCACAATGTCTAAATCTTTGACCCATTGATTTTAGCATCCATTGATGATTCTTACCTGAGTGAAATGAGCTTTAATTTTTTTGTTTCTATGGTTCTTTCTATGAGGGTAAGTCAAAAAGAATTTCTACTAGGGTTCCAGTTCATACATTTATAGTTTTATTCTTAACAAAGTGTATTTAAACATGTCTCTCATCAGTGGGTGACTGCAAACAAGTTCTCCCGCTTGCTTTAATCTCATTAGGGTGCCTTCAGAAAACCAGTCAAAGCTGACTTCTGAAGTTTTGTAACAAAAAGGGGCAGTAGTTAATCTTACAGTCCAGGAACAGAGGACCCTAGAGCCATCAAGGGAGAAGAGCATGAGTGGAATGTGGAACCCTGTCCAGAGAAGCAGTGACACCAGAGGTAGAGGCAAAGATGATGATGATATCGAGAGAGCAACTGAGGACTCCAGACTTATGGAAAGAGAAAGGCTGTTTGCTGGCGGCCAGGAGGCAGGCTTGAAGAATGTGCCCTTTGGTTCTTTAAATGATTATATATTCCTAAGTGTTTTTGTGTACATTTCCCACCCCCCAAAAAAAACAACCCCAAAGGGAATAGAAGCAAATACTGTTGAGTGATGATGCATGGAGGAGATTGTAATCATTGCAATGAAATGAGTGTAAAACTGATGTTCTCCCATGTAAACTATCTCTCAATTCACAACAAAGACTTACTGAAAAAAAAGAAAGCTGACTTCTGAGGGCCTCTGCTTTGTTGTTGTTGTTATGTGCTGTGGAGTCGGTTCCGACTCATAACAACTTTGCGTAGGGTTTCCAAGGCTGTAAATCTTTATGGGAGCAAAAAGCCTCATCTTTCTCCCACGGAACAGCTGGTAGTTTTGAACTGCTGACTGTGAGATTAGCAGCCTGATTCATAACCACTACGCTACCAGAGCTCCTTCTGGAACAATTAAATTCAAGTCGGACAGGTCATCTCAAAAGATTATGTATGACAACTATATTTTGGAAAATTCAAAGGGAACGCAAAGTCAGTGGTTCAAACTCAGTAGGGTCACTATACAGGGTCACTATGGAGAATATTGAAAGTGCCATGGACTGACAAAAGAACCAGTGGATCCATTTTGGAAGAAGTGCAGCCAGAATGCTCCTTGGAGGCCAAGATGGCCAAACTTCATCTCTCATCTGTCAAGAAGGACCAGTCACTGGAGAAGGATATCGTGTTTGGTAAGGTGGAGGGTCAGAGAAAAAGAGGAAGACCCCCAACTAGATGGATTGGCCAAGTGACAGCACTGATGGACTCAAGCGTGGCAACAGTAGTGAGGTTGGCCCAGGATCGGGCAGTGTTTCGTTGTGCTGTGCATAAGGTTGCTATGAGTCGGTACCAACTCGATGGCACCTAAAATAACAACAATGAATACTATGGCACTTAACAACAACAAATTTTGGTAAATTTTCTCAAAGGACACAGGATGATTATGGAGGCTTCCTAGAAAGAAGCTTTAAGAAAATGGAAAACTGCATTGGTAAGAGAAAGGCCATAAAGGAATTTTTTCCCATCACAATAGTGCACTTGCTCATTCTTCAGGGGTAGCAGGTGCATTCTGTCTTACAGGAATTTCATTGAGAACTCTTATCCCATCTACCCTACACCCCTGATCTTGCCCCTTCAGACTTCTTTTTGTTCCCCTAACTCAAAGACCATTTAAAAGGAACATGATTTGAGTCCCTGGAGAAGGCCTCAACTGCTGTTTTGATGTGATGTAAGTGGAAAAGCACAGAATTCTTTGAAGAAGGGTTAGAGATGGAAACATAGCCTTCAGAATTATATAGGCCTAGATGGAGAGGCTATGTTGAGGAACAGTAGTATCATATTTTATTATTTTTGTTTAATAAAGGTTTCTATGATTTTATGGAGTCCTGGTATGGCACTATAGGATAAGCTCTGGACTGTCAACTGCAAGATCAGTGGCTCAAACACTGTATGGTGGTGGTGGTGGTGAGCATGTGCTGTGGAGTCGGTTCCAACTCATAGTGACCCTGTACAGGGTTTCTGAGGCTGTAAATCTTTACGGGAGCAGACAACCTCGTCTTTCTCCTGCGGAACAGCTGGTGGTTTTGAATTGCTGACCTTGAGGTACTCAGCCCAGTTCGTAACCACTACACTACCAGAGCTCCTGCAAACACTATATGGGATCACTGATTTGGAACTGACTTGCTGGCGTTTAACAACAGGCTATTAAAGAACTTAAAGTGAATCAAGGGAAAGCAACAGGTGCCAATTTTCACACTTGGTTTCAGGTTTCTTATGTAATAATCTTGACTTCCTAGATTGTTGGGTATGTGCGGTCTTACTAACCCTGGACATTCTGGGAACCCTGCAAATGGGATGATTATTAAGTGATGAGACATATCCCTTGGCCTCACACACCAATTAGCCTCATTACATTTCTGTTTCTTCTCATCGTAAAGAAGTAATAGCTTTGGTTCTAAGCATACTTGTCTAACAGCTGGGCCTATTACAACTTGTGGGGAGGGTAGGCGGGGAAGTATCATTCCTCAGAATCACCAGGTTATCATTATATGTACCCATATCATAGCACCCATTGCTGAGATTTACTTAAATTGCTCCTTCTAACTTACCGTAGCCTCACCTTGTTGGAGTACATTCCTTGGTTGGTCTGATAGCTGGGTGCTGGGCTTTCATTGTTAGAATCCACTTAAATGCCACACACACAACACACACACACACACACACACACATCATTTATTGAGCACTCTTGAGAATGGGTGTGGCTTAGGAAGTATCTGTTATAACCCTCACTGATTTTCACGTCAATGCTGGTGGCTGCTGTATAAGAGATAGAGAAGAAAGAGTAGAAAACACTAGGGCGGGTGTCTGTATCAAGGACACAAAGGGGTAACTCTCATCTCATCCGTACTCCCCACCATGCAGCAGGGTCTGGGCCCCTCTTCTGTCTGGTTCCCCTACCTCTTGGCATACATCCCTGTCCCCGTGTCTGGTTCCCCTACTTCTTGACATACATCTCTCCTCCCGTGTCTGGTTCCCCACAGTGACTGGGAGAAACCACGGTTGGGTATGTGTGGGCATTGTGACAGCTCCACCTCTTGTCTTATTCCCCTGAAGTTTGATAGATGAATTCTGTAAGTAATTCGTAGTGAGGAAGTGCCTCGTGCATTGGCTGTTTCCGGACACATGAAGGAAGGGCAGGGGGAAGTGCCTTCCTTTCATGTGTCTGGAAACGGCTAATGCATAGAAGGGGTTGGGTTTAGTGCAGGACTGTACTATAAAAGAACTGGTCCTTCTGTGTGCCCTTTCCTTAGGATGCTGTGGGGGAGTGTACGTGTGAATGACGCCACTGCTCTCCCAGCCCTGGGTCTCATTTCTTCCTAGATGGCTGCAGTTGCCTCGTTATGTCGTCATTTCTAGTGTCTTCCCTGCTCCAATAGAGAGTCAGCATTGCTACCAGATGAGTCATTCTAAAACATATATCAAATTATCCCTCCTTTAGTGAAAATCCTGCAGGGGAATGATACCGCTTTCAGAATAAAATCCCAGATTCCTTGAACTGGCATTCCCTGTCTCTTTTAAATGGATCTTTCTCTACCACACTCCCTTCCTTTAATTGGTTGGTGACTTTACTTCTAGATGTTGGACTATAGCTAGCTTTCCCCCTTTCTTAAATTTGACCCCCACCTGGCCCTTCCTCTAACAAGCTCTGACTAACCATCAAGATCAGCAGTGTCATATTCTCCTAGGTATCTTCCCCTGCTTTGTACCAGGATTTTCTATTGCCCTGTTAATGTTTGGTTTATTACTGGTACCCTAGTTGTCACTTGTATGAACTTCATCCCAACCTTACCGCACACTGCGCCAATGCTTTTCAGTGCTGTCAAGCTGGTTCCGACTCATAGCGACCTTGGCTGAGACCTCTGGGGAGCACTGATGGTTTTGAGCTGCTTAATTTGCAGGTAGCAGTCCAATGTTGATCCTACAGCGCCGCAACAGGACTCCAAGGGCTTTTGATTCTCTTTGCACACATATCTGGCACATGTGCCTGGTAATGTTAGAGCTATGAATAAAATCAGCTTTTAGCACTGGCAGAAATGAATCATAAAGTCCTTTGGCAGGATGCTGCTATTACTGGGGAAGCCTATGGTCTCATCTTGAGAGAAGGCCATATAACAAAATAACTTTGCTTTATCTCTTGTATCCAGATTAGTCTGACTTCCTCCAAAGGTCCCTAGTCAGGTACAGCTTTTCCAGCCTTGATTTCATCATGTCTTTTTATTTTCTAGGCTGTGTGGATGCCTGGGATCCCAAAGTGCTACGGGCAGGCATGGGCGCACACTTCCAGGTGCCCATTATCAACAATCTGGAATGGGAAGAAGTACCCAACTACCTGTCCACTGACACCCGGGTCTACGTGGCTGACAACTGTGGCCTTTATGCCCAGGCTCAGCGGTCTAACAAAGCCAGTGACCATGTATGTGACCGACGATTCCTGAAGCTTCATAAGTATGAGGAAGCGGAAGATACAGAAACAAGAGATAAGAAAGACTGGCTTCCTGACCTGGAGGTCCAGAGCTACGACCTGGACTGGACAAAAATGCCAGCGGCTGTTGTTATTGGTGGGGAGACCCATGGCGTAAGCCTGGAGTCTCTACAGTTGGCTGAGAGCACGGGGGGCAGGCGGTTGCTGATCCCCGTCGTGCCAGGTGTGGACAGCCTGAACTCAGCCATGGCTGCCAGCATCTTGCTTTTCGAAGGAAGAAGACAACTGCGGCTGAGGGAGGAACACGGGAGCAGGTGCAGGAGTTACCACTGAGAGTGGACATGGACATCCTTTCTCCATCCGAGGAGGGCTCTAGCTCCTCCCACGTCTGGAAAGGCTGTTAGGGCCCTGTGGGGTTGTGTGGACCTGGAGAGCAGTGTGGGAGCCGTGGAAGCCATTTTCTTCTCTCTGAGCTTCCCAGGCCCTATTTGGGGAACAAGAGATAGGCAGGATGCTAATATATAACGATTGAAAAATCAGAAACTCCACAAATCTGCTGAGACATATCCAAGGTCAGTATTCTTCCTGAGAGTCCCAGATCCTGACCAGTTTTAGCACTGTTCAATCATGCTTTTCCTAATGTGACACAACAAGCAGATGATCCCCGTGGCCTACATGGCACTCCATGTTCTTAAAATTGTCCACCAAGGACTACACTGGGGCCCAGAGCCTGCTGAGGCTACCTTGGGGAGGGAGGAATGATCCTGCAGTAGCTGGTGGGTGCTTTGCAGTCACTGAGCATGGTTCATCTGCCGTAGTTCTGGCTGTCACGTCACTTCGTCATGGGAGACATCAAGTCCTGTGCAGTGTGTGTGGAGCCAGCAGGTGCCATTAAAACGTGCTTGGTGTGAGTCGTGCCAGGGGTCTCTGCCTGTGTCTTACCCTTTGGCCTAGTGAAGAAGACACAGCCAAGAGATGACTGGACCAGGAGCGAAGGGCCCCTCAACAGCTAGCTCTTTTGGTTTGGATATGCCTGTCTTATTTATTCGGACCCTTGATGTAAATAGCCAGTGCTTATGTGCAACGTGATTTCCCCTTTTGATCAGCAGTGGGAAAAGCTGAATTGATCAGGTGGTGCCATGCCGTCCTAGCAGCCCTGCAGCTGTCTTTCTGCAGATTCCACATGCAGGGGAGGAGGAAACTTATTTTCAAAACCTTCACCACCCCCTTACATCCGTCAGGAAAGCTGCACCCTGTTGACTAGCTCCCAGCTGTTAGCCCTACTCAGTGATGTTTTAGTTCATTGATGACCCTGGTTACTTGCTGACTGGTGGTGGTAGTTATGTGCCTTCAAGTCGGTTCTGACTCATAGAGACCCTCTACAGAGTTTCCAAGGCTATACATCTTTATGGGAGCAGAAAGCTTAATTTTTCTTCCACGGAATGGCTGGTAGTTTCGAATAGCTGACCTTGAGAGTAGCAGCCTGACTCGTAACCACTGCTCAGGGAAATGCCAGGGCTTCCAGATTCCATGGGAACAGAGGCCTCGGAGCGCTCCTGCAGGGGGTGGGTAGTGCTGCAGCAGGACCCTGCCA
Organism: Chrysochloris asiatica; assembly: GCF_000296735.1. Lineage (NCBI taxonomy): Eukaryota > Metazoa > Chordata > Mammalia > Afrosoricida > Chrysochloridae > Chrysochloris > Chrysochloris asiatica. Next base: position 1,228,929 of record NW_006408572.1, on the reverse strand, counting down.
CTCTTCTGGCAAACCCCTGGGACCAGGGACCTTACCTGGTGCCAGTCAGGAGATGGCTACAGGTGGTAATCACCTGGTGTGTCTGTGGGAAGGGGGTGGGTGGGACTTCTTTCAACCTCCGCTTTAGTAATCACAGAGAACAGGGTTGGTGGTAAGGACAAGGATGCAGGCAGTATGGCTTGACCACATTCCTTCCCAAGGTATCCTATGGGAACCCTTCACCATGTTTCCGGAGTGCCCAGTGAGTAGCCCTGGCAGGCCTGAGGCAAACTGTCATGGCCAAGTGACACTTCTCTGGGGAGCCAGGTGTTAAGTGGGACTTGTGCTCCAAGGGGCTGGGTGGAATTGATCTGATACGTTCATGGGGAGGGGTGTTGGCCAGCCTGGACCACTCACTGCTTGGGTGCCCTACTCTGGTCTGTGCATGTGGCAGTGCTGATGACTTCTGGGAAAAGGCCGTGATGTGGCTTGATTTCTTTTCCTGAAGGAGTCCTGTTGTCAGGAATGTTAAGCACTCAGCTGCTAACGGAAAGGCAGTCATCCGTTTGAATCCACCAGGGGCTCTGTAGGAGAAAAACCCTGGCAATCTATTCCCATAGACTGTCATCACTAAGTGTCAGTTTGGAGCCACAGTAACCCTGTATAGGGTTTCCAAGGAGCGGCTGGTGACCTTGAACTGCCGACCTTGCGGTTCAAACAATTTTACAGTCCAGCACATTTAACGCACAGCGCCGCACCAGGACTCCAAAGATTAAGTGCCCTCAAATTGGTTCTGACTCAGTGACCCTGTTTAAGGTTCCCAAGGAGCAGCCGGTGATTTGAACTGATTGGTCCTACAGCGCCACAGCATCTCAAAGATTGCAGCCTAGAAAACCCTGTAGGGCTGTTCTTTGTCCTTGTAGGGTCACTATGAGTTAGAATCAACAGTATACAGCCACAACAGCTGTGAATTCAAGCTCACAGGTAGTTCTTGAGCCTTCAACCCCAATCACCTGGAAAGCAGAAGAGCCCATGCCTCTAGACTAGCAAGTATCCAGCATGATCCGCCAGACTTCACGAGTTGATACAAGAATTGAAAGAGGAACATAGCAAGGAAGTGTGGAAGGCAGTCCAGAGAGGTGGTTCCTCTGACTTGTGTTTACATTTAGTCTGCCACAACACCTTAAATACTGTTAAGGGAAGAACACCAAAACCCACAATTGTGAAAGAGTTGATTCTGATTCGGAGGCCCTCCCTATAGGGCAGAGTAGGACATCTTAAGGTTTCTGAAACTGTAAGTCTTTCTGGGAGCAGACGGCCTCGTCGAGGGACTGGTGAGTTCAAGCCACAGTCCTTGCAGTTAGCAGCGCAGTGCTGAGGCCCACATACAACCAGGGCTCCTCATTAAGGGGACACAAGTCGCTAAACGCTCACATCTCTCCAGCATAGTCGGTGATTTGTGTAGTGTCTCCTGAGTTCTTTTTGTCTATGTGTAGGTATAACCTGAAGTCCGGGTGTGGCACTGTAGGAAAAGCACTGGACTGCAAGGTTGGTTTGAAACACAGGATCAGTGGTTCAAACTCACCAGCTCCTCAGAAACCCTTTACAGAGTCGCTGAGTTGGAAGCGACTCAGTGGCACTTAGCGACAATAGATATAACCTAGACTAGCAAGGAGATGAGGCTGTGGGGAAGAGGCACAGGCACGTTTTCCTTCCTGTAAAATGGCAACAGGAAGCAAGTGGTGGTTAACGGATTGAAACTGATGGAAATGCGAGCACTCCTGTCTCTAGTATCACTCAGATACTAGAAACTCACCATCTTGAATTCTTTTCCATTTTGAGGCCAACATTTATTCTGTTGCCATTTTCCCCAAGAAGTATGACTAAAAACTGAGCAATATGTGACAAGAAAAACACATGGCTGGGCTGAAAAGATCAATATGAAAAGTTGGCCAAGCTTCCCGTTTGCCTTTGTGTGGAGGCATAGCTGTAGTGGTGACTTCAGCCACAAGGTGGCAGGCCACATCACTGAAACCTCTCCCAAATGTAAAGGGACAGCTTGGGGGTTTTTATCCCCCTGGATTTATAAATTGTTGAAACAAGGGGAGGATGAAGTGGACCTCCACCTACAGAGGGCATTTTGCAAGCTATTTGTGCACAGAACTGGCACAGCTAGAAGCAGAGAACCATTGGGTGTTAAGTGCTGTCGAGTCAGTTCTGACTCAGTGACCCTATAAAGGGGGTTCCGAGGAGGTGAGTTTGAACCACTGACCTTGCTCATCATATTGTGGCAAAAAGGAATGTGAAGTACACAAGGGTATTGGGAGCAAAATCTAAAGAAAGTGTACAGAGACGGAGCAGCAGCATAAAGACAGCCGAGCTTACCCCCTTGAACAGGAAGGCACTTGCAGTAAACGCTGGTGCCTGATGGGCCTGGAACTCCCAGACCCACTTCCCCACTGCAGCACCATTCCGTTAGCGCCTCAGGCGGAGGAAAAACAGACCCAGACCTCCCTTTCCCACAGCTCCAGCTGTTGTCGTTCCTGGTTAGAATCTTGGTCTTCAAGGCCCAGAAGATACAACGCCTCTGAGGACTGGTTTCCACCAATGCCTTCTGGTTAACAGCACCACCAAATGTCACTACCACTTAGCACTTCTTTCACCATCCCACCACACACAGACTCCAAAAAGTGCCTTCGTCCAAAAGTTCCTAGCTAGGGCTTAAGACCCCAAGCTGCACTGGAGGGTCTTGGACTCCCCTCTTGGCCAAGCCAACTCTGCAGCAGATCTGAAAGGTCTCACTTAAAAATAAAAAAGGTCCTATGTAGCCACTGTTGAACTGCAAGATCTTATCTCCTGTCCTTTCATTAGTGAATAAAGGTAATACGCTGAAGCCAAATTAAGTGAGCTAATACATTGCTCTGGTGATTTTAAGGTGTCTGAACTGGAGACCCATGTTACATTTAGCAGCTGAGGGGCAGCTGAAACCTGAGTCATCACAGAAAGCCTCAGGACACTGATGTTGATGCTTAGTGGCCCAGTAGGACTGAAAAGCCCATGTATGTTGCAGATGGTGTCATCAAAGCAAACTTGTTGCCTTTGAGTCGATGCCTAGTCAATGACCCTCTAGGACAGTAGACTGCCCCGAGGGGTTTTCAAAGCAGTGAAAGCTGACTGCCACATCAGTCCCCTGTGTAGCACCATGTGGGTTTGAACTGCCAACTTTTCAGTTTGACACCATCCCCTCAATTATCAGGGGTCTTAGTTAACGCCTTAGAGTTGGGGTCTGTCAAGGAGGGAACAAAAGGTTGGGGACGAGGTGACTGCTGCAACCAGCTCCAGCCTCCCCTGTACCTCTGATGGGAAAGAGGCTCATCATGACTACAGAGGGCTCTAAAGCAGTTGGGGACTTCCATATCCACTCAAAGGAAAGAGATTTTTCTGGCCGTGTTCCAATATCAGATCTCCTACTGGATCCCAGTTCTATCACGTGTGTGTGGCTTATTTTAGTGTGGCACCAGTACCCAGAAATCCAGACTAGAGGCTACCTTTTCCTACTTGGAGCTGCACACTAGCCTACAGACTGAAGACAGGCTTTCATGAGTCCACACACTCTTGTCCTCACGTTGGTTCTGACTCCTGGTGACCTCAAATGAGCAGAATAGAATTGCACTGCAAAGGGGTTTCAACACAGGAAGAAAGCAAAAGGTCATAAAGACAAGAAAGAAGGAAAAGATCAAAATGAATGTCAGAAGAGACACTGAAGCTCATGTGGTAACTAAATACCAACAGGGAAGGAGTCTTCACATCAACTATCTAATGCTATCCTCTTTGTACACAGGGTAGATAGGGATGGGCAACTTAAGACATGGGCTCCCTAAAATGGGGCCATAAAGGCACAAAGTGACTGGCTTACAAGGTTTCAAGAGGGAGTTTAGTTTAAGAGCGTGTGGGGGAAGGAAAAGTCCCCACTAAATAGTTTTCATCTTGTCTAGATGGGTCTGGTTAAAAGATATGGGATAAGATTCTTACAGTTTGAGTAATAGTTATCACGACTAACTGCGACTGTCACAATTGTAAAGGTAGAAGTTCTGCAACAAAAACGGGGGAACAGTTAATCTTACAGTCCAGAAACAGAGGACCCTAAGACCATCAAGGGAGAAGAGCACAAGCAGAATGCGGGACCTTATCCAGAGAAGCAGTGACACCAGAGATGGAGGCAGAGATGGGGGCATGGAGAGAGGGAACAGCTGATGACTCTAAATTCATGGAATTAGAGGGACTGAGAACTGGCAGCTAAGAGGCAGTCTTGCAGAATGTGCCCTTTGGTAGTTTAAATTATTATATATGCCTGAGTTGTTAAAAAAAAAAAAAAAAAAAAGCTAATGTGACTACAGAGAAATACTGCATCTGATGGTACATGGAGGAAAGTATAATCATTGTAATGAAACAAGGTGTATGATTTGTCGAATATAAAATGATAATCTGCCCTGTAAACTTTCACTCAATTCACAATAGAAACTTAAAAAAAAGGGGGGAGGGGGTTCCAAGGCTGTGACCTCTCAAAAGGAGATCACCAGACTTTGCTTCTAAGGCACTTTCTGGGTGGGTTTGAACTGCCACACTTCTGATTAGTAATCCAGTGCTTAACCATTTTGCCCCCACCCCAGGTGTTCCCAGTTAACCTATTATTTAAGGGGAATCAGTGGTCCCTCAGAGCAAGTTTGACTAAAATCTCACAGATGCCCTGACTAAGGAGGTAATCCAAAACACTAGGGTAGTGACACTTTACGCCTAAAAGAAAACAAAGCCTACTTTTATGCTCATCTTCACATACAGGGCATGCGGAGAAGAGCCTCGTGTCCGGCTTTCCCCCATTAGGAGGAGAAATCCCGGCTAGAAGACCTATAAAGCAGAGCCAATGTAAAAATGTCCTACATGCAGCCTTTTGTTTCCTAGGAAATATTTCACTCTTCGCACACGCTCACAGACCATTAGCACTAATAGACATCAGCCATTTGTCCCTAAAGAATTGTCCCACAGCTTGCTTGGAGGAAAGCAGGACATGCTGTTGGCCTACATTAGTTGCAGATCTCAAGATCTCACTCACTTCAGTACAGCCGCTCCCGAGCAGACATGAGCGATTCTCCCAAGCGAAGGGCCTCTGGGTCCGTCCGTCCCTGGTTCACAAGACAACACCCAGAGAAGATCAGAGGACATCCTGAACTTTGGCCCTGGCTATTGGCCACCCCACAATCTATTTCCCACTGGTGTTTCAGACCTATTGGGGCAAGCACAGGCCTACCTCAGCTGGCCGAGGGAGGTGCCTGGGTGACTGGTTGGGGCTGGGCCACTCGCTCAGGTCCCTTCAGTGCTACAATTCTGAAGGTATAGCGTCTTTACAAGTGTCCACTTTCAAACATGGGGGCTTTTCTCCTCAAGCTAATCTGCCACAACTTTACTAGTTCCTGGATCATATCCTGTGATGTCTTGATATCATAGCAGACTTAGAATAAGGCAGCAGGAGGGGAGAACAGCTTTTTTGTTCTTTAATTAGGCAACAGGAAAAAACAAAGTCTGGAAAACCAAGAATTACCACTTGAAGCTTGGCTGATGACGGAGAACAATGCTGGCCCCTGGGCTCGGTGAGAGCCATGGATTCGAGGACATGCTGGAAACAACTTGAAGGCACCGGCAGGAGCCACATCACTCCCAGAAAGGAAGCTGGCGTTAGTTCATCCTCCTTTCTCACCATCTGTCCACACCACTCCCAAACACACGCCCTTTTTCTTAAACAGATCTTTATTGCTGGGAACAGTTAAGAAAATTGCTCTGTTGTGAAAATGGGGAGAGTCTTTGTGGTGAACAGAATCTGGGGACCCCATGGTGGCATTTTTAGAGTCACTTTCCTGCCTCCACCTGAAGGACATGGTCTTCTTGCTGCTGGCAGAAGCCCTTGAATGTATCTCAGCTGGTGTTTTAACCTGCTTCCAATTGTTGTTAAATGCCATCGAGTTGGTTTCGACCCACAGTGACTCTGTTAGGGTTTTTTAGGAGCGACTAACTGGTGGGTTGGAACCGCCAACCTTGTGATTCAAACTGACCTTGCAGTCCAGTGCATTATCCTGCAGTGCTACAGAATTTTAAGGTATTTTGGAGCTGCTTAATGGGAATATTCAAGTTAGCTATTTGGTTTGCATCATTAGAGAAAGATTTTTGATTTTTACAGGTATTGGTGAAGTGAGCCTTTCCTGTGTGTTTCTTCAAAGTTGTTGTGTGCCATAGAGTTGGTTCCGATTCATAAACAACCCTGTATAGGGTTTCTGATACTCTTAGGTCTCTATGGGAGCAAAAACCCTCATTGTTTTTCTCTGGAGTGTCTGGTGGATTCGAACTGCTGACCATGGGGTACCCTGAAGTTAACAGCCCAACACAAAACCCACATAATGCTAAAGCACTTTTAAAGTAAATCTTCCCCACTGATTTTTAACTAATCTGTGCATTCACTTGAAATCATGGCGTGGCGCTGTAGGAGGAGCACTGGACTGCAAGGTCAGTTTGAACTGCAAGGTTGGTGGTTCAAACTCAGCAACTGCTCCTCAGAAACCCTACATAGGGTCACTGAGTCAGAACTTAACAACAACAATGCATCCACTCTAAGAGGAGACTTGTGATATCCATGGTCCACCCAGATAACTCTGCCAGATGGTCCTGCTAGGTAACTCTGGGCAGGTCACCAGAGTATCAGAGAAGACCTTGACTTAGCGTAACTCCTCACTGGGCTTTGTTCCTTCTTCCCCAGGAAGCTAAGTACTGCTCCAAGGCAATCCTGATAGAGGGTATTGGCAGAAATCCATCCCATCTTCCTGACCTCCTCCTGAACCCTCACCCATGTCCCAAAAGAGACACTGGCAAGGATCCCAGAGAAGCCATCCACCCAAGGACAGAGCAAGGTTTAAGTGTTTTAAACCGCTGCTCCATTTTCACAAGGAGAACTTTGTGTGATTCCATCTGCTTCCCCAACCAGCGCCAGGCCACTTGGGTCCCCCACAGGAGGGAATAAGCATATGCATGTGCTATGAGAACAGGCCCAAGTCAAACCAGGAGAGTGGTGGCCAGAGCTCCAAAGCAGGGTCTGCCTCAACTGCTCTAACCCAAATGCGTTTCCTGGCTTCTGGACACCAGGCGGCTCTGACAGATGCCCTTCCATGATGGTCAGCTACCAAGTGTCCAGGGAGAGTCAAGAGGATTTCAGTGTCCAGCTCCCAACTCCCCACCCCCTAATAGAACATCACCACAGCAAAAACGGAACTAACAAATGGTGTTTATGATTAGGGATAGGTGGTTGGTAATGTCCAGAGAGCCCGCTTTATTTCTTACTAGGTGATTGTATTTCAGACTGGCGACATCCAATAACAAGTCTAATTACCAACTAACTTTGTACCTCTGAACTACAAAGACACAATCTCATTTGGTAAGGAACAACAGTGTCAACAATTATTTGGGGGTGGGGTGGGGGGTTAGATTTTGAGTTTTTAAATGAGTGGTCTTGTTTGACAAGTGTATTCAACAGAAGCAAGGGGCTGGCATGGAATGATCTAAAGACTCGGGAGACCCGACTGACATGGGCTGATAACTGGAAGCCCACTGTCATGGAGTCAATTCCGATTCACAGCGACCCTACAGAACAGAGAATTTTCAAGGCTGTCATCTTTACGGAAGCAGTGGCTGTTGGATTTGAACTGCTGACATTTCAGTTAACAGCAGAGTGCTTCAACCACTTGTGCCAACAGGGCTCCAAGATGGGGTGAGCATCTTCAAATTCCTAGGCCACGGCCTTCTACTCCAAATCTTAAGAACATAGTTGGTCTGGTTTTCCTTTTTGTGGCCAGTTTTCAGCTCAGCTAAGGGGCAACGCTTCTCCGGGCTTCCTATCAGTCGCTATACCCACTGCCCTCTCTCCCCCAAAAGCTAGAATTCTGATACTTTCTCACCTCTTTAGTTTTGCTTTGAAAAGGGAAAGGGGGGTGGGGTGGGGTGGTAATCACAAGTGGGCCCAGATACCTCCACAAAGCTCCAGGGACCCCCTGGCCCAGAAGTGAGTTCAGAGGTTTGTACTGGTTAGAAATGCTCCTCTAAAGAAGATGTCCAAGGGGAAGAAATTCATTTAAAAAAATTCCATGAGAGTAGGGGCAGTTCATATGAGAAGGCAGAAACTTAGGGAAGGTCAAGATCAAGAGAAAGATGATACCTATGGAAGGAACAAGCCGCTCTTATCACATGGCAAGAGCTGAACAAAAGTAAGTCGTTTCTATATGAATCAATATCATCGCTACTCTCTTCTCACCAGGGAAAAACAAACAAAGAAAACCAAAACACCACCCCACAAGCTTTCGTTAGGATCTGGAGATCCCTGCCCAAGAACCCACTGACAAGCTGGGTTCCAAGAACCCACTGACAGCTTAGAGGATGAGGCAGGGGCTCACCAACAACTCTTAAGCTGAGTCCCAGTGAGATGCCGCCCCTCCTCCCCGCCACCTGCAGGGACAGGCATCAGTGAGCAGTTCCTTCCAGGGGTCCTGGGCTTTCTGTGAGCGTGCTGACACAAACGGCGGAACAAACCAGGAACCGAGTCCCTGTCTCTTGATGCTTACTGTGGAGAAGAGCACCCTGGCACATGTTTCATCATGAGTTAGTGACACTTACACAGAGCGACACTATCCCAGTTCTGGCTGGGCTATGCCATCCTCACAAGTCCCAAGCGGAATCTCCAAACACGGTGGTTCTTCGGCAGCTGAAAGGGTGCGCTCCCCAGGAGTTAATGCCCTGAGGAGGTAACGGAGAAAACAAGGCACCACAGAGAGGTTGGACACTTGGGTTGTGCGACTTGGGACACGTTGGAAAAGTCCAAGGGTGGAGAGAAGGAAGGGAAGGAGGAGAAGATGGAGTTTTAAATAGCGTCTTGTGAGACCAGGACCCACTAGATGGGTTCTGGTTTGAGCTTTTCTGCTAGGAAGTCATTCACAAAGGCCTCCACTATGGCAGGGGTGATCTCTTCCACGTCCATCACGTACTTGGCTCTGGCTGACATGTCCAGAATGGTGAGCAAAGGCGCCGCCTCGGGCAGGTTGGTGTAATCTCGCAGGGAGTCAGTCATGTCATCCTGAAAGTCACCAGAAGGGAGAGGAAAAACTTCTAAGTTTTGAAGTTAGAGGTTGCAGAAGCTCCCTGGACCCAGGTCCCCCAGATGGCACTGGAACGGAATGCCTCCAGCACCTTAGAAGCAGACTCTCATCAGAGTTAAGACGGACCCTTAAAACAGGGAGCATAGGACCTGCCTTGCTTGGAGTGGGAGCTGTTGCAAAATTCTGTATATTATACTAGACCTCCTTTTCTTCATTAGAATGAAAACAACTTATAAATGTACTGTTGCTGTTGTGAAGTGCCATCAAGTCGGTTCCGACCCACAGTGACCCTGTATAGAATTTCTGAGGAGCAGCTGGTGAGCTTGAACCACCGGCTTTGCAGTCTGGTGCATTAACCCACAGTGCCACAGCAGAACTCCAAAAACGTACTAGGGGACTTCCAAAAGTTCATGAAAAATTTTCACCCCATTTTTCCACAAACTTTAAAAAATTTTGCAATAACTTGGCTTTTAAAAAATTGAAGCCTTCTGGTTGCTGATTTTTGCAACCATTTTTGTCAACTCGCGATGATTTGCAGTCCCACTGTGGATCATCTGGACCTGAGCTCCAGAATGTTTCAAGGAGGGTGGGAGATGCATGGCCAAGTCGGCACAGAGGTCAGAGGTCAGTGCTTCTTAAAACTGGTTTACAGTAGTCCTTCCCCAGATGGAAAGGAAGCCGACACTGCCTCAACACTCCCAGTGGCCGACCAGGTGGATTTCCCTCACTCAGTTATCACCTTGTGCAAAACTGAAAGGCAAACATGGAAATCCAAACAAGGACTGGTAAAGGAGCAACCATTTAAGACTACCTTTCACACTGCTGACCCCCAGCAGCAGATCATGGAACACGGGCTTTATGCCCCTAGCCTGAGGTTGTCTCACTATAAATACACAATATTCTAAACAAAATGAAAAAACCTGAGTGGCCCTGCACAGAAAGGGTTCCGGGTCTCCCTGACCTTAAATGATGCTGCATAGGAGACATGAAATTTACAGCTCACTGGTTTCTGAGCCCAAAACATTCATTTCTCAAAGGGCAAATCTTAAAAGGAAAATTCTTGGCAATGGTTTCCTTCCTTCCTTCCTTCCTCCCTCCCTTCCTTCTTGGCAATGTCCACACAATTCAGGTCCTCTATTTGGGTTAATTTAACACTTTCATGATAAACAGAGGGGACACACCTGGACAAATATCGTACTTCTAATTCCCACTGGGAGATCTAGACCACACCAAGTAAAGCACGGCCTCCCCGCCTGGCCCTCCTGACAAACCACAAGGAGATGGAATGTTAATGTCCATGAAGGTTTTAGAGGAACAATTTCTGCCTGCCAGAGGGCACAGAGCTAAGACAGAAACAAGGGTCCTCTTCAGTTCCGGTGGAACGGGAGGCGCCTGGGGTCCTGCGCTAAGTCAATGCCTGCAGTTCCAGCTCCCTGTGTCCAGCCCACTCCTACATGGTTTTGCTTCTAACACAAGGAAGGAAACTTTGCCAAGGTAGAGAGGTCAGGTGACACACACAAAAGGGACAGCCAGGTAGGTGGAGCAGCGGGAGACTAGAGCTGCTGCTTCCAGAAATCTATACAACTTCCGTATGCAGGGGTCCTCCCACCTTCCCCAGCCCTTCCTCTTCCCATCAGGACTGAGTAGGTCTATTTGCTGGAACACAGGAACAGAGGAGTAAACGCACGGCTCCTAGTGGCTCACCAACCTCACGTTTAAATCTCCTCTCTGCCAGCTATTTTCTGTGTTGCTCTGGCAAGTTGTTCTTCCAAGGCTAGGTCTCCTCCCCTGCACAATGGATTTAATGATGGTTCCTAACAAACGGGGCTGATGTGAGGAAGGAATGAGTATGCCCGCAGTTCAATCCAAGCTTACTTAGCTTGGGAATCTGGTCTCCCCCATCCCTACTGAGAAGCCTTGGAAAAACCCCTCGCCCTCTCTGAGCCTCGCTGGGAAACAGGATAGTGGACACGTTTCCAGCCTGGAGAAGGGAGGGGCAGATGAGATCACATAGGTGAGGTACTAGACATGGCGCCTGCCTGGTCTGGAACAACAACCCCTATGCTCCTTTTCAGCCACATTTCTAAAGCCGGAGCCTCCAGCCCCCATCCCCACGCCCAGCCCTTTCTGTTCTGCACCCATCTTTTCTCTCAAAGCCATTCTAAAGGGGCTACGGTTCAATGCATTCAGAGTAGCCTCCATGTGCGCTTTGTGTGGCGCTAGCGGGGCTGGCGTGGCCCTGAGGCAAGGCCTTGTGAACCTGCTTTGTTCCCCTTCCACCCCAGGGCTGCGCAGGGTGACTTCAGCTGCCGGCAGCGAGGGGCCCTGCGGGGCTTAGCAGGGGAGGCTATTGAGGAGGTGATGAATGGGTGATTCAGGGTGTTTGGCTGCTACTGCTTCATGCCCTCCGCACCTCTCCTGGGAGTCAAACAGCGTGAAATGAGCAGGGGGCTCTGACCCACTGGGGGTGCGGGCGAACAGACTGGTAGCTGGGCAGCTTCAAAAAGCGTGCTTTCTGATAAAGAGCTTACAGAGGGGTTACCCAGGTGGGGGGAGGCGGCAGAGCATGCGTAGAGGCGCTGGGGGGGGGCAGGAGGGGCAGAGCGCCTGCGCAGACCGCGGCCATGTTGCGGAGATGTTCTGTGTCTGCAGAGTGGAGCAGTCTCCTGAGGTGGCTCTAGGGAAGGGTCAGGTGTTCTCTACCTGCAAGAAGCCCCCTGGCATGTCAGCATGGCTGGAGACCTAGGGAATATCAGAGATGTCCCACCTCGCATTTTCCCTGGGTTAAGTGTAGGAAGAAGGTATGGCCACTAGCTTGGATCACTATAATGGGAAAAGCCGCCCGGCTTGGCAGCGAGAAGGAGCTCTGGTAGCGTGGTGGTTACGTATCTGACTGCTAACCTCAGGGCCAGTAGTTTCAAACTACCAGCTGTTGCGCGGGAGTATGAAAAGGCTTTCTGCTCCCGTAAGGATTTACAGCCTTGGAAACCCTGTACATGGTTACTATGAGTCGGAACCGACTCCACGGCACATAACACTACCACCATGGCAGGTGGAGGAACTAGCCAAGGCCATACCTTATAGCGCACCAAGGCCCTGGTTCTGACCACACACCAAGAAAGTAAGTGCTGACTACAACACACGTGGCTGCTACTGGGGGAAACTTGGAGGAAGGAAGTGGCAAGGGAGAAACATCTGCCAGGACGCTTACACAGAGCCACACAGTCCCACTTCTGGTTAGCGATGCTCCTCTAGGAACTCGGGACTTTTGGGAGGAAGATGTCCAAGGGAAAGAAATTCTGTCCACGTCTCTCCCAGAAGCACGGCCAACCCGGACCCCAGGGCCCCTTCAAGCATCCCCACTCCTGTCCTAAATGTCTGCCAAGCCCACCCTCAGCACGCACCTCCCCAGCCACAAAGAACAGAAGCGGCGCCTCCTCCTCTTTGGCTTTGTACTTGGCGATGATTTTCTCAGCAATTGGCTGGATCAACTGCTTGGCTGCCTCGGATTCCCCGTCATCCTCGGAATCTGTGAACAAGAGAGCAAGCCATCAGGAACCATTGACCGCAACCACTGATGGAGTGACTCCCACCCGGGAAACGTCGGCTCGGACCCTGCTCTGGCTGTAGGAACACTGATGCATCGGAGCAGCCAATGGATGGAAATGCGCTTCCTCATAGCGCACACGCCTTTTCCTGGGGGCAGCAGAGCGTGTATACCTACACACATGCACACACATACAGGCACACATGCTAACAGCACCTCCTACACCTGCTCCCTGGAACAGCTTGCCTCACTGAGTAGTATTCATGGCCCTTTTCACCAAATTCTTCATAAACCCACCCTGGAGCTGAGCATCTTCTAAGTCCTGAGGTCCTCGTAGTTTTTCACTAGGTCACAGGATTAGAAGCCATGACCTCAGATCACTGAGTTTCTCATGAAAGTGGCAGAAAAACTGGGGATGAGGCGTCAGGACTGGGGTCTGGTCAGCAGCTTTGATGGCAGTGGGGAGGCCAATTCACAGCTGGCAGCCAGACTCACTTGGGGAGGTGCATAGGCTGACCACGTGGAGAACCCTCTGACAGGCTCCCCGAGCCCCTTGCAGGTACCTCTCACCCGTATTTGTGAAAAGGAAGTGTGGTCTCTGGGCTTCTTTCTGCTGAAGCCAGGAACAGGACAAGAGCAACAACTCCGAGTAGCAAACGGGAGGGAAAGCAGCTTCCAGCAGGACTCTCACCAAAGAGGCCCACTGCATGCATGCAGAGAGTCGGCAGGCCACCAGCCGGCTCCACATCCAACATGCAACTAGCAGTTTCCACAGCTGCAGGGGGTCAGTGAGGTTTCAGGGATAGTTGTAGAACTGTTTCTCAGGATGGGGCTGTGAAACCTGGAGGAGGCAGGCAGCCCCATGGTAAAGCTTCCCCTGGAGGGCCTTCACCCCTAAGCCCAGAACCAGTCTGCAGGGCAGTCTGTTGAAAAGCTCTCCTTCTGGAGACCCCTCAAAGCAGACTGCAGAGAACAGGGGAGGATGTTGCCTATACTCCCCAGCACCCCTCTTTGTGGAGTAGGGATGTCAGCATCTCAGCTCTGGGGCTCAGATCCAAAGTCACTGTGAGTTGGACCACAGTAGCAAGTCAAGGCAGAAAGTAAGGTGCTTCTTGACCAACTGTTGCTTGATTTCCAAAGGGAACCAGGGTCATCCTGCAGGGCTGCAGGGAGCCTAGAGGGGATGCTCCTGTGTCCTGTGCCATGACATCACCACTCACTGAGCCTGGTGTGGGGGAGTCAGCAGAGGCAGGGAGGGGCAGTTGGCCACAAGGGTGGGTGAGCCAGAGATGTAGCCAGGCCAGGCAGCTGGAACAGCCCTGAAGCAGTTCACCAAAGCCCAGATGATCCTAAAGCAGCAGTCAGGAGTGAGTCATGACCCGGGGCACCCAGCCACCTGCAGCTGCAATGCCTGTAACCCACCTCCATCCAACAATGATCTGGAGGCAAGGGGCTGAGGGTATCCTCAGGCCTGACCTCTTCTTCCCAGCTGGCAGCCAGGAGCAGTCCGGAAGGAAAGCGCAGCAGCTAGCTTCTCCCAGAACACCTCCCACAGGGCAGGGCCATGAATAAATCATACATCATCAGGGTCAAAAGCAAGGCTGCCAGGGAGAAACAAAGGCCTGGGCTCTGCATTGTTAGTGACAGAAAGCAGCTGTAGGGACAGACACTCCTGAGTGAGATCCATCTGTCCTGCTCCCCCCCCCAACACACATACACACACACCTCACACACACATACGGGGGCCCACAAGCATCATACCTACAAAAAGGACGAGGCAGGGGCCTTCATTGAGCTGTACAGCATTGGAGTCGGAGAGCTCTAGCACAGGCTTGGGGTGCCATGGGAACTCCCTGCAGTCCTCATCATTCAGCACCTCCACCCGCCCCTGCCGCGTGATCACCTCCCCCTGTGGATCCAGCACGATCAGTGTGGGGATGCCTGCAAGAGAGAGGGGAGCACGTGGTGTCAGCATGTGGATGAGGCCTGGCAGGAGCACAGTGCCCACCCCTGGTTCACAGAACAGGACTGGGCCAGCATGCAGGGTCATGATTTCTAAGGGCCCAGACCAGAGTCACAAGCCCTAGCTTGGAATCCAGACTCAGCCACTGAGTGTCCCCTAGAGCAAGTCACATCACATCTCTGAAGCTCAGTATACTCTGCTGCAATATGGTGACTGCACTGGAGAGCCTACCTTATTTGACCATGTACAGATGAAATGAGATAATGCATTTAATGAACTGGGCACAGGGTCTTGATAACATAGAAGCAGTCAATAAATGGAGGCTACTGTTACTGTCCTGGTGGTGCTGTAGGAGAAGGACAGGTTCAAATCCACCAGCCATTCCTTGGAAACGCTATATAGGGTTACTGAGTCAGAAATGACTTGATGGCACTCAACAACGTTGTTATTGCAAGG
Organism: Chrysochloris asiatica; assembly: GCF_000296735.1. Lineage (NCBI taxonomy): Eukaryota > Metazoa > Chordata > Mammalia > Afrosoricida > Chrysochloridae > Chrysochloris > Chrysochloris asiatica. The sequence continues at coordinate 1,213,799 of NW_006408572.1, read as the reverse complement.
AGCCCTAGTGGCGCAACGGTTAAATACTTAGCTACTAGCCAAAATGTTGACCGTTTATTCCATCCAGAGTCTCCCCATGAGAAATACATGGTTGGTGACCTGCTTCCATAGAGTAGAGTCTAAGAAACCCCGTGGGGCAATTCTACCCTGTCACATGGAGTAGCCTCGATAGCACCTAACAACAACATTGTTACTCTAAAGAGACCCCAAGGAAACAAGATCATCTCCACAATGTTACTGTTGTTGTTAGTCCATAACTCAGGATCCCAGACACAGCGGGACAACATACTGCCTGGTCCTGCTACAGCCACCCCCATGGTCGGCTGTGGATTGGACCACTGTGATCCATGGGGTTTTCAATAGCTGATTTTCAGGAACAGATTGTCAGGCTGGCTTTCTTAATCTGGAAACTGCAGAAATCTGTTCAGCATAACAGCAGCACGTGAGCTCCTCCAGACAGACAGGTGGCAGCAAGCTGTTAGAGATAACCCTCTGCCGTCGAGTTGATTCGGACTCACAGTGTCCCTAGAAGCAGAGTAGACATGTTCCATAACTGCCTCATCGTATTTTGTGGTGCAGCTGGTGGGTTCAAACTACCAACTTTTCAGTTAGCCTAGCCCACTGTACCACCAGGGCCCCTTCATCTATGTTGTTGTTGTTAAGTACTGTTGAGTTAGTTCTGCTTCA
>NW_006408572.1:1163464-1211806 GCF_000296735.1 Chrysochloris asiatica | reverse complement strand
AAATTTTAAACCATTCAGTGTTCCTATGTTGTGTTCGAACAACTATACAGTGGGTCTAAAATCTAACAAGATGGTGTAGAAACACACGGGGACACTCATACACTTGTTGTTAGGCACACAAACCTGCACTAAATGAAAGTCCAGATTGATCAGAGTCCTCACACAGCCTTGGGGACTGACCACCAGGAACACCCTAGGACCCTGTGAAGGAGAAGCCTGGGGTAGGGGACCCCTCTCCAGGAGGGAGGCAGTGCTCCCTCCTCACAGACCCCAGCTCTGCTCCTCAGCATGCTACAGGAACATTACAGAGTGCTCCCACCAACTACACATGCTGCCAAACAAAAGCCTCAAATGAAAAGTCACGGAAAACACCAGTCTAGATGAGAGTTTTCTTTGGGCTTTCTACCCGCTGCCCTTGTCCTCCTCCAGCCAGGGTTAACGCCCCTCAACCTCAATCCCACTCAGCCTCAGTCCTGCCTCTGGGGACACTTGTCTCTCAGAGCAGCTAGTCCCCTCCCCACTTCAGATGCTGCTCCTCCCCAGAGTGTCCAGTGCCTGAATTTTATATGGGCCAATGAAAGCCTGAGCCATTTAATATTTATAGATTCCAAATCACTGTGTCGGTAATTTGCTCCACTGACATTTCATTTCTCTGTGGGGTGGATGGCGCGGTACTAGAAATATAGCTCTGGTATATGGTAACCTACCGTGGCAGCCGACACAGCGAGTGTGGCCACTGGGGACCTGTCTTCAAAAGGAATAAACGAATCCATTATGTTCACACCTATTAAGCGAGATGGCTTGCCGTGTGAGGGGACTGGTCCAGAGAGAAATGAGTTCCCAGGGACTGTGATTCCACCTCATCACACACAAACACGCACAGCTGAGACTTGTGGGGGGCTGGGGGCCCAACAACCACTCAGTGGCGAGCAGGGATCCCTGAGAAGTTCTGTATGGGCTGGGCAGACAAGAGACTAGCTGTTTCAAGCCTTATCCTAAAAGCTGCATTTTATCCCTGGGAGACCTGGGGCCCACATAAAGTACATCCTCATCCCTGTGGCTAGGAACCTGGGCTTGGGTCCCAGCTTCAAGGGGGTCCACTGCAGGATCAGTCATCTGGGGATGAGTGTCTCTGTGCTGTGACGCCCGATATGAGACATGCTTTGGCAAAATTCTTTAATCACAGAGTTAGTGTGTTTCTGAAATTGGGCAATTATCGCTGTTAAGTTGAACCAGAACATGCCCACTGCTGTGATTGGACACAGCAGCAGGTCTGTTGGGAGCCAGAACCTTGGATGCCGAGTTGGTCCGTGGGGGCCAAAAAAGTACAGAAAGTACAGGGAAGGAAAAGGAAAATCTGAAGGAAAAAAAAATCCCCAAATTCTGGCTTGGTGTCACTGTTTTTCTAAGAGAAGACTCTAAGCAGTCATTTTTGGTACCATGGCTGTAAACTCTCTCAAGTTGACTCCTGTGAGTAGTAGCCCCCAGCTTGCTGGTGAAGACAAGTCGTCAGCTGCTTTCTGCCTTGGGTCTTCCCCATGGCTACTCAAACGCATGATCCTCTCTGTATTTGGTGCACTGAGCATGGCACATGACTTTGGGGGAGGGGAAAATAATCCATGTCCACTGTGTCATGCTCCTCCCCATCACCTGATCACAGGGCAAGCTTGGCTCTGGAGCCCCAAGTATGTGCTTGCCTCCAGCAATGGATGAAGGGCCAGAAAAAGGAATTCTGCTCCACTGTTTGCTTGGTGCCAGACACAAGGCCACCACCTTGGTTCATCCTCATAACAAACAGCTCTGGGAAGGATGGTCCTCTCCACTTTACTGACGAGGTGGCTGAGGCTCAAAAGTGAAGTGATCTACCCAAGGTTACTCAGGCAGTGGGCAGTCAGCAGGGACAGCAAACCTCAGCCTGCCTGTTGTAAAAGCCTCTGCTTGCACCAGGCCACTGGCAATGAAAGGTCCACAGGTCTGTAACTTCCTGCATGGCTCAGTTCCCTCAGCTCTCCTTCCCCAAGGCTGGGGACACAATAGTTCCTTCCCTCGTACCATCAAGCATTCCCTTCTCTTCACCACCTGGAGAAAGGCTTTCCAAAGCAGGGACTTCTAACGGGCAAAGAGGGCAAAGCTGCTAACGGGAAACTGAAAGGGAATGGACACTGTCTAATAGATGCCTTTGTATTAAGTTACTTCCACGCCAGCAAGGAGCTTCTCTAGAGGGAATGAAAAAGGAGTAGCTCATCTGTGCTTTGCTTTGAACTTGTCATTGGTTTTGCAAGCTTGGAAGTTTGTGGGGAGAAGTGCAGTTAGAAGTCTAAGGAAAACCCAGGAAAGTCATTTTATTTCTTTGAGTCTCTGTTCCCAAACAATTGTAAAACAGGAATAATGGTTTCCTCTCGTCTTTGTGTTTTGTGAGGAATGAATAAGAGAATAAATGTAAAATGCTTCTTAGCTGAAGATGCCTAGAATCAATTAGTCCAATGAACTATTGGAACACTTGAATACCAGCCTCCGAGATCCTGAGATTAGAAGAACTAGATGGTGCCCCCCTGCCATTACCAACTGTTCTGAAAGGAATCAATGTGAACCAAAACTCAAAATCATAAACCACAGGAGGAAGTGGATAACGGATATTACGTGGAGGGGACTGCAATCACTGAAGTGAAATAAAGTGTCTAATTTGTTGAATGTAAAACTGATGATTTGCTCTGTGAAACTTCACTCCATTCACAATAAAAAGCAAATTAAAAAAAACAAACAAAAAAAGCTTCTTAACAAAGTGCCTGGTCTATTAATTAGTAACCAGACTCCAAACCAAATCCATTGCCATGGAGTCAGTTCTGACTCATGGAGCCCCCTCATACTTCAGAGTTGAACTGCACTCTACAGGGTTTCCAAAGGCTGTGATCCTTCTAGAAAGGCACCTGTGTAGTGCAAGCAGTTTGCAACTTGCTGCTAATCTACAGGCTGGTGGTTCAAGCCCACCCAGCTGCTTCAGGGAAGAGAGACCTGATGAACTGCTTCTATAGAGATGACAGACACGAAAACCATCTGGAGAGTTCTGGTCTACCCCATAACACGAGCTGAGAGTGGCTCAAAGGCAATGGATTTGGTTATTTAAACTTTAGAAGCCTTTCTTCCATGATGCAGCTAGGTGAATTCAAACTACTAGCTTTTTAGTAAGTGTTGTTATGTGCCGTGGAGTCGGTTCCAACTCATAGCAACCCTGTACAGGGTTTCCGAGGCTGTAAATCTTTATGGGAGCAGAAAGCCTCATCTTTGTCCCACGGAGCAGCTGCTAGTTTTGAACTGCTGCCCTTGCGGTTCACAGCCCGATTTATAACTACTATGCTACCTAGTAAGTAGCTGAATATAAACCATTGGTGCTACCCAGGGATCTTGGCTTATAGTTAAGTGCTCCATAAATTTTAGCAGTTATTACAAATAAGCTCATTTTTAAAAACCCTCATGAAGTTGATTATCTGGCCCATCGGAAGCCAGCAGTACCAATGGCTGATGTCTTGCTCTGGTGAGCAAACAGAACCTCCCCAACTGGATGGAAGAAGCTAAAGAAACACAAGACAAAGACAATGCCAGTGGCTGTAGGGAGGGTCCCTTGGACTTGCAGCAACAGTTTACTGGCTCACAGGGTGAGGTTGACACTTCTTTACTACCCTACCCCAACCTGAACTGCTGCTCTTTGTTCCTACAGGGGACTTCAGATCCAAATCCTGTCTGGTCCCCTGCTCTGGGGTGTTGGGCCAGGCCACAAGCAATGCCCAAGAATCCTTTTCACCATTTCTCTCAAAACCTAGAGGAGTAGAAACAAGGTCTAAGAAGTCTACTGGTTTTCTCCTGGGAGGAGCCCCAGAGAATCATTTGAGAGCCCTGCAGACTAGGAGGTCCTGCAGTTTAGTTTGGTTGCTTTTCTAGGGCCTGGGAAACAGAGTTTTGAAGGAGGTGGAGGACCTGGGGCAGAGAGCTGCAAGCCTTCCACCCCCTGGGAAAAGTGAAGGAGGGGTTGGGCAAGTTAGTCACCGAAGTAATTCTTTCTGTATCTAGACTGCAACCTGACCTGAGGGGGTTAGGAATAATAAATACCCAAGGGAGTTGGAAGTTGGGAGGACACATAGGAGAAAAGGCAAACCTCAGTGCAAGAAGACCAGCAGGAAAGAATACTATGCAATCCTGAAAATGGTCACGATGAAGTCTGTAGCAACATGGAAAATGTTTGCAATACACCATTACGTAGGAAGCACAGAATTCACCATTGGGGTATGTAGACAATGATTACAAGTACTTGAAAGTATGTATGCGTGTGGACAGAGACCAAAAGGGACTCAGAAAAGTGAAAACAGTTGTGCTGGTAAGGCAGGAATGTAGGTGAGATAGAAGTATGTCTATACTTTCTTAAACGGTATTCAAATACATGCATTAATGTAAAATAAAGAATCAAGCAAGAACTGAAGGGCAATGGGGGGTGGGGGAAGCAGGGATGGCAAACAGGAAGCATGCCTTGACCAAATCAACTGCCAGATTCTGTCCATAGATCCCTCATGACTCCCTCCAAATTTCTCTTGCTTAGAGAGCCGAGGGAAGGAAGAACGCAGAAGGCAGCTGGTTTGGGCGGTGAAGCTAGGAGAAACCCAAAGAAACAAAGGAGTGGGCCTGGCCTACTTGAACTTGGCCAAAAAGCTGTGTAGGCTCATGAAGGTAGCTAGAAATGTGAAGGAAGACAGTTAGGACAACACACTTGAAAGACAGAAAAACTGGAGACCAACAAAGTGTCCATCCACAGCGAAACAGATACACTGTGGTCCAGTTAGACAACAGAACACTTTTCAGTACAGAAAACAAAGGAGCAGGACATCAATGCCGACACAGATAAACCTTGAAACCATCCTGTTAAGTGAAAAGAACAAACTGTAGAAAGATGTTCCAGCAGGTTAGCATTTATGTATGTGTCTAAAAACCACCCAGAGAGCAAAACTCTATATTACACGGAGATTAGTGTATATGAGCACAGACTGGGAAGGTATACATCAAATCTAGGGTGGTGTTTCTCCCAGGAGGGGAGGGAAGGAGAAAAAGGCACCACAGAAGCATACAAGGACCCCCACTGTTGTCTATAAGACTCCCACTTATTTATATTCTAAAAACTTAAAGCAAAAATGTCAATTCTGGGGGGTGGACACATGGGTTCTTGCTGCATTATTTTCCATCATTTTCTGGTTTTCTTATTTTTTATGTTCTCAAAATAAAGCAAAACAGAACACTGAAGCCAGCCATCAGCAGGTGCTGAGGTGACCCCCAGGCCAAGGAAAGACATCCCCCGACGTAGGTAAGGCAGTCCCAGCACCCCACCTGCCTGTACCAGCCTTTTAAATACTGAGCTCTTTCTATACTAAAGCATCAGAATCGGTCTCTTGCCTTCTATGAATTGAAAAATCCCAGCTCTAACTAGCTTATATATATATATACATGTAAAACAGATTCTGTCTCAAATCCATATTTTTGAAATTAGCAGATCCTTCTTTTTTTTTTTGGAAAGAGGGTAAAGAAGGTAGAGAAAGGAGAGGAATATAATTGTTGTTGTTGTTAAGTGCCGTCGAGTCAGTTCTGACCCATAGCGACCCTGTACAGGGTTTCCGAGGGTGCAAATCTTTACGGGAGTAGAAAGCCTCATCTTTCTCCCGCGGAGCAGCTGGTAGTAGGAGACAAGAAATCAAGAAATGAAGAGAAACACCAGCAGGACAAGGAAAGGAGCACAGGGAAGCAGAAAATCTCTAGATTCTGGAAGAGCATCGAGTTGCCCTCCTCAGGTGTGTCCAACCTAAGGCTGCTCTCCATCATCCAGCCCTTAGGCTGTGCGCCTCCCAATCAGCTGGGGACAGGGAAGCAAGGGGCTAGGGCCCCTAACCCAAGAGAGAAAAGGGGCACCAAGCCTCCTTGCAAAGAACACCATGTTCCCTGACAGCCGTGGATTAGTTAGACAATTGCTAATGGGATTTGCCTTTTGCCAAATGTGTCTAAACAGGTTCTTTAGAAAGGCATTTTTAAAAAGCTTAGCAGGCTGCTAATTCCCCTGTATGCATTAAGCGCTGGGAGTAGGGAGGCCTTATGACTCAGGGTAACCCAGTTACTCCCATGAAACAAAGGGACTGGATGAAGGTCAAAGGCCAGGCACTCGGCATTGCTAGGACCTGGTGAGCCCGGGACAACTGCTGGTTGACACAGTCCCAGCACCCAGATCTCCACCAGCGGGAGCAGCCAGCTCGGGACAAACTCCTCCGGGAGGCTACAGCTGATGCTGCCATGCTGCGAAAGGATCACGTCAAGGGGTATGGTCTCAAAATGCAGAGCCTTCCACCCCCACCCCAACAGACATGCGCACACAGGATGCCTCCTCTACCATGCTGGGGATACTCAAAATTCAGGAAAGTATGAGCCAAGATGCTCACTGGATTCTGGGCCCCTTTGTATAGATAGGTGGCTTTCATCAGAGCCTCTCAGACCACACATGGGAAGCTCTATCCTCAAGGGCTTCAATACACAAAGTGATGTCAGATCAAGGCACTCCCTCACTCCAGGGCACAGAGACAGGCCAGGGTGGCGGTGACTCTCCTTGGGTGTAGACCAGGGAATGTCTGGTGCCACTCTATGGAAAAAGTACCTTCACTGGAATGCTTTTGGGTAAGACAAAGTGGAGTGAGACCGAGAGCATTGAGAGAGAGCCCCAGGGTGCCCCAGAGCAGCCTCCAGGGGTTGGCTGAAGACTGGTGGTGGTGATGGTGATGGTTCCGACTCATAGCGATCCTGCATAGGGTTTCTGAGGCTGTAAATCTTTATGGGAGCTGAAAGCCTCATCTTTCTCCCACAGAACAGCTGGTAGTTTCGACAGTCTGACTTGTAACCACTACGCTACCAGAGCTCTATAGTCTTAAACCGAAGTGATCCCTGCACTGACCCCCGTGGTGTATGTGTGTGTGTGTGTATCCATCCATCCATGTTGTTTTGAGTGCTGTTGAGCTGGCCCCTGGCTTAGGGGGTCCATGCACAATAGGACAAAACGTTGCCTGTTCCTTCATCATCATGACCAGTTTTACGTCACACCCTTGTGATGCAGATGGTTTTCACTGGTTGATTTTTGGAAGTTGATCATTCAGCATCATAAAACATGCAAGCCCCCACTGACAGGCTGGTGGTGGGTGCCATGAGGAGCCTGGCCAGTAACTGAAGTAGGGTCTCTCATATGGCAGGTAAGAATTCTACCATGAAACCACCACTGCCCCGAGACATATATTCATATAAATATATCAGTCAAATGACATGTTGTACCCACAGAATCATACAAAGCTCAGAAATATTCAGGATTCAATAAAAAATACTTGTAAGAGTTTTGTGATGCAGTTACGAGTATGAAAGAATATATAATTGCTTCAAGTTCAAAGATAAATAGAGCTAAATTAGAGACATTTAAATTTCTTCCCACCCACTCTTGAACAGTTGATTCTAACTTATAGCAGCAACTGTCTGACTATAGGACAAAGTAGAACTGCTCTATAGGGTTTCCAAGACTGTAAAGGAGCAGACAGCTTCATCTTTCTCCCTCAGTGCAGCTGGTGTGTTTGAACCACCAACCTTTTGGTTAACACCCAAATGCTTAACCCATGGTGTCACCAAGGTTCCTTTACATTTCCTTAGAGGCAAAGAAAAGTGGCTTGGGAAGGAGTTTCTGGCTAGAGTGGAGAAGATGGTAGTGCTGGAACCAAGAAATTCTGGTGGAACAGTCGCTAAGAGCTCGGCTGTTCATCGAAAGGTCAGTGGTTCAAACCCAGCAGCTCCTCATGGGAGAAAGAGTCAGAAGGCTGCATCTGTATAGCTGACAGCCTCAGAAACCCTATGGTGCAGTTCTACTATAGGGTCGTTATGAGTGGAATCGATTCAACAGTAACAGGCAGTACTAACACCAGGACTGTGGACTGCAAGGGCTTTGAAAGTGACGAGGCCATCCTATTGGGAGGCAAGGGTAAGAGTACTGTAAATAAGACTAAAAACATGTCCTAAATGCTGGACAAATATAAACTTGATGAGCTGAGAAGCAACCTCCAAAATGCTTGGAATGATATGTTTATTTCCTTAATGTTGTTGTTGTTGTTAAGTGCCGTCGAGTCGGTTCCGACCCATAGTGACCCTATACAGGGTTTCTGAGGCTGTAAATCTTTACGGGAGCAGAAAGCCTCATCTTTCTCCCACGGATCAGCTGGTAGTTTCAAACTGAGGACCTTAAGGTTCGCAGCCCAATTCGTAAGCACTACGCTTCCAGAGCTCCTTATTTCTTTAATAAGCAAGCATATTTCAAACTCAGGAATTGGAGTCCTTTGGTGATACAAATGGTTAAGCACTAGGCTATTAACTGAAAGGGTGAAAGTTCGAGTCCATCCAGAGCACCTCTGAAGAAAGGCCTGGCAATTGACTTGTAAAAAATCCGCCACTGAAAACACTATGGGCACAGTTCTACTCTGACACAAATGGGATTACTAGGCATCAGAACTGACTTGAGGGCAACTGGTGGTGGTAAACAAAGAAATATGAGTCCAACTTGTAGTATTAATGGTTTGTGGGTCAAGGAAACTGCATATTGGGTATTTAAACTCATTATTTGTATTTGCTTAAGAAAATGTGACTGATTAGAGTAGCAGGTTGGCCTCAAGCAATTGACTCAGATTTGTGACTTTTAAGCTGAAATTTTGTAACAGCACTGTTCCAGTTCAGAGAACTCCAGGATTTCTACATTTATATACTTATTTTCTAGCTAACATACTTAGGGGAGCATGGTGGGTCCATGCAGGAATCACTGGACTATGAACCACAAGGTCCAAGCAAGTTTCGAGCCCACCAGTCACCCCACAGGACAAAGATAAGGCTTTCTGCTCCCACAGAGATTACACAGGGTTACTATGAGCTGGAACCACACTAACAACAACATACTTAAGGACTTCAAAACACTCTGTTTGTCTTTCTGATAAATAAAAGTATTTAAAACGGTTTAAACCTACAAATTCAGTTTAAAATGTTGAAAGGCATTTAACTAAGTGGGTAAGTGGGTCCAAATATTAATCAAAGACACCCCCCCCAATAGGAAGTTACTAAAATTTCCAAGGCATATAAACAGAATTGCAAGATTCAAAAATCAACATTAGAAGCTTTATTTGTATTTTAGTGACTCAACTATAAATGTTCAAACCACAGTAAACTCCTGAAGGATCTTTCTAATTGATAACAGTCTCCCAAGAAACTCACCTTTGCCAGCATACAACACAGGTGAGTCTGAGTGGGGGTGAGGGTGGGAACGGGGGAGGCTGCCCCAGGCTGATGCACTGGAGAAGTAAAAGCCAGGTGAGGGGAGGCTGACAGCTCAGAATAGGGCTCCTGTGACAGGGAGTGGAGGCCAACGATGCCTGGCTTTCCTGCTTGGACCTCACTGGTGCTGGATCAAAATCTTCCAATTCAGGAAGCCCGGAGGGACCTTGGGGAATCCTCAGGTCAATGCCCCTTTTCAGATGAGGAAACAGAGGCCCATGAAGGGAAAGTGGCTCATGTGAGGTATAATACATCTGCTTAGTGGGCGAGAGGAGGCTGAAAGCCCTGTCCTGTGTTCTTTCTTCCTAGCTCTATCTCTGATCAGGAGCAAAGCCTGGGGTCACTAGGAAGATATCTGAGGGTGGAGGCACAGCTAGGTGGCCAGTATCTGCCTGGGCACTCCTACTGTCCTGCCTGCTTCCCTGGGGCACAATGCCAGGTACATGGCAGCTGGCATAATGCCAGGTACATGGCAGACATCCAAGTATATATACTGAAGAAGAGCCTACCCAAACAAGAAAGGAAAGAAACTGCTAAAATGTAAGTCCCATGAGGTCAGGGACCTGTGTGTTTTCAGTTCTGGATAGAAAAGCACTTGGAATACAAAAGGCACACAGTGACATTCTGTTGAATAAGCACATGAGCTGGAGTCCCTGGTGACCTCTAAGAGGTCAGCTGCAGCTCAGTGCAGGGGCTGGAAGGACAAGAGATGAAGTCACAGCACGAGCTCCATGAGGAAAGGGGCAGTCTCTTCACTGGCCTGGGGTCTGATACTATCACAAGGCGTAGCCACGGGAGGAGATGTGCTGGTGTGTGCTGAGCGATGGATGAGGAGGCGGAGACAGCAGGAGTGTTGTCTGAGGCCTTTGATACTTGGGAGAAAAACAGATAGGATGCAACCCTGCTCCTGAGGGTTTCCGAGGCTGTACGTCTTTATGTGAGAGCAGACAGCCTCAGCTCTCTCTCACAGAGTGACTGGAGGGTTAACCCATGAAACCACCAGGGCTCCAAATAGGCAAGAAAGAAAAGGAAAACAGAGAGGAGGCAAGAACAAGACTCCAGAAGAACAAAGGCAGAAACTTCTGCTGACTGAAAAGAAAAACAGGGGCTGGGGAGACACACAGACACTCTGCATTAGGAAACCTGAGGAAGTAACAGATGTGCCCTGCTAGAAAAGAGGGAAATGGAGATAACACCAGACAGCTGGCCAGAGTTCCACAAAGCAGGGGTTTCCACAGAGGACTGAGGTGGGATGTCATGGAGGTTGGAAGAGGAAGATGGAAAAAGGGTGAGTTGGCCGTTGTCGGGGAAGCCAACAGGGAGAAGACCTCAGTCCGTGGTCATGGAGTAAGAGACAGCCAACCCCATCACCCTGCTTCCTGGGCACTCCTGCCCCTCTGTCTCCCAAACAGGCTGTGAATTTCCTCTACCTTCTTGTTTTGGTAAGCAGAGGCAGTGGGCTACAAAAACTCATCTGATTGCATACTTGTGAGAACAGACTGGTAAAAACAATATCAAATGTGGCATAAGAACTTAGCAAGAACATACACCTCCACTCCACACCAGACCCCTAATGCCCATGGGTATAGACTCTTCAAAAAGTAACATTAGCAGAAAATGCTGTGTGACCCCTTGAGGCACGGAGATCAGCCCTAGGCTACAGAGGCTGCAAGGCCACCTACCTTGGAGCCCGAGGAAGCAGTGTTCCTCTCCCAACAGGTGGACTAGCCTCGAAGCATGTCCACTGGGTATGCCCAGCACCGAGCTCAGCCTGAGGCCTGGTCACAGTATGTGCTCCGTGTGTCCACGAGAATTATCAGTGAACAACCTGTCTCTGGATTTCTCCTCTAGTCTATCTTAGTTATCCAGTGCTGCTCTAGCAGAAATACCATAAGGGGTGTCCTTAATGAACAGAAATGGATTTTCTCACAGCTTAGGAGGCTAGTAGTCCAAATTCAGGGCATCAGCTCTTGGGGCAGGCTCTCTGTCTGCTCTGAGGGAAAGGCCCTGAGTTTTTTTCAGCTTCTATTCCTCGGTTCCTTGGCGATCATGCGGTGTGTATCTTCTTCCTTTGGGCTCTCTAACTTGCTTCCTTGATCTGCTCTTTCAAATCTCAACAGAGATTGACTTAAAACACACCCTACACTAATTACTGCCCCATTAACATAACAAAGAAAACCCATTTCCAAATGAGGCATAATTCAATCCAAAATGTGCTGTTGTTGTTACATGTCATTGAGCCGGTTCAGACTCACAGAGATCCTGGAGAGGGTTTCCAAGGAGTGGCTGGTAGATTTGAACCACCGACCTTAAGATCCAGTGCTTATTCTACAGTGCCACATCAGGACTCTATAACATAGTCTAGTTCAAATGTCACTACTGCATTGATCTCCCCTTAATTCCTTAATCAAAACTTTCAAAAGGGTCCCAAAGTCAAAGGGTCAAGTTCAAGGACTTCATGATGGCCCTCCATGGAGTGGCATCATCAGACTTACTGCCCATTCTGCCCAAGAGCACAGCACGCTACTCTGGTCTTCACCCTAGAAGGTTCCAACCCCACTCAATTGTCAGGTCCTGCTCCAGAGCCACCTCCTCCAGGAAGCCTGGCTGGCTTGACAGCTCCAAGCCAGCATCTCTTCTGAACTCACATGATTCCATTGTGTGGCCCTTCACTGAATGCTGCCATGAGACAGATCCTATGTTGCTGTTCTGCACTCTCATATCTCAGCAGGCTTCAGTGCATCTCTGGCTTTAAAGGGCCAGCGGTAGACAGAATGAGAACTAGCTGATAGCGTCTGACAGGTGCTTGCAGTAATGAGTCTTGGTGCTTAGTCTAAAAAGAGTAAGTAGCAGTCAGCAGAAAACTCTAAGCTAGGGAGAATTGGAGGAAGCAGGAGATGGGGGCTGGAACAGTAGTCAGAGCCAGGCGAGGAGCTAAGAGAGCCTAGCACAGATGGCGGGGAGTGTACACCATGGAGCCAACAGATGAGGAAGGGCCAGCAGGGACCAGGTGCAGGGCTGGGTGGCAAAGGACTTTCTGGGCCTGGGCTGGGTTCTGGATGAATCTCACATTCTTTTAGTGTGGCTTGGCTGGTGGGCTACTGCCTGCCCTAGGACAGGGCCTCTTCAGATGAACACTCAGATTCTCAACTGAGGGCTCCTTGAAGTTGGGACCACAAAATATTTCTCATCCACACATGGCCAGGCCCTTAGAGGTTACGCCAGATGCATGAGTCTCTGCAAAGTCTTGCTCCCCAGTTGTGGCTGCTCTCTTTCTGACTGCCTGGGCCACACCTAGCAACTGCGGCTCCTGCTGTCTGTAATATTTATGCGTTTACAGTTGGAGAAGCAGAAAGCAGATTTTCTTTCTCTGCCTTCTGAGGACAGGCATAAAACTACCAATTTCATGTTTTGGGTGTGCCTTGCCAGCGTTTGATGGGCAGGTCTTCTCTAGTCTTTGCAGCACTGTCCAAACACCTTGTTTAATAGTGAAGTTCTCGAGTTCTCCTCCTGCTTTCTCTGCCCCCTCCCCACCCATCTCTCAGAGCATCTCGAAGCACAGCAAGGGCACAGGCTGACACGCCAACTGGGTATGCATCATAAAGGTTGTCCTTTGCTAATTGTTTTAGGTGACCCCACCACACCCTTAGCATTGCAATGTGGGTTAATGCGCTGGACAGTAATGAATAAAGAAGACAGTAGAAGAACCAATGTATTTAATTAAGGTTATGGTGATGGATACTGAAAGTACCATGGACAGCCAAAAGAACAAACAAATTTGTGTTGGAAGAAGCATAGCCAGAATGCTCCTTAGAAGCGAGTATGGCGAGACAAGACTTCATCCCTTGCACTTTAGATCTATTATCAGGCAGGACCCGTCCCTGGAAAAGGACAATGTGCTTGAGAAAGTGGAAGATCAGCAAAAGAGAGGACGACCCCCAACAAGATGGACCGACATAGTGGCAGCAGGAACAGTCTCAAACACTGTGAGGACAGCATAGGACCGGGACGTGTTTCATTCTGTTGTGCATGGGGTCACTATGTGTTGGAACTAACAAGATGGCACTAAACAATAACAAACAGAGGTAATCTTGATAGATTTTATCAAAGGACGCAGGATGATCATGGGGTTTACTAGGAAGAAGTTTTAAGAAAAGGAAAAACAGCATTTGTGAGAAAAAAGCCAGGAAAGTTGCTCTGAGGAATGCACCTGCTCATTCTTCAAGGGTAGCATGAGTGGTCCCGCAAGAATTTCAGTGGGAAACCTTTCCCCATCCACCCAACAACCCTGATCTTGCCTCTTTAGTCTCCTTTTTGTTTCTCAAACTTGAAGAACAAAGGGGCACAATTTGAGTTTCATGAAGATGCCAAGTGGTTGTTTTGATATGGTGTAAGTTGAAGAGCACAGAATTCTTCCAGAAAGGGTTAGAGAGATGGAAACACCACCTTCAGAGGTGCACAGACCTAGGTGGAGAGTATGTGGACAAAGAATAGCTTCACAGTTTGAGATTTCTGTTTAACAAAGATCTGTTTATCACTTTGTGTGGTGCTGCAGGATAGTGCACTGGACTGCAAGCTCAGTTTGAACCACAAGGTAGGCAGTTCAAACCTCACCAGCCATACCTCAGAAACTCTAGACAGAGTCACTATGAGCTGGAACCGACTCAACAGCACATAACAACAAGAACATCATCATTTTGTAGCAATACTTTTTGATTTATCCTTGTATATACTTGTGGGTGTAATCCCATTCACCTTAAAAACAGGTGTCAGTTTTAAGCACTGATACAAAATGACATTTATTTGACCAGCACTTTAAATTCTGACAGATGTCAACACACTTAGCTCTTTAATTGTTTCTCAACATAAATTTCTTCATCCTGTCTATTCAAGGGCAGCACTGGATTGCCTGTCTTGTTTGTAATTTTCCAAGGGGCTTAGCACAGCAAGCACTGGGCAGTGTGGTGGGAGCTCAATAGAATCCTACACGCTAAATCTACGCCACCTTTTTGTTCACAAAGGACTTCAGAAGGCTTTCTAATAAATGCATGATATGTAACCCAATAAAAGCAGATGAAAATATCACCCTGAAAGAAAACAAGGAAGGAAAAGCTAGGACCAAGGTTACACACACACATGACAAGTTCTGAGAACATCACTAAAGGGGTGACAAATTCAGCTCTGAGCTCTATAGTGGTTTAAGTAAAGAAATAATTGTGATCTATGATGAAATTCAAACTGTACAAAAGATTAAAAAACAAAACCTCACCCACCTTTCAGGAGAAGGTGTAGGATACACACTGGACAGCCAACTGAAAGGTCAGTGGTTCAAATCCATCAGCTGTTCTTTGGAAACCACTATAAACGGTTGCTGTGAGTTGGGACCGAATTGATGGCACTTAACAACAAATTGCTTACAAGCAGGATTTCTAAGTGAAAGTTTTTGTTGATTTTTAAGGCTTTTTATGCATTTACTAGGAGTCCTGGTGTGGCACTATAGGATAATCACTGGACTGTGAACCAAAAGGTCGGTGGTTCAAACTCACCAGCTGCTCCTCAGAAACCTTATATAGGGTAACTATGAGTCAGAACCAACTCAATGACACTTAACAACACACAACATGCACATGCTAAATATCTTTCCAGAAAGGCTGTGCTGATGCACTCTAACTAGTAATTTGTTCTCTTTCGCATATGGGCCAAGAGGAATGAGGTGTTGGGAAGAGGATGCAGTTCTTTGCAAATGAGATAAATGCAAATCCAGTGTTTTCATCTATAAACCATGAACGCAAACTACAATAGTAATTGTATTTATACTGACAATAGGAGCCCTGGTGGTGCTGTGGGTTAGGCGCTGGGCTGTTAATTTCAGAGTCAGCTGCTCCTCAGGAGAATGATGAGGCTGTCTGTTCCCATAAAGATTTGCAGTCTTGGAAATCCTAAGTAGGGTTGCTATGAGTCGATGGCAGTTGGGTAGGGAGAGCTCAAGGATCCCTGGTGGTGCAAAGGTTAAGCATTCAGCTACTAGCTGAAAAGTTGGTTATTTGATGCATAGATGCCATGGACGAAAAACTAGGCAATCTGCTTTCATAGAGATTCCAACCTAGAACACAGTTCTCCTCTGTCAGAAGGAGTTGTTGTGAGTCTAAATCAACTCAATAGCATGTAACAACAGGGACAGCTGTTTTCCTATGAAAGATAATTGCTTTTTTTTTTTGCCAAATATGATACTATTGTTTGCCTTAGTCTAACCTTTTTGACATCCAAAAAGTTATCAATTTTAGGTAATAAAATAAATCTTGTTTCTTTTTTCTGAGTTAACCTGTCAATAAACAACATTTTTCTAAGTGCCTTCTGTGTGCCAGGCATTGTGCTGGGAATTGGATTATAGTAAGGAATAAACAGATTTGGTCCTCAGTAATGATGGGACCAAGAGTCTGATGAGAAAGAAAAAAAGGATGCTTGCTAAATGACTTTATAACTTTAACAGCAACAACAATAACAATGAACTATGACTTTTTGAATGCTTCGAAGTCCTGATGTGGTGCTGTACGATAAGCCTTGGTTTGCTAACTGTAAGGTCGGCAGTTCAAACCCGCCAGCTGTCCGCTCCTCAGGAACCCTATACAGAGTCACTATGAGTGGGAACTGATGAAGGCACTTAACAACAATGACAACAATGTTTCAAGCACCTGAGTTAGGTGCTGGCACTGCGGAATCATTTCCTGAGAATAAATTCCTGCCAGCTGGGAATTTGTAGGGACCCTGAGTTACATAAAACCGGATATAAATAAGTCCTTAACTTTCACAAACATCCTATGAAGTTGAAACCTCCCAAGCTTACTGAGAAAACAGAGAGGTTAAGTAAACTGTTCATGGTCACACAGCAGGTGGTAGGGCTATGCTGTTGGTGGACTAGGGTGGTGTTCTCAGTAAGGGTAGAAAGAAATCAGGCAGGACACAGTACCACAGGTTAAGTTCCAGGAATACTAAGTTCAGACCAGGCAGGACTGTTGACATTCTTCTTGGGCTGTACCTTTAAGATGGCCTCCAAGCATGCCCAAAAAGCCAGGCTATGTGGCCATATGAACACAAACACACACAGAGATTGGCTAGGCAGGCTGGGAGAGACCAGAGCATGACTTGGTCTTGGTAAGTCTTGGTAAGGGGAGAGACACAGTAAAGGTGTCTGCTGGTGTGGAAGGGGAGACCCAGGAGTGTGTCTGTATTGCCAAAAGGACCAAGATGGAAATCCATGCTTCTCTGAAGAGGCGGGGCACAGTCACATCTTTTGGAGCTAGCCAGGAGGTAGTATTCTTGCTAGAAAGAAACTAGGTTAACTCATACCAGCCAGTGAAGTGTTTTACCAAGAAAAACCTGGCTGGGTGAAGGTTTGGAAGGAAGCAGTCACACACTACAGAACAGGAATGCAGCTTGCCTCATTAAGAGTCATCATTTCTGAGAAACACCCTGGTTATTAGGGTTTCAAGTTGTAATGTTAATAGCCTTAGGAAATAAATTTTCTCACTAATACCCAGTCAGCCCTCACAATTGGCCTTCACTTTATCCAGTTAATGATCCCAGCTATTCTCTGAAGCAGAGACTTATTAGCACCATTTTGCAGATGAGGCAATGAGCCTGCAAGCCCCCGGGGGGATAGAGCCAAAGATCCTTCTCAGGTCTGCTTGACAATAAAAAACTGTGGGGTGGGGTTCAGGCCTAAGCCACCTCCCAGGTCTCTTGGGAACCTGTGTTCCATGGGCTGAGCACCCCAGAGCACTATGCAGAGTGTGAGAAGTAGTTGTTCTACTAGGGTAAGACCTTTTCTGAAAACAGCTTCACTGAGTATAATTTACATACCGTAAAATTCACTTCCAGTCAGTTTTCAGCATGAGCACTCATGGGAGTAAAGATGGCTGCTAAAGAAAGGCCCAAGAGGTGGTAAGCCATGACGAGCAGGTCTCTGAAGTACCCCAGGAAGCCTACCTTGAATTCCATACAGCCGGTTGAGGCGTGACCGTCGAGCCTCATCGGTATAGGGGACAGCGAGCCAGGGCATCTCACTGAAGTACTGCTTGAAGGATTCCTCTGACCTATAGAGACAGATACATATACAAGTCTCTCTCACCCTCAGTGGGTGTCCCTCACCTCCCACCGAGCTGTCTACAGGCCTCTACAGATGCCAGCTTTCTAACTATCATATCCTTGGACACCAGGTTATGGGAGTGTGCTACTCCACCCATTCTAGCTTTTGTCAAGAGGCAAACACCTGCACATAAGAGGTGGCTCTCCAACTGAAGTGCCAGGTCATTTCCATTGCCCGCTCTCCTGCATCCCACCAAATGAACCCATGTCCTGCTTTTCGTTTCTCAACCTGGACAGACCTTTCTTTTATAAGGTGTGCACGACCATACATTTATCCTAAGCATAAATAGGATGATTACACTTGTAGGAAACTCTTAAGGAAGATATATCTAACCTAGTGAGAGAAAACAGATGAGGAGTGGCTGGCCTGTGGTTTGGGTTCGATCTGGAGGGGTAGAGATTGACCAAGAAGAGGCATAAGGGAAGCTCTTGGTGATGGGAATGTTCTATACCTTGGATGTGGTAATGATTACATGGGTATGTGTATATACACACACATACACATATATGTTGTTGTTAAGTGCTGTCAAGTCGGTTCTGACTCATAGTGACCCTGTATAAGGTTTGTGAGACTTTAAATCTTCATGGGAGCAACAAGTTTCGTCTTACTTCCATGGAGCAGATGGTAAGCTTGAACCATGGACCTTATGGTTCACAGTCCAGTGTTTGTCTTAAGGAGTCATTGCGCTCCACATATATGTGTATGTGTGTGTATATGTTTGTATGTATGTATATATGTATGTTGTTAACTACTATCAAGTTGGTCTGACTCATAATGACCCTGTAATTGGGTTTCCGAGGAGCCGACCTTGTGGCTCAAACTGACCTTGCAGCCTAGTACATTATTCTGCAGTGCCACACCATATATATATGTTGATATATATATGTTGTTGTTGTTAAGTGCTGTCGAGTTGATTCCAACGCATAGCGACCCTGCACAGGGTTTCCAAGGCTGTAAATCTTTACTGGAGCAGAAAGCCTGATCTTTCACCCATGGAACAGCTGGTAGTTTCAAACTGTTGACCTTGAGATTCATAACCACTACGCTACCAGAGCTCCATATATATCATGTTTGGGAAGGAGGAAGGTCAGAGTAAAAGAGGAAGACCCCCAACGAGATGGACTGGCCAAGTGGCAGCATCGATGGACTCAAGCGTGGCAACAGTGGTGAGGTTGGTCCAGATCGGGCAGTGTTCTGTTCTGCTGTGCATAAGGTCTCTATGGGTCGGTACCGACTCGATGGCACCTAACAACAACATTTATACACACACAGACATATATATATGCATATATACACATACACACAAACACACACACGTATATATATATATATATATAAAGTTCATGGAACACTGAATTAAAAAATAATGGATTTTTTTCACGAAGTTTTTGAAGACCCACCATATATGTGTTTGTACATACATTTATGTCAAACACACAGAACACCTGAAACTTACATATTTTACACTATGTAAATTATGCCTCAATAATGGTGATTTTTTTTTTAAAGCTTTAAAAGTGGCCATTCTCCCCAGCATGCCTTCACACCGTCCACTCTCACATGCACGGATATGGCAGAGCTCTGGAACAGTCACTCCAGACCATGGCCCCCAACAGAGCCTGGGAAAGAGCACAAAATCCTCTCACTCAGGTGGCATCTTAGAGATCCTTCTGTGACCCAGTCACTGGTGAGATGTGCTTCCCAGTCCCAAAAGCTATGCTGCATGTGTCCATCCAACCCCCTCCCCCCCACACACACAGACTGGCCATTTGCTATTGGAGAGCAGAGTCGTAAGTGCCTGGGGCTGGGTCCGAATTGGGGCTGAGTTCTGAGATGAGGAAAGCTCACAGATGACAAAAGCTGCAAGAGGGCAAAAGGCAGCAAGTAGCCCAGCAGGCTGAAAGGTCCTGACTTCCTTTAGGAAGGATTTCTGGGCTTCTTGGTTTTATGCTTCCTCATCCATGTGCAACCAAGACAACGAACATGGCCATAACTAAGAAAAAAGGGCTGCATATTCGATCCAAGATAGGTGTCCAAACCCACTCCTCTCCCTACCTTGGTATTCTTCTATCACCATCCAAGAAGCTGGGCCCATCAGAAAAATGCATTCTACTCCCCAAACAACCCAGTATCGACAGCAAGGACAGCCTTCTCTTGACCTCTCTTCAGAAAATGACAGGAGTGTGTATGTGAACCATAATCTCAGCTATGTCTTCTCCCACAGGAAAGAAATGAGAAGGGAAGTCGTCCTTCGGGCTGAACCAGCACACCTTACCTGTCTGCACTCACAAAGATGATCTCAAATTTCTGGCCTGCCTCCTTGATCTTCCGGTAGGATTCCACCAGGACCCGGGTGAGGCTTCGGCAAGGGGGACACTGGAAGACAAGAGTGGGACCCTGCTGCGTTAAGCATCTTCTTTCCTAGCCATTAGCTATTAGAGACCAGGAGAGCTAGACTCAAGTAGAATTGGGGCAGCAAAACCCAGTTTACAAAAGAAGCAGGAACAAATTTCCTCTGTTAATGGCCAGCATCCAGCTCCTCCCACCCCAGACACTCCAGTAGGGAGGAGCCAAAACGAATCCCCTTAGAGACCATGAGAAGCTTCAACAGAAGGGGTTATGAGGAATGGCTTTTAGAGTAGCCAAAAAAGGCAATTTTCCAACAGTGGTGATCCTTGATAATATTAAGCACTATTGATAGCCACAATTCATCAGGCAGAGGAAAAGGCATTTATACCAACATTTGTTGTTAACTGCTGTCAAGTTGGTTCCGACCCATAGCGACCCTGTGTAGGGTTTCCGAGGAGTGACTGGTGAGCTTGAATTGCCGACCTCGCAATTCAAATGGCTTTGCAGTCTGGCGTATTAACCCACAGCACCACCCCAGGACTCCATACCAACACTGGGGCCCAGGAATTCTGTCCTGAGCAGTCACATCTCCAGAAGCTGACCAGAGCTGCTCTTGGTAACAACACGACTGCTTCCCTTGGTCTGGACACATGAGGGACCCAACAAACTCACCCAGTGTGCGGAGAAATAGACTCCCACATGAGACCCTTCCAGGCTGCTGCTCTCCAGGGATTGCCCGTTGTTTCTAAGTAAGGGTCCTGCAATGACTTCCCTGAAGGGTTTAGGTCCCCAAGGGAATTCCAGACCTGAAACAGATGACAGAGGGGGAGAATGTTAAGATTCTTCATCGTGGTCTCTGGCCCCAGGAGCCTCAGCGCTTCAGGGTATGACAACTTTATTCTCAGTATTTGTTAGCACATCTCTCTGCTCAGTTCTTGCTGCAGTGTCTGCAGCTAAAACAAAGAGATACTAGAAGAACTCATCCAGAGCAGAGCCCTACTGACCTTTAGAGCAACTGCTCCCAAAGCTGGAAGATCACACTGTATGCATCTCCCAGGGCACTTTTGTGAAGGACAGATATCCAGGCTGCACCCTGAGTCTTAAGCTTCAGGGACAAGGATAAGGAAAAGTTTGGTGGTTTTTCAAAAATGTTTGTATAGAATTACGACATGACCCCACAATCCACCCCTATGTATGTTGTGGGTAAGAGCCATTGGGTCGGTTCCAACTCATAGTGGCCCTGGTTAGGGTTTTCGAGGAGCAGCTGGTGGGTTTGATCTGCTGACCTTTTGGTTCACAGTCCAGTGCTGATCCTACAGTGCCACACCAGGAGTCCACTCCTAGGTCTAACTGAAAGTTATGACTCAAACAGATACACATATACCAATGTTCACTGCAGCATTACTTAAAACAGGCAGTAGGTGGAAAAAATCTACGTGTCCAACAGATGAACAGTGAAAACAAAATATGATTGCGGTGAAATGAGTTCCTTCAGGTGGTTTTTTTTGCCTTTGTTCTTTGAAAAAAACAGTTTGAGAGGATTTCCCCCTTAATCTCCAAGGAGTTTACCTTTGCTATATATAGTTTTCTACCCCAGGAGACTTGTTACATTTGTCCACATTGATTGACATCCCTCGGTAACTGTAAATAACTTGATGGTTTGATACTTTTCTGTCTGGCCCTGTGATGGATACAAGGTGGGTCTATTTGACCTACCTTACAGGGAGTTCAAATCCATTCAGACAATGGACAAATTTGACTGCATATACATACATTCATGGTCCTATATAATGTTTGTTTTTGTTAAAGGGAAAGTAACTATATTCTTTTGTCTACTAGCTTCCTCTAATGGTTTTAAAGACAACAAGCCCAAACTTTTGCAGTGCTGGACCACGGCTGGGGTACAGGCAGGTGTGGCTGAGGACATGGCTATGGGTGGGGGTGCTCAGGCTTGTTTGGTGGGCAGAAGGCAGCAGTGATGGGCCGGCACTGTGGGGCTGGGCTGCTGTGCGAGTGGAATAGCAGGTGGGACAGGACACGATGCTCCTCGTTCCCTTACTCACTTCCTGTCCCTCGGTTCCTGTCACCACTGATGCAGCCAGTTCCTTTGACCTCCACTGGCAACTAGAGCAGCAGAGAACTCCCATAAGGTCTTAATCAGATGTTCACAAAGTGTCTTATTTCACAGAATGGATCCTGGACATTTAGGTTATGCATACCTGTACTTACACAAATGAATCCACTGTGGCTTACTATGCAAATGAAATCAGTGTGAAATGAATTGGTCAGTTTATGGCCCTGGTGGAAAAATCACGCCTTGAAATTGACAAGGAGTTTGCTTACCTATATATGCAGGCAAGCTCATGGTAAGGAGTAGAAGGTAAGGAGTAGAAAGAAAAAGAAGCAAAAAGAAAAAAAGCAGCAGAGAGTGGAGGCAAAGAACTTTCTAAAAAAGTCGTAATGCAGTTCAGAGGCCTGGGGGGTGCCTTAAGGGAGAAGGGTTGGGGGTGATGGCAGGACTTTGTTTCTAGGGAAGCAGTTAAGAGCTGAACAGTTCTACCACACTGGCTATGAGCTGGGTTAGTGGCAGGGAGGCTGAAGGTAGGAAGGTCTGCACAGCAGAGAGGCACCGAGAGAGGCGTCGTCCTACAGTGAAGAAGGGAGGCATGTGCTTTCCACTTCCTGGAAGTCTTCCAGATTTTGCCTAAATGCTTCCGGGTTCTGATCCTGAGTTGTAAATTGTTGATCCTGATCCTAACTTTGTACTCTCTTGCCTTCTTAGAAACCCACTTAACGTCAGTACATTCTGTGAATTCTGTGTGTGGCCACTGCAATGGATTCTCAAACTCAGCAAAGAAGTCGAGAGTGCTGTGGGGAGGAGGTGAGCTGGAGTCAGAGCTAGCAGAGAAGTTGGAAAGCGAAGGTATCTCACAGAGATCAGCTTTGCTGTAAGGGTGATTCTCTCTCCTCCTCCTGATGTTCGAGGAGTCCAGGCACTAGTGGAACCTTACAATGGTCAATCCACACCATGGCCTATTATTCAACCATAAAGTGGAATGAAGTTCTAATGTATGCTATAACACAGATGAACTTTGGAAACAATATGCTATAACACAGATGAACTTTGGAAACATTTGTTGTTGTCATATGCTGTGGAGTCGGTTCTGACTCATAGCGACCCTGTACAGGGTTTCTGAGGCTGTAAATCTTTACGGGAGCAGACCGCCTCATCTTTCTCCTGCAGAACAGCTGGTAGTTTCAAACTGCTGACCTTGAGGTTCACAGCCTGATTCGTAACCACTATGCTACCAGAGCTCCTTTTGGAAACATTATGCTAAATGAAATAAGCCAAAACACAAAGGGACAAATATTGTATGATCCCACTTATCTGAGGTCCTCAGCACAGGCAAATTTAAAGAGAAAGAAAGTGAACAGAGATTACCAGGGGCTGGGGGAGACAGGGACAGGAGAGCAACTCTTAGTGGATATGGTGAGGTTTTTTTCTGGGGGAACAAAATGCTTTTAGAAATAGAGATGATATAGGCACAGCATTGTGAATGTACTAAACCCTCCTGACATTTTCACTTTAAAATATTTAATTTAATGGTATGTGAATATCATCTCCCAAACAAAAACCTCCCTAGGTAACTCTGATGATAGGCCAGGATCAGGCCTTGATTATTAACCATGAGTTTCTCAAGTCCAACCCATGAAAGGCTCTGGATGCATTTTAGAATTCGCTGGGGACCTGTAAATGATGATATGATGACAGTCTCATTCAGAGATTTCTGATGCATTTCGTCTGGGCTGGGGCCCTGGGAACTCAGTAAGAATTTAAGGCTAATAAAATGGAAAGAGTAAAATCCACCCAACCCAGATGGTCAACATTCTGATGACATTTAAGCCCCAGGCAAGAAGAGTAAATAATATGTTCCATGCTCAACAGAGCAGTATTTCCTCACAGGGTGGTCCATGGACCACTGCCTCAAAATCGCCTGGGGAGGTGGGGGTGGGAGCAAAAGCAGAGAGGAGTTACAAATAGAGGTTGTCAAGCCCACTCTCAAATAACTGGAGCCAAGATCTCAGGAGGCTGGGCTAGGGAATCTTCAGCGCAATGTACTATGTGTATGTGTGTGTGTATTTAAATTCAAGGAGAAAAAGACGGCTCCAGCATGTGTTGGTTTTTCACTGAAGGCAATTCTTTAAAGCAAGTGAGATTTTTACTGGAAAAAAGTTTTGGCCAGAGTTGATTCTAACTGGAATAACAAGTACAGGAGGGGAGATCTTACAACCCTTTTAGCATTCCAGAGCAAGGGGGAAAGCAGCAGATGGAGCCGAGCCACTGAGCAAAGTGACTGCAGCAGCCCATAGGCACACAGAGCCATCCAGCAGGTCAGTAGGGCCAACACTCTCTGCTGCAGCCAGGAGAACAACAGAGATCTCTGACTGTGGTGGTGGTTACGTGCTGTGGAGTCGGTTTCGACTCCTAGTGACCCTGTACAGGGTTTCCAAGGCTGTAAATCTTGATGGGAGCAGACAGCCTCATAGTTCTCCCACGGAACAGTTGGTAGTTTTGAACTGCTGACCTTGCGGTACGTAGCCCGATTCGTAACCACTATGCTACCAGAGCTCCTTATGATAGTATTTACGGAGAAAAAAACACTTAGCCTGCCTTTAAGCTTGTTAAAGATTGAATGGTGCCTTTCTAAAATATATGTGGAAATCTTAATCCCTGTACCTCTGAAACAGGATCCTGTTTGGAAACAGGTTTCGTCATGTTAGTGAAGCCGTCCCTGAGTAGGTGGGTCCTACACCTAATCATTTTTGAGTTGCAAGAAAGAACAGGACAGGGAATCAGCGCCATGGCTGCTTCAGGCCTACTTAGTTTGCTCAGCTGTAACTGGGCCACTAAGTGGAGAGCTGTGAGATCAGCTCTGAGGAAAACGAGTTCTCCTCAAGGAGAAAAGTCTGAACACACCAAACAATCCCTGAAGAAGCCAAAGTTACCTGAAGGTTTTGGTGCACCTGAGGATTCTCATTTAGAGAAAGGACCATTAGAAAAATTTCCAGGTGGTGTTAATCCAATTACCAAGGCAAAGGGTGGATCCAGAGTCTCAGAACCTATCTAACACAGCGATTGGGAACGACACTGTATTGACTTTTAAGTCACCTGCTTTAACTTCAGTGTCTGTTCCTGAATACGTCTTATCTAAATTAACTTATTTCTGATTATTATTATTATTTTTTGCCTCCTTGAAGTCGTCTGATTTCTACATGCATTTAAACATATATATGATGGCTTTAGAAGAAAATAATGCTGATATAAATTGGGAAGGGGAAAACATTTCTCATTAAACCCAAAATCCTGTTGCCACTGAGTTGGTTCTGATCTGTTGTAAAGAACCGTTGAGTCAGTTCCAATTAATAGTGATCCTGTGTAGACTAGTTTCCAAGAAGCAACCATGTGGCTAGCAGTCCAGTTCTTATCCTATAGCTCTATGCCAGGACTCCAGTTTGGATTTAGTACATATGCATTTAAATTTATATGTACAGAGGTATAGAAGAAATGATTAAAGTGGTAAAGTTACTGCAGCATTTTGTAGTTTAAAATAGTCAATTGCTTGTAAAATTCAAATATAAATATTTTTTTCAGGTGACTGGCTTTTCAAATATGAGTTAAATTGTGCATTAAATTTGAGGAAATTTTTAACTAGGAGCCAGATTCTCAGGGCTCAGATCCTACTTCACTGATTCTGTGACCCTAGCTAAGTTACTTAGTTTATCTATGCTTCAGTATTCTTGGGTGTAAATTAGAAAAATAATTGTTTACATTGGAAATAATAGCTCTACTTCATAGGGTAGCTGAGAGAATTAAATTAATAATGATTAATTACACACAGACGAAATGAGCTGTGTGTTCCAATCAAAAGTATTTTCTATTCTTAAATTATTTTAAATGGATTTTTGTTTTCATGGTGGGGACCACAGGGGGGGGATTAAGAAACAGAAATTTGAAATTTTAGGTGCAATTATTTTATATGAATACAACCTGAACATATAATTTACCTGACCTACTCTCTATAAAGTGCATCAGGTGTACTAGAAATGAAAAATTTCTCACCAACCATTAAAGGTTAAAAGGTTAAAACCACAGAAGGAAAAATGAACAGGACAGAGCTGGGGCGGGGCGGGGGGGCGCAGACAGAAGCCTAAGAACTTCAAGGAATTCCTGGGGCTACTGAGAAAAAAAGAAGATCTCCCCCTAGAACCACACCATGAATGTGGACTTTTAGTCAGTTTATCTTCTTTGAAGTCACCCACTGTGGTTTTTTGTGAGAACAGCCCTGGGAAACTAAGTCAGAGCTGTTCATTGGAATAGAAGTCAGTATTTGGGCTCTCGGGAGCTCTGGTCGGTAACTGATCAGTTGTTAACTGAAAGGTTAGCGGTTTGAAGCCACCAGCTGCTGCTCCACAGGAGACAGATGTGGCGACCCCACGATGGGTTTCTATTACACACTTCTGTCCTACAGCGCCACTCTGCGTCAGAATGGACTGACTTCCCAGTAACAGGCTATCTGGGCTCTTAACTGCTTCACAAACAGCCTCTTCACCCTCAAAGCTGAACTTCCTTTTTCAGATTCCATCTCCTTTGGCCCATGAATAACGGCCCCCAGGGGAGCATTCTAGTCCTTTTAAAGATCAAAGCCAAGATCTAGAGAATACTATCATTTCATCAAAACTAGAATATTCTCTAGACGAGCAAACCTAGTTATATTTCATATGTTCTTGACCCTGGGGAGGGGCTGGGGTGGGATGAGTTAGGTAATCAGAACAGAGGGGCAGACAGGACGAGTTCTACCTTCTGGGTCGTCGCGGATCACCAGCAGCCCATTCCTGCACACGACCTTCCCCGAGGTGGCGTCTAGGAATATTAGTGATGGAATGTTGGAAATTCGATACTTGTTCCAAAGTTTCAGCTGTAAGAAAGGTAAAAGAAGGTGGTTAGGTCCAAATCAGATTAAGTGCAGAGTTTTGCTGAGCAACTTAGGCCCTAGGGTAGATAAAAATGGACAGCATTTAAGTGCAGAAAAGCAGATTTTGATCGGAAGCAGGCTGGCTGGGCTGAAAGTGACTCAGTTAAGTCACAAATCCACTTGCCCCTGTGATAGTGCAGGGGGCTCTGACTCCCATCCGGGCTCACGTTCTGACATTTACCCCTGTTGTTAGCTGCTGGTGAGTCCAACCGACTCAGACTGTGTTCATGCACAAGGGAACGAAATGCTGCCAAGTCTTGTGTGATCAGACCACTGTGACCCACAGGGTTTTTCATTGGCTGATCTTTGGAAGATGCCCAGGTCTTTCTTCCTACTCTGCCTTTGTCTGGCAGTCCCACCGAAACCTGTTCATCCTAACAGCACACAAGCCTGGCTGACAGATGAAGGATGGCTGCGCATAGGGGGTGCACTGACTGGGAAATGAACCCAGGCCTCCCTCATGGAAGGTGAGGATTCTCTCATTGAACCACTACTGCCCTTGACAAAATGCTAGAGAAGCAATATCTGCAGCCAGTTCCAACCCTCAGCAATCAGTCCACTCAGTACCACTTGAACCTACTGGCAAATTCTTGACATTGTCTGTTCAAACTGCCAGGCCCAGGGTCTAAGAGGAAAGAGGCTGAAAAAATATAAGTGCAACAGCCCAAGAGCAGGTGAGCTGGATCTGCAGGGCCTTTGCTTAGTCACTACCAGCAGGGGAAAAACTCTTGAGGTGGGCTCCTGGGCTCTCTGGAACTTAACTGCCAACTCTACAAAGTTAGAAAGTAAATGTAATGTCAAACCACCAATGCACCTTCAGAAAAGAAACAAAGGGAAGCTACAGAATGTCCGTTCTTGGCTGGGCCATTCAGCTATGAGCCTCATTTTTGTTGGTCAAGACACAGATGTGGATTGTGTCAAGGGAACACAGCCTCAGAAGTCCAGCTCCACACAGAAGAGAAAGGGAAAGTGGGGCTGTGATCACCATTGTTTCTAATTCAATCTAGCAGTGAGGGCGTGGGGCAGGGTATCTGCCAAGAAATGTGAAGCTCCCTTGTCTGTTGAGATCTGAGCCTTTGGCAGGAAGGGCTTACAGGACCCACCTTAAAAGGGAGTGGGACCCTGCCTTAGCGACGCATGTTTCTTCCAGGCCTGTGCTTCCTGTGGGTTTACAGAACCAGCCTGGAACCTCAGACCAAGAGTGACTCTGAGCACTCATTTTCCAACGACCCACATTGCATTATCATTCCAGAGAAACCTGATATGGGGTTCGGTTTAAACTTTCTTCAGAGACGTGGCTGGACAACAGAATATGACTACCCTGTGGCTGGAATTAGCAGCTCTAGTTTGCAGGTGTAAGGAGCCAGCCAGGTTAAACAAAGAAAATTATTATTCGTTGCTGACTTAAAAATGAATTATTAGCAAAAAACTGGGGAACACAGCAAACCATAAACACTGAGATAAAAATCACTCATGACTCACCACTTTGGAAAGCTTAGACCATTTTATATTTCCACCAACAGCAAATGAGCACATCCTCACCAACACGATCAGGAACACATTTTTCTTTCCAATTTGGTAGGAAACAAGGAGATCTCATTTTTGTTGTTAATCTTTTCTTTATTGATGTTTAGTGTGTGTGCATCTATGGTAAATACACTGTCGTCACCTCTCCTGCCCCCCCCAGTATATATATATATATATATATATGTAACTGGTAAATGCTGAAATTCACGCAACAAATATTAACTGAGCACCTACTATGCACCAGCCCTGTCCTCAGCATAAAGGAAATAGGTACGAACAAGGCAGATGAAATCCCTGCCCTCATGGAGCTTCTGTTCTAGAAGGGAGAGAGAAAACAGAAGTGTACATAAATAATTTCAGCTACTTATAAGTTACAGAGAAAAAAAATCAAACACAGCAGGGTTAAGAACAAAAGCATGTTGGGTGGAGGGTGGCACATGTGTTAGAAAGAGTGGTCTACAAAGGTATTTCTGAAGAAACAACATTTGAGCATGGACCTCTCAACAAAGATGGAGGGAGGTACATGCACACCAGGGAGGCCACCTGAGGCCCAGGGAACCCCTGAAGAGCCAGGAAGGGGGAGGGGGCTGTGATGAGGTCAGAGGGACACTAAGGAACAGCTCTTTAAGGCTCTGCAGTTGTTGTTGTTAAGTGCTGTTGGGTGGATTCCAAGTCACAGCGACCCTGTATAGGGCTTCCAAGGAGTGCCTGGTGGGTTTGAACAGTCCTTATTCTATAGTGCCACAATAGGCCCTGCAGGCTATGGTAAAAATATGGCATCTTCTTCTAAGTGTGTTAAGAATCCACGAGGAGTGATCTGGTAAATGCTTTAAAAGATCACTTTGGTCCCTGAAAAAGAATGGAGGGAGGGAAGGACAAAGCAAGGGCAGGTGAGCCATCAGGGAGCTACTGCAAACAGGTCAAGGAACTCTGGTAGTGTAGTGGTTATGAATCAGGCTGCGAACCGCAAGGTCAGCAGTTCGAAACTACCAGCTGTTCCGTGGGAGAAAGATGAGGCTTTGAGCTCCCGTAAAGATATACAGCCTTAGAAACCCAGTACAGGGTCGCTATGAGTTGGAACTGACTCCACGGCACATGACAACAAGTGCAAACAGGTCAGGCTGGAGTGAGGGTGGTGAAAACCTGGGTTGTTGCAGTAGAGAGAATGAGGCCAGGACACACTATGAAGACACAGCAATAGGGTATGTTGATAGACTGACTGTGGAAGAGGTGGGGGAAATAGAAGGATACGGATGAACTGTAGTGTAGGGGCTTGAGCACCCAAGACTGAGCGCTAATGGTACCTTTTGTTTCTTTTTAAGATAGCCCCAAGAAACGAGCTCACGTTCTTCCTTGGTACTATATTCGAGCATTTCATCACAGTCAAAGAAACCCTAGTGGCACAATGGGTAAGCACTTGGCTACTAATGTTAAAGGTAAAATGCAAAAAGCAATATACACTACTCCTTTGGCTATTTTCAAATATTTTCTTATTTGAAAGGCGCTACATGGGTTGGCCAAGTGGCAGCATCGATGAACTCAACAGTAATGAGGTTGGCCCAGGATCGGGCAGTGCATAAGGTCGCTATGAGTCGGTACCGACTCGATGGCACCTAACAACAACAATAACAGTATAAATAACGAGCTCTGGTAGCATAGTGGTGACAAGTTGAATGAGCTGAAACTACCAGCTGTTCCCCGGGAGAGAAATATGAGGCTTTCTGCTCCTGTAAAGATTTATAGCCTTGGAAACCCAATACAGGGTCGCTATGAGTTGGAACCGACTCTATGGCATATAACCAACCAATTAATGAAGGTTTGGAGGACTGAACCCACCTAGCATCTCTGTGGAAGAACAGACCTGGCAATCTGCTCCAATAAAGATTCCAAAGCCAAACCCACTGCCACCAAGTCAACTCCAACTCACAGTGATGGTACGAGACAGAGTCAGATTTCTCTATAGGTTTCCAAAGTTGTAAATATTTACAGAAGTAGACCGTCACAGTTTTCTCCTATGGAGTGGCTGGTGGGCTCCAACCACCAAACCATTGTTGGTTAGCATTCAGGACGCTGAATCACTACACAACCAGAGCTCCTCCACAAAGGCCACAGCCAGGAAAACCATCTGAGGCTGTTCTACTCTGTCACATGGAATGACTGGGAGTTGGAACCGACTTGCTAGCACCTAACGACAATCACAATCAGGAGTATAAGGGCTTCCTTGTCATCTTGATGTTCCAGTGAGGAGGAGAACATGGGAGTGTACAAAGAAAATGGCCTTCAGAGGGCCCAGGCTGACCTCTTGGCCCTGCCCTCATCGGAATGTTGGGCAGTGACATGGTACAAGAATTGGGCAAGTCACACTTGTTCTCCCACAACAGTGACATCACCTCACTACTTGAAATGAGGTGATGTGTGGAGATGCTACAAACCCTGAAGCTCTGCACACATGGGGTGCAGCATTAATATTGGAATACATTTATGTTCACTTCCCCTTGGTCTTGTCAGCATCCTTTTCATAAAACATTTTCCTGCCAACTCGATTTTAGAGCTAATCAGTCAGTCATACAGTGTAACAGGCTGTACATAAAACTACTCAGAGAACAGGGATTTCCTTCTGCAACAAGTGGTATTTTTGCCTTAAGGACCTTCTGCGAAACACACACATATTTTTTTTGGCCTGTTTTATGTGGTCTATTTGCCATTTTTCCTCCTTCTCTTTCCCCATTTTTAAATGAGCATCTGGGTTTTTTAATTTTTCAACTCTGGCTTTCCCCTTTACTTCAGAACATGCTGAGCCCACGTCTGATTCTGACAGGGATCCTGACTTCTTTTTTTCACCTTCTGAAGCTGGGATGACTCATGTGTGAAATACAGTGCAGTCTGGTCCAAAAGAGCACAGAGGGGGAGAAGGAGGTGAGTCAGGCTGTCCTATCCTAATAGCCTTTCACCCAGGAGACTGGTGTGAAAGCGAGAGTTCACATTTCATTGGCCACTGGGTAAGAAAAGGGCCAATGGCAAGTTAAACAAACCCTTTGAAAGGGCTGCCTCTGGCTGGCATTGCTGTAGTTTAGAAAGACAAATGACATTTCCATCCTGCTATAGGTTGAATCATGTTCCTCTAAAGGAATCTGTGACTGGGACTAATTGGAAATAGTGTCTTTGAAGATGTAATCAGCTAACATAGGGTCATACCAGAGTAGGGTAGGTCATAATCCAATCTGAGTGCTGTCCTATAAAAGGGACAGAGCTAGACAGAAGATGTATCTACAAGCCAAAGAGCACCTGGGTCTCCCAGGAGCTGGGAGAAACAAGAAAGGTTCATCTCCTAGAGACTTTGGAGGGAGCCAGCTAATTTAGATTTTGAGATTTTTAGTTCCCAGGACTGAGACAATGTATTTCTGCTGTTTAAAGCCACAAATACACAATTAAATGTTTGCTTTCTCTTTCCAGGCAAAAAGTGCACTCAAAATTCATTTTTATGACATCTTCAACTTGGTGAGTCTCTTCCTTTCACTGACACCTGAAGGCTAGGTAACTGTAATAGACTACGTTCCAGCAAAACCTCAACACCTAGAAATCTAAGTGTTTATGGCTATTTCACCAAGTTCAGAAGCAAAGCAACAAAGATGAAATAGAAAAACAGCAAGGGGAGACAAGATTAGCTCAACTTGGCACAAAATCTAAAAGGATGACAAAACAGGCTATCAAGTTACTTGAAAGCTCCCATTCCTCTGCCCTGGCGGCTGGTTCTGGTTACGGATTCCAGGGTTGTGGCTGAAATTATCATCCTAGGAATGCCGGCCAGAAACACTTTTACAGTGACCCACGAAACAATGACGCAAATATCAAACGGGGCTGCACTGGGAATTGGCCAAATGTGAAAATCTACCAGTCATCTGTCAGTGTGTTGCACTGTGGTGCTTTATGTGGTGCTGTGATGCTGGACTTCCAGGAGAATGAACAAATCTGTCTTGGAAGAAGCCCAGCCAGAATGCTCCTTAGAAGTAAGGATGGCCAGACTTCGTCTCATGTACTTTGGACACGTTATCAGGAGAAACCGGTCTCTGGAGAACGTTATGCTTGGTGAAATAGAGGGTCAGTGAAAAGGAGGAAAACCCTCAAAGAGATGGACTGACACAGTGGCTGCAACAGTGGGCTGTATCCTAGCAACAAGACTTAGGATGGTGGATGCAGGACTGGGCAATGTTTCGTTCTATTGAACATCGGGGTCACTGTGAGTCGGAACTGGCTGGACAGCACCTGACAGCAGCACAACTTCAGAACACAAACTATAAAGCCGAGTTCATGAGAAACAGCGATGGGATTAGGCAGTGCCCGCAGATGCCACAGGAAAAGGCAACCTCCCGACTTGGGTAAAGCTCCAGCTTCTGAGGGTGACACGGAATTTGCCTCTTTCACTTGACTGGGGGGTGGGAGTGGGGCAGATCTAATTTCTTATTTCTCAACAGTTGCAGCAAATCTGTGGGATGAAGCCAAAGTTAACACAGATGTGGGATTCATCAACCAGCTCCTTGGTTAGGTCAGCAGGAGCCTTCTCCGGCAGAAATGTTGACCACAGTTAAGAGCATCAAACCTCCTTCATTCCCCCCTGCCTTCCTTCCTTGTTTAAAAGTGTGTTAATTTTTCTATGTCACAAAGCATTTGACATTTCAGTATTCCAAATTGATCCATGAGATCCAACAGCTCATGGTTGAGTCTGGTCCTCATTGAAGAATCAACTCTGTTCGTCAGTCATATATTCTTTCTGGAGGACATATCTGATATAGATACGGGGACTGTGAGCATGGTTCTGGAGCCAGAATGCCTAGGTTCACATCCTGGCTCTCTACTTCATAGCTGGGTGAACTGGGGAAAGTTACTTTACCTCCTGAAGCTTCAGTTTTCTCATCAGTTAAATGAAGGTAGGAGTCATAAGCAGTTTGAAACTGACCACTAACCCAAAGGTTGGCAGTTTGAACTCACTCAGCAGCTTTCTTGGAAATGCCTGGCAAACAGCTTCAGAAAACAGCAGAGAGAAAACCCGACTGAACTCATTTCTACTCTGTAAACACCTAAGCTCACCAGAAATCAGGGCCCAACTCAGCAGCAGCTAACAATGACAAAATGAAGACACTAAGAATATTTCCTTAACAATACTTGCTGGGAGAACTAGCTGGATCAATAGCTGTACAACAGTAGGAAAAGTGTTCAATAAAAAATGAATTAGAAATAGTGATGATGTCTAAAGAGAATCTTGCCATTGTCCCTGGACCATAAGCAGAGAAATGTGATGACTTATCACCCATGCCAGCTAGAGAAGCCCAGTCTGGTAGGTAGAGTGGTAGACCAGGGAGCACTGGTATGGTGCTGGTGTAGGATAAACAATGCAAGGTCGGCAGTTCAAACCCACCAGTCGTTCCTCGTAAATGCTATACAGGGTAACTATGAATCAGAACCGACTCGACAGCTCTTAACAATCAACAGTAAGAACAACAACATAGAGACAAACGAACCCTACAGAGCGAATGCTGGTTACTTCCAGTCTGATGATGTGGGGTGTTTGTAAGAGACTACAAGGCATTCTATTATTACATTTCCTTTATGACAGGAGACACTTTGCTGCTAATATGAGAGGCAGAGGAGCAGATATGCTACTTTACCCTCTATAATCAGTTTATCCTAGAGATGTCTATTTTCATCAGCAGCTAGCCTCCTACCACGCATTTTTCCAGTGTACAACCATCTTCATCGTAACTTGTCATTGCAAAGTGCTGTCAAACACACCAATTTCCACCAAGTTTCTCTCAACCACTGCCTTTTATTTCTCTGTTTGAGGAGATCACCACATGTGGCAGCTTTCAACCTTCCACAGGCTCTAGGGTCAGAATGCTTGAGTTTGGGTCCTGGCTTTGCCACTTTGGGCAAAGTGCTTTACCTCCTTATGCCTCATTCTTTTCAATTGTAAAGTAATATCATGACAGCTCTGGTAGCGTAGTGGTTACGAATCAGGCTGTGAACCGCAAGGTCTGCAGTTCAAAACTACCAGCGATTCCGCGGGAGAAAGATGAGGCGTTCTGCTCCTGTAAAGATTTACAGCCTTGGAAACCCTGTGCAGGGTCACTGTGAGTCGGAATCGACTCCATGGCACTTAACAACAACAAGGACCCTTGTGGCACAGTGGGTTAAGCATTGGCCTACTAACCACAAGATTGGCAGTGTGAACCCACTAGCCGCTTTGTGAAAGAAAGATGAGGCTGTCTGCGCCCATTAAGATTCACAATGCTGCCAAAGAATCTTACTCTACAAGCTCACTTCATCTTGGGCACAAAGGTAATTTCCAGAGTAGCGTGTGGTCTATAGACCCTACACTTGCTCAAAACAGGAGAGTCATCAATACAACTGAAACGTGTCCACTAATCTAACTACAACCACAGGGAAGCATGAGAAGTTAAAAAATAAAAAAAGGATGTTCTCTGACAAAACTACCTACTGTCATTGCAATTATATGCCATTCTGGAAAATGCTGGAACTACAGAAACAAGAAGGAAAAAAAAAGTTTGTGGCAACCAGTGTTCAGGGGAAGGACATTGAGATGACTAGGTGGAGCACAAGAGATTTTTAGGGACTTTCAGTGAAATTATTCTACACCCATAATGGTGGACTCGTGACATTACGGGTTCCTCAAAACCCATAGGACCATACTACAGGAAGAATGGACCCTGCTGTAAACTCTGGATTTGGGCTAATTATAATATTATAATTGGTTCATCAATTGTAACAAGGAGTCCTGCTGTGGCACTGGATTGGTAACCTCAAGATCAGCAGTTCAAACCCACCGGATGTTCCTTGGGAACCCTATATAAGGTCAATATGAGTAGGAACCAACTCCATGGCACTGAACAACAACAACAAAACCATTGTAATCAATGTACCAATTTACACAAGATGTCAGTAAGGGGAGGAACTACATGCAGGGAGAGAGTGGGTATGTGGGAACTCTCTGTACTTCCTGTATAATTTGTCTATAAACCCAAAACTGTTCTAAAATGTAGTGTATTTAAAAAGAAAAAAATATTAATTAAAAACAAAAAGGGGGGCTCTGTGGGGCTCCGAGGCCTAGCGCTGGCTGTCAGCATGGGCCATTTGGGGATCCTGGTGGGGAAGGTCACATAGGTTACAGGTGAGGATGAAGGGTGAGCCTGGGAAAGAGATGTCATGGCATAGCCAAGTCAGAGAAGAGGATCAGAAGGAACTAAACAGTCCCAAGGGCTGGAGACCTCCTCCTCCATATCTTCCTGGCAGGTATCACTCACCACACTCCCATGCAATGTTGCTTCCAAACTTCCTTTCAGGAAACTTGCCTCCTCAGCCTGGCTTCAAACAATCCCACCCCCTTTCCCCCCACCAAAAAAATTTTTTAATGAGATTAAAAAAATTTATATTCACAAAGAGAAAGACAAAAGCCATGATGTTTTCTTCCCACCCTTTCTGAAGTATGGAAATGCAAACTTTTCCTTAATAACGAGTCGACCATGGGTTTGGAGGCCCCTTTCTCTGGCACTTGGAACTTGATCTGGTTTGTAACACCAGTTGAGGAGGTGCATTGAATCTGCCACACAACTTCCTGCCCTAATGAATGAACAAGCCGGGAGATGAGCAGTTTGTAGGGAGTACAAAGAGACATATGGCCGCCAGGTTCTTCAGGGCCAACACCACAGACAGAGAGAGAGGCTCTGCATTTCTCTATACTTTGGTCCTCACAAGCTGACAGAAGGGATTTCCTAAAGTCCCCATCTGGTATGAAAACCTCTACTGGGCAGAGTGGTTTGGAACAGTAAGGGGGTGGCTAGTAATAACAGACTAGGGCCAAATGCTATAAACGAAGGCCCAAAGAAGTAGCTGAGAGTTTTCATCTGCGAGGGGCGGGGGAGGAGGCTGCATGGGATCTGGAGTCTGAGAGCTGGTTTCCCAGCTCCAACGGCTGTAGCTTCCTAGGGGAAACGGGGTTTCTGTGGCTTGTATCCTTGTGGATCCTTCTGGTGATATGATCAGAAAAGAGTTCAAGTCTGTTCAGAGCCACACTCAGTATTGTAATTTGACTTAAACATTGGGATCCTTGATTGGCCTCCCATTTTGAAAAAATGTGTCCATCATCCAAAGTAGAAGGTTCAGTTCATAGAAATAAGAAACAAATTCTAAGTATTGTTTCTTATTATGGGTTCTATAAGTATGTGGTGTGAATACTTAAACTAGGACTCCTGGTGTGGCATCATAGGATAAGCATTAGACTTTGAACCGCACGGTCAGTGGTTCACACCCCCAGCTGCTCCTTGGAAACCCTATGTAAGGTCGCTATGAGTAGGAACTGACTCGACGGCACTTAACAACAGGAACAAGGACTACATGGAAGGAGGGAAGAGCGTTTTTCCCTGTAGATGTGGGGATTCCACTCGAGCAATACATTGTGAAGGTGGTGCTACCTCCACCCCATGGGCTCCATAGTTGGAACGGCCTGTTGCTTTTGTTAGTTGCTGTAGTCATTGCAACTTCTGGCAATCTTCTGTTTTGAGCCATCTTCATAATCTCTGGTGTGTTTCAGTCCTTTGTTACAGCCCCTTTCCAGTCTCGGGGGGGCATATCTATATCACATAATATTCTGCTGTGATCTATAAGCTTTCATTGGCTACTTTCTAGAAGATCACCAAGCCTTTCTTTCTAGTCTGTCTTAGCCTGGAAACGCCACTGAAATTTGTCCACCATGGGTGATCCTTCTGGCACTTGACATACTCATGGCATACCTTCCAACATCACAGCAATATGGAAGCCACCAAGGAACTGACAGGCGGGGCAGGCTGAAACCTTATGAGACAGATGTCGTACTTTTACCCTGACCAATCCCTCCCTTGTGGATCAATACAAGATGATGGCAGATGAAATTTTGGAAGTGACAGCAGTTAATGAAAGGAACTTTGAAAAAACATTGTCAACAACAACAAATTTTTTTTTTTTTTTGGTATTGAAAAAAAAGATCCATACCAAGAAATCTCCTTCATCTGAAAAGAGACCTTCCTACAGACGGGTAGTTGCAGGATACCATGAGCGCCCCCTCAGCCTACCTGAATCTGGCTGGGCTGGGAAGTCATGACCTCTGACTTTCTAACACAAAGACTCAGCACTTGAATGACAAAGAGTCCAGCAAGAATTTAATGCAGATGACGAAATAGGACCAAGTATGCCAGTCCAAAGTGCTAGCAAGAAACTGAGGTAGATTTTTAAAAATACAGAAAGAAGTGGGTTTTAAGATGTGGCATGATCCACAAATCAATTTCTATCCTCATAGATTCCTATTGTTACCATCATTACAGGTCCTGAAACCAAAGGGCCATCTCACATCCTCATCAGAGAAGTCCCTTCAGGGGACTCTATCACATTCACTCTTTTTCACATGTTTTTTCCCCTCTCAATTTTATCCATTTGCCATCAAGTTGATTCTGATTCTTGGTCAACCCAAGTGTGTCAGAGTAGAACTGCGTACCACAGGGTTTTCAATAGTTGACTTTACTGAAGTATATCACCAGACCTTTATTTTGAGGAGCCTCTGGGTGGACTCAAATCTTTAACCTTTCAGTTAGCAGCCTTGTGCATTAACTGTCTGCACCACCCAGGGGCTCATAAATATGGTAGGAATCCCATAATGACGATAATCATATTCTGGTTAATAACTAGTGGGCTACAAGCACCTCCCATTTTCTCAACAGAGGTGGCATGACAAACACACATGCCACTATGTCATTTTCGCACATACACCGTGGTTCCTAAACAGCTACTTGAAAGAAGTTGCTATCCAAAATGAAAGAAATCAGGCAAATATGTAGTCTCCAAACTCTCGGCAGCTTTCAGTCGATTAAGAATGCGATGGCGTAACGCCTACTAACTCAAATACTATAGACTACGAGTCGGCAGGGTGAACTTTTCCATACACACCTTCCAAAATGAAAATAAGAGCAGGAAGTGTGGTTTGTGAGAATTAGAGATGGTATCATTTCAGCACCATCTGTACCTGCTCCACCATGCAGCCATTTAGCACTTAGGAGAGCATGCCTTTCAATTTCCTACTTGGTTGTTATTTCATCAGGTGTTTTGAGGGATCTTTTTTTGTTTTGGTTTGGTTTTTTTGCCTTGGCTACACAGAAAACTGGGTTTCTTGGCAGAACTTTCTGAGTGCCCAAGTTATAAACCCCTTGTTACCACTTTCCTGCATCAGGAAGTCCCCACTGAGCTCCAGCCAAATGACAAGGGGAGGAAAGGAAGCATTTACAATGATGTGAGAAATTCCCAGACTGGAGGGAAAAAAAAAAAAAGATCAAAGACAATAGTTATAAGGGATTGTTCTGCATGGAGCCTGGCACAAGAAGTCCCTCCATAAATTGGACTGGATTGGTCCATGAAGGTAGCCACATTACCTCACTGGGAACCCAGCAAGCCAGGCTCCTCTGAAGCCAGCCACAGCCTCACTGCTATAGGCCAGCTGTGTCCAAGGTGAAATAAATCGTATTCTACAGTAAGATGCCGTGATCACCACGTCCCAAGATGCCTTTATATAGAAAAGTCTTGTGGCTTGCATAGTTCCCCTCCACCAGCTCTTGAAATGAAAGGGTTCCATAGCACAATGAAATAAATAACAGCAGGGAGAAAGAAAGGGGGAGGTAAATTGTTTGGAAAGTAGAAGACAGGGTGGAAAAAAAATGAAATTTAAGACAGATGTGTGAGAGCCACAAACATATGTCCTTGAATTCATGCATCCAAGTGGTTCATGTAGAATAAGTGGAGGGGGGGAAGCAACACACATTCAATATAGAAACATAGAATAAAGCTTTAGTCTTACAAAGGAATATCAATTCACATCTCTCTTTTGGCTAAATAAAGCTGTTAGAAAATAGGGTGAGGGAAGATCAAAGACGAAACATTATTTATTAAGCAGAGGTTCTCAGTGGTCTCTGTCACTCTCAACAGAATGGCAACCACCAACAATTTATTTCCAATTACTGAATGTCGATGTCTTATCTCCAAAAGGTAGAGTTTAAAAAATAATGGCATTTGCCAGGTTAATGCCTGACCATTAAGGACAAAATAGAGCAGGAAATTTCAATGGGTGTTCCCACTGAAAACACAAAAGTCCAAGACATTGGCCGGAAAGACATTTTTACAATGTAGTATTACTGTGTGTGTTGTTT
The DNA here is from genome assembly GCF_000296735.1 of Chrysochloris asiatica. Taxonomy (NCBI): domain Eukaryota; kingdom Metazoa; phylum Chordata; class Mammalia; order Afrosoricida; family Chrysochloridae; genus Chrysochloris; species Chrysochloris asiatica. The sequence goes on along the minus strand of NW_006408572.1, from coordinate 1,172,147 downwards.
TACTTCTAAACAACCACCACACAATTGGTTCCAAATGCTTCATACTGAGAAAAACACAGGCAGTCTGTCCACCAACTAACTTCTCTCAGCTTGAGATTTCAGATGGGAAGGAGAAAGAAGAAAATAGCACGGGTGCCCCTCAGCAACACCATACCCCCAGTCGCTAAATATGCTTGAGAAATGGGATGAAGCAGGGACCAAGGACATAATCCTGGGGGTGCAGGAGGTGACTGAGGTTTCTGAATAGGTCAAAGGGCCAAATAAGATGCTGCTCAGCTGAATAACAGGTCCACACCACACACGTCTAGATGTTTATTCAACAGACATTTACTGAGCATCTATTATACAAGCATTTCTGCCAGATGGTGTTGGAATCTAGACATTAATGACAATGATCCCTGCCTTCAATGGAGGAAAAGAGTCGACCGGTAAATGATCTGCTGCCTCTTTGGACACTGGACATTACCTCATGCCAATCTTTCTGCCATCTGCATTCTCTGGGGAAATGAGCCTAGGGGCATGTTTGTTCAGAGGCAGGCAGGCCTGCGGAAATGGGTGCTGGCCCCCCCATGCCCCCCAGGCTCATAGCTCATTCCTGGAGCTAGGTTCACATTGCAGGAAATAAGCAACAGACCACCTAATCTCCTGTTCCTGACCCACCTCTGGGAGGGAACAGAGCCTAGAGTTAATGTTCACCTACTTCCGCTTCTGTAACTGCTTGCTTGTATGCTCATATACCCTTCCCCGCCATATGTTTGAACCAACCAAAGCAGGTAGCCCTGTGAAGCTGCTAGTCCCTGATAACCAATCCCAAATGAACTCATGTATGCACCCCCTATTCCCTATAAAATATCCTCACCAGAGAAGACGGGGCTCAGCCTCTGGATACGAATCCACTGAGCCACGAGCTAAGCTAGCACAATAAAGCCCTGCCTTTGTTATAGCCCGCATGGCGTTGGCAACTCCTTCAGAGCAACTCTGGTAACAGTTCAATGGGCTCTGGGTGATCACATCAGCAAGGGACATTTGGATGAAGATCAATGACGTTCCCTCTTGGGAATTTAGAAATTGGAAACGAAGATAGACTCCGTCTGATCAGAGCTTCCTAACTACTTCCTAATACCTGGAAATGTGCTACGTACGAATGGGCTACAGGAAGCTGCCATATTGATTTTTTTCATCCTGAGGGCAGCTGGAGGCTCTCCTCCAAGTCCTTGTTCTCTGATGTTAGACAGCTTTGTCCCTTCATCCCAGCAGACAAACAATGATCGTTATGTAAGTGTGGCAGATACCTATAAATGGAAAAGGTAGAGAAGTATTTATTAGACAATGGTGGAAGTGGAGACCGGAAACTCAAGTAAAAGAAAGCAGGGGTAGCCATGTTGAGCCAGGGACAGGCAGACAGTTGATAGAGGAGGTGGGGGACAGAGAAGGAACAACAAGAAAGCCAGAAACCAAAGAGCCAGAGAACAGAGAGAAGCAAATGAGAAAAACTGCGTAGCGTAGTGGTTACGAGTCGGACTGCTAATCTCACGGTCAGCAGTTTGAAACTGCCAGCGATTCTGTGGGAGAAACACGAGGCTTTCTGCTCCTGAAAAGATTTACAGCCTCGGAAACCCTATAACAGAATCGCTATGAGTTAGAACCGACCCCATGGCACACCACTACCACCATCACCACCAAAGAAAACAAGAGGGACCTGTTTGTGAATTTCTAGATTTGGTCCCTTTATCACAGCTAAACTCTATTTTCTGAATCTAGGTGCCCCTGTGATTAAACATTGCATTCTGAGAGTCTAATCCAATCTGCTTTAGCCAGTTTGAGTGTATTCCTGTTCTTTGTAAACTGCTGAGACAGATGTGTGGGAATGTGTGTGCAGAGGGTACAGGCACATCATTAAATGTCCCTGCTTAAAACCACAGGGGAGAATGAAAGAGAAAAGAAAAGTTACCTTATACTCTTAACTCTTTCTTAACTCATATATCATTTACCTATTCTCCCCACAGAAACCTGGGACATTGGGAAGGAGACGCCTCCTTGTGTTACGGGTACAGCTGAAGATCACAGAGCTGATAGGGCCAAGGCTTCTTCCTTGTGGCCAGCCCTCAGTCCTTGAATACTATGTAAATGTCAGCCTCCTAAAACACTATGTGGGAGTCCTGGTGTGGCGCTGCAGGATAATGCTCTGGACTGCAAGGTCAGTTTGAACAATGTCAGCAGTTCAACCCACCAGCTGCTCACTGGAAACCCTATAGAGCCATGCTTTAGGTCAGAACTGACTAGATGGCACTTAACAACAACAAAACTCTATGTAAGTTTCAAAGAAAAATCAGCCTGCTTCTCTGACTGTGGGTCCAAGGAAAGGAACAAAGTTTCACAAAGTTGCAAAGAAAGAGCAGAACTGCCAACAAGGGTTTCCAAGGTTATAAATCATTAAGGGAGCAGATAGAGTCATCTTTCTCCCATAGTGTGATTGGTGGGTTTGAACTGACAGCCTTGTGGTTAGCAGTCCTGTGCTTATCCTACAGTGCCTCCTTTAAATGTATTTTGGTGGTGGTGATGAAATGCTGTCGAGCTAGTCAGGACTCATAGTGAACTGATACAGGGTTTTGAGCCTTTAAATCTTTGCGGGAGCAGAAAGTCTCATCTTTCTCCTACAGAGCAGCTGGTGAGCTTGAACTGCAGACCTTGTGGTTTGCAGTCCAGTGCTTATTGTGTGGAGCTACCATGATCTTAAAATGTATTATAGAGTTTATAAATTAAAATTTAAAATCACCAATGTATAAAAGTAAGGAGCTCTGGTAGCATAGTGGTTATGAATTGGGCTGTGAACCGCAAGGTCAGCAGTTCGAAACGACCAGCGGTTCCGCGGGAGAAAGATGAGGCGTTCTGCTCCCGTAAAGATTTACAGCCTCGGAAACCCTGTGCAGGGTTGTTATGGGTCGAAACCGACTCCACAGCACTTAACAACAACAGTGTATAAAAGTGGTAGAAGAAAATATAGGAGTAAACCACTGCTAAAGAGTTGATTCTGATAGGGTTTCCAAGACTGTAAATCTTTATCGTAGCAGATAGCCTCATCTTTCTTGCTTGGAGAGGTGGGTGGGTTTGAACTACCGGCCTTGTGGTTAGCTTAATTGGAAAAAAAAAAAAAAAAAGACAATTCAGTGAGGGGCTGTTGTCTGCAGAGACTCCCAGTCAGATGAGGCAGCCCATTCCTATAGACCAATAAGAGAAGCCGCCGGTGCCAGGCTCCCCAAACGGACAGGCAGTAAAGCATTTCTCAGACAGTCAGCAGACTGCCTTTCTCCCTCAGAACACAACCATATCCCAGTGAATCAGACCTTGAATATGCCACTAATCACTTGCTTAGGAAACTTAAACTGCTGAAGCCTTCTGAAGAGAAACCACACACAAATTGATTCTCCATAAGGGACATGGGTTTTCTGGGGCACGCTGACCATTTTAAAGAGCACAATAATCCTGTCAACCTTGAGCAGAACCGAACTGTTAAATGTCAACACGTTGCAAACTGGCCTCCAGACCACCCGTTGAACTATGTGTGTCCAAAGGCAGGGAAATTCAGTCAAGACACTGGACTCCAATTCTTCGTTAGGCAACAATTAGACCCAAGTTTGCCCAGAATGAAACGAAGAGAAGCAAACTCTCTTGCTCTCTTAAGAGAGCAACTTCTGGCTGCAGACAGAAAGAGAAAACGCTAAGAAAGTCTCTGGGCTGCACAGGCAGGGACACTGCGAGGGTGAGGTGGGGAGGGGGATCTCAAAAGAAATTTGAGGTTCACTGCCTCCCTCAGTCATGACAAGAACAGGCTGAGAGAGGAGGCTGGCCAAGGCCTGGGCCGGGCAAGATAGGACACTTCTGAGAAAGTTCCTTCCACTGTAAGCTGGAAAAATAATCGATCTTGCCTCACAGAGTTGCTATGAGGATTAAAGGCGATGGGAAATCCAGATGGCTTCTTCCAGTGCCTGTATGTCCTAAATTCAGTTGTTCACATTTGTCACTTACAATCTGTGGCCCGCTAACTCTCACTGTTATTTATTTTGCTTTAAATAAACTCTTACCCCCCCACCCCCCAAAAAAAACACAAATCTATTTTGAAAGGACACTTTGTATTGCTATTGTAAATAGAAAATCAGTGCCACTTAGCGTAAATAGAGGGTGAATGTCAAAATAAAAACAACAAAACCCAAACAATTATTAAATCTGCTTTACAACCCTCTTGCCCACAGAAGGTTCCGGGGGTCTTTTTTCTCTACTGCAAAAGAGACTTAGTGTGTGTTCCAGGTTGAAGACAGAGTCACATCAAGACCTTCTTCTGATCTAAGTAGAAGGCTTGACATGGAGCAGAGAGAGACACAATCAGGACAGTCCTGTCCACCTTAAATTCCTCAGGGACAAGTGGCAATGGAACAATCTCAGGTTTTGTAATCTGGTGGGGTCTCTATTTCCCCTTCCCATAAATCTCATCAGTAAGAACCGACGTTGGCCATGGCCAATGGTGTCTCCATCAGTGTTGTTAATGCCATTGAGCTGGTTCTGGCTCATAACAAGGAGCCTGTATAGGGTTTCGGAGGAGCAGCTGGTGGGTTTGAACCACTGACCTTGCAATTAGCAGTCAGCACTTATCCTACAGTGTCACACCAGGGCTCTGTCTCCATCATGGAACCTCACCACACTTCCCAGAGCCCCTGGTGCTGAGAGCTACCTCTTGCTCCTCAAACTCACTCCAGTCTTCTCATGTACTTTTCTACTTCCAGGAAAAATCAAAAGGGTATAAGCAGACAGCAGACGTCAGGACCCTATCTTAGATGCACTGAATCTGTCTTGGGTTGAGACCCAAAAATATAAATTCAAAGAACGTGCCAAAGTAATTCTTATGCCCCCTAAAGTTCAGTCCACAAGAAATACGAGCCATAACACGAGTAGACATATGCACACCAATGTTCATAGCAGCACTATTTACAATCGCAGAAAGATGGAGACAGCCAAAGTGCCCATCAACTCAAGAATGGATAAACAAACTGTGGTACATACACACAATGGAATATTATGCTACCTTGAAGAATAACAAAGAAGGTGCAAGCCACCACATAATATGGATGAACCTTGAGGACATTATGTTGAGTGAAATGAGTCAGTCTCAAAAGGAGAACTACTGCATAGGTTTGCACAATGCTACTAATGCGATAATGCTCTCTCTTTCTTTTGTCCTAGGCCCTTTGTCTCAGTTCATTCAGATGCATCCTGGATCTGGAGTCAAATATCATTTCTCTGGGGAACTGTGTCTGTCTATTGCCCCTCCTCCCCACATCCAGTCTAGAGTCACTCACTTCCTTTGAGTCTCTTCCATCCCATAGTGACCTTAGAGGACAGAGCAGTTCCAAAGCTGGAAATCTTTATGGAATTCGATCACCTCAGGTTTCTCTCATGGAGTAGCTATCAGGTTGAACGGTTCATTTTCACTAAGCAGCTGAGTAATTAGCCACTTCCCATTCATAGCATTCAGTATGCTTCTCATTATATATCTGTGGGACTTGTCAAATAACGTTTGTCTCTCCCATTCCATGAGGGCAGGGCGGAAGCTGTGCTCACCACTACACCCCACTCCCTTTCAACACAGTGTGTGCCTGGCACATAGTAGGCCCACAATAAAAACTTGTGCTGGTTAAATGAATGAATCTGGAACAGTAACTTCTAATTTTTGTTTCACACGATACTGCACTATTGTCACGAGGCATTGCCAGCTACTTGCCCGTTCCCATCGTAGCACAAGGAAAGAGGGAATCTGGTCCCGCGAGATTGTTCTCAGTTAAAGGGATTTTAAAAGATTAAAGCTATGGGTCTGAGTGAAGTTTCAAGAAGTTTGAAATTGTTAATGTGCTAATATTATACGAGAGATTGAAAGTCATCACAAGCATCTTGTTCTTCTCACTCCTGGAATTTCCTGGGTTCAATCTAGTCCTAAGTGGCTCAATATAGCTATGTTATTATTAGGTGCTGACAAGTTGGGTTTGGACCCTTAGTGACTCATGAATACTACTCATGCAAGTACAACTGCCCCGGGAGGTTTTCTGGGTGATAATCTTTACAGGAACAGAACGGCAGGCTTTTCTTGTGTGGAGCAGCTGAGTTGGTTCAAACCACCAACCTTTAGGTTAGCAGCCTGGTGCTTACCCATACACCAATAGGTATGCCTAGGGCTCAAAGCAAAGGAAAGCGATAACCCAATATAAAAATCTCAAAGTTTAGTAAAAACTGGACTACACCTCTAGAATCAAAATGTTGTTGTTGCTAAGTACCGTGGAGTTGTATTCAACTCACAGTTACCCTGCACAGGGTTTCCAAGGTTGTAAATTTTTACAGGAGCAGAAAGCCTCATCTTTCTCCTGCGGAACGGCTGGTAGTTTTGAACTGCTGACTTGAGGTTAGTAGCCCAATTCGTAACCACTATGCTACCAGAGCTCCTTAGAATGGAAATAGAGGTACAGTTTTTGCCCCCAACATTATCCCATATATCCTATTCATGAATACATGTGCTGAAGTTTTGCTTGAATTAGAGCAACTGTCTCTGAAACTATGTCCCAAGAGGAAGCAATCCTCTCGTTCTTCAACAAGTATCGGCAGGGCCCCCATCTGATCCACCACCAGTTCTGGCTGCCAAATACCCACAAACATTTAGCTCTGCCATGGGATATGTAGAATAAATTAAGTTTAGGGGGTAAAGAAATCATAAAACAAGCTCCTACGTCGAAAGGCTCTGTGTACCTTGGCAGGGGGAATGTATGTGTTACAACAAATCCTATCCAGTGTGCCAGAGAACACAATCAAAACCAGCAGAAAACTGAGCCCTGTCATTTGAGACAGGCAACTCAACAGCCGTCCCCTTAGGGGGATAGAGATAAGACTGTCCCAATCTAGTCCTGCATCTGCCAAAATTCTTCCCCAGGATGGCTGAGGTAAGAGAAGGCCTGAATAAGCAGAGATGGACATTCTAAACTCTAGGCCTTTGCAAATACAAAACAAACATTACGCCCCTCCGAAGTGTGGGACTGACTGGACTTGTTCTAGGTGAGGGCAGACTCTTAAGCCATTGTAGGGCGAACTCTAGGCTGGAAATCTACCAGGTCTTGTTAAAAGTGCCATGCTCATCTGCCAACTGAAATATTGGGGGGTTCAAGGACACTTTGAAGACACACCTGGCAATCTACTTCTAAATAAAAGCCAGTCACTAAACCTTGATGGAGCCCAGTTATATTCTGACAAGTACGGGGTTGCCATAGGTCAGCGCCAACTTGGCTATGACGAGTTTGTGTTTGAGTTTTGGTCTTGCTAAATATTTGTCTTTCCCTGGTGCTGTTGTTGCATGCTGTCAAGTTGGTTCCAAATCATGGCAACTCTGGATAGAGTTTCGCAGAGCAGCTGGTGGTTTGAACTGCCAACCTTGCGACCACAAGTCCAGTGCTTATTCTTCATTGTCAATTTCCATGGCTGAAGCTGCATGGAAGCTGAAACTTAAGCTGAAGCTTCAGACCAAGGTACCAAACCCAAATCCACAGCTGTGAAGTAGGTTTCAACTCATAGCCCTGAAGGATAGAATAGAATTGCCCCACAGGGTTTCCAAGACTGTAAATCTTTATAGAAAGCAGACTGCCAAATTTTTCTCCCACAGAGCAGCTGGTGGGTTCAAACCACTGACCTTTTGGCCAAACACTTTAAACACAGTGTCACCAGGGCTCCTTAGACCAAGGGTTTTTGTTGTGAAGTGCCACTGAGTCGTTCCAACTCTTAGTGGCCATATCTAGAGTAACCAAGGCTATAAATCTGCGGGAGCAGAAAGCCTCATTTTTCTCCTGTGGAGCAGCTGGTAGGCTCAAACTGCTGACCTTGTGGTTCACAGTCCAATGCTTATCCTGTAGTCACTGAGATCGCATACACTAGCTAATTAAATGAATCTACCAAGCAAGCCACACCATCCTCAGTAAAGCTGGATTGGCTACTGAAACTGATCCATCCTCAGCAAAAGACAAGAAATAGTACCAATGAGTGGCTTAATGACTCGTTTAACAAGTCGGAGTTTCCCAGATCAGTTTTATATGAGGGGCACATTTTTCACCACTCTGTGGAGAAATCTACCAGGTACAGAAGATATCTATGGAGTTTATCGAACTTCGATTTTGCGAGTCAGAAAAGGTCATAGCCCAAGGGTATGAGCTCAACCCTGGGTTACTGAGGCTCATAAACATTGTCCCTGAATGTCTCATGTCAAATGTTTTCCTGAGGAAGCAGTGAAAACAAATTCCCATTTTGGATGAGCAGGTCAGGGTACAATACTTCTCCACAACAAAAATTCAGCTATTCCTTTGGCCACTACCTAAGATGCAAGTGCATCATATTGATTTGGGAGTAGCCTGTTGAAACAACTGACCTTGCTAATTACCTCCAGAAGAATAAAACACGCACTTGTCTACAATCAGTAGTAGAAACTCCTCAGCTCTTAGTTGCTTTGTCATAAAACAGCAAACCCGTATAACCAGCAACTTTATTTAGTTACCACCCCAAATAGTTCATCGGGGAGAATTCACCAGGAAGAATACTGATCAAAATTAGGCAGTCTGGAGAACAAACAAGATGGCAGATCGGGTGGACGTATAGCAGAGAGCTC
>NW_006408572.1:1158480-1160370 GCF_000296735.1 Chrysochloris asiatica | reverse complement strand
AGAGAAATACTTTTAACTGATGGTATATGGAGGGGATTATAGTCAATGTAATGAAACAAGTTATATGAATTGTTGAATGTGAAACTGATGATGTGCCCTGTAAACTTTCACTCAATCCACAATAAAAATCTTAAATAAAAAAAATTAAAAAAATAGGCAGTCTGTGAGGGTTTCCTGAGGGGTTTTTGTTTTTTGGCAAGCTAACTGAAGGAGTTTACACATGTCAAAATTATGCCTTATTTAGTAGATCTTGAAAACACAATCATCTACCCATCTACCGGTGTGCTAGACCAGATTCAAATGGTCTTCCATCTTGGTCCTTATTGGGTTCCTCATCTTTCAGACTCCCCAGCTCACATGTATGGAAGTACAACATTAAACTCAACACCATTCTCCTCAGTAAGAGAACTCACATTCAGAGAAGAAATGCTTAAAGGATGCTCTTCCAGATAACTGAAGATGTATGCCTAATTTAAGGCAGAATGGCAGACAGAGCTGGCCTTCATACTAACTACCCTAGAGTACACTGCTACTGTAGCATGCCATGGAGTCAGTTCTGACTCATAGCAACCCAGTATAGGGTTTCTAAGACTGTAAATCTTTACAGGAGCAGAAAACCACATCTTTCTCCTATGGAGCAACTAGTGGATTCGAACTGCTGACAATGAGATTAACAACCCAACATGTAACCCAGTACACCACCATGTCTCCTTCAGAGTACACTGCTTTTACTGTTAAAGTGCGGGCGAGTGGGTTATGACTCATAGCAAAGCTGTATAGGGTTTGTATCCCCAACCTTTCAGTTAGCAGTCTATTGCTTATCTTACAGCACGGTTAGAGAAAGTTTCAGCCAGGCAAGAGAAAGAATAAAGACAGGGAGAAATAATAAAGACTAGACAGACAATTTTGTAGCAAAAGCGCAGATCTTGCAAAGCACAGGTGGGGCAAGAAATAAAATTCAGCAAAACACTTATTTTTTAGTGACTAGCAAGAATTGCTATGCCCCTCCGGGCTCACAAAGACTGACAGATGTCGAAGTCCACAAACCATAAGCCCTACCCCTGCCCAGGGGTCAGGCACATGACAATTTATTTGCTCAAGCTGTTAGCTTCAATATAAGCACTTCAGAGCAGATCTGGGTCTCGTAGCAGGGTCTTAGACATGGTACACATGCATGAGAAATGAGCACCCAGCCAGAGGAATGAGGAGCCAGGAAGTAACATCCAAAACTGCAAGATGTTGTCAACAATTCCAGGAACCTGCTGAGACTACCCTTGCATGTTCCCATGTCTGTAGCCCAATAAAACCCCCAAAGGCTGTGAGCTTGGGGCGATATTGCTGTCTGTGACATGTCTCCTCTGATTTCCTTCTTAAATAAAAACCCTGGCGATTTGACTTCATGACTTTCTAGTCTTTTGTAACCCATCCCAGTAACAGCGCCACAGTAGGAGTCCTTGGAGTCCACTACTCCCACCACTGCATCAGTAAGTATCTTCTGCAGTTTCAATGATCAAATATGGCAATGAGTACTGGCGTGGTGCTATAGGATAAACACTGGACTGGTAACCGCAAGGTTAGCTGTTCAAACCCACCAGTTGCTCCTAGGAAACCCCATACAAGGTCGCTCTGAGTGGGAACTGACTCGATGGCACGTAACGAAAGCAGCAACTACAACAACTGACATCACTACAAATGTACTCCAGCCTCCGATGGGGAACAACAAAATGATTTCTATTGCAAGGACCTGGTTCAAAGGTCATCCCCATGTGCATGTGAGGGAGAGTTTCTTTACATGCAAATTCACCACAAGAGAAAGGACAAGTCATTCCAGCAAATTCAAGGGGTTTCATAAGAAATGCAATGAAAAGAATGGAATGTTTCCACAATTTT
>NW_006408572.1:1153554-1158072 GCF_000296735.1 Chrysochloris asiatica | reverse complement strand
ACATGACACTTAACAACATTAGCTGTGTGGCATCCTGGTGTGGTACTGTACGATAAGCACTGGACTGTAGGTTAGTTTGAGCCGAAAGTTGGCAGTTCAAATTCACCAGCTGTTCCTTGGAAACCCTATACATGGTCACCATGAGTCGGAACTGACTCCATGGCACTTAACAACCATTAGATATGTTTATTCTTGTTAACCAAGAGTTTCAGATTGTCATTAGGAAGTGGGATAAAGAGCAAGTTCCTAAATTCACCAAAGTAGTTAAGACCGGAAATACTGGCAAAATTCTTTTTGAGGTCATTTGAAGTTCAGGGGAATTCTGGGTTTGGGTTTTCTTCTAGTTTTAATTGCTTATAAAAGCTCTTTAATGTGAAGTAAGGAACAACAACAACAAAAGAAAAACTTAAACTTCCTCAAGATGTTTACTGTAAAGGAAAATGTGCTCCTTACATCTCTTACTCAGGATAGGATTAAGATAATATTGTATTAAAGGGAAGGGGAAACCCAATTACACAAGTCCAAAAGAACAGCTGCACCAAGAGGAATAACTTATCTGCTTAGTCAAAATCTGTTTCAGGGATACCAGTTACCAGAGTTGATCCGGTCCACTCCAGTCAAAAGTGATTAAATGGACCATCAAAACCAAACTCAGAGGTCTTCAGTCTGTGCCAAAGGCCTGCACCTCAGATCCTCCCAGGCAACTGTTAATGGCTCTCCCAGCCAGAGGGCTGGCTCTTTCACAGATTACGAAGCAACAGACAAAACCGAGCAAATCAACAGAAGAAAGAAAAAGACAAGGAATTCCACAGTCCACTCTGTTTCCAAAGTGTTTCCTTATGGGCGACCCTGAGAACCAGTATCTCAGACTACTTCTGTGTGTGCAGAGAGGACAAATTCCAGAACCAATGGGTATTGGTTCTTTCCCCCAAAAAAAGGAGAAATCAGAAACAAATGAAAATGATTACCACTGGGCATGGAAATGAGACTTTTCTTAGCATATTGTTTTGTATTGTTTTGACGTATGAAACACGTAAATGTTTTACTTATTACAAGAATAAAATACAATAAAAATATAAGGGAAAAAAGCAAATCCTAGGGTTGAATACGGACAGAAACATGTGGGACTGACTCTCATAATCACTCCATGTTGCTGTGTGCTGCTGATTCAATTCCAGCTCACGGTGACCCTCTAGAACAGAGCAGAGCTCCCCCATATGGTTTCCTAGGTTGTAATCTTGATGGAAAAAGAGCTCTGGTAGTGCAGTGGTTACGAATCGGGCTGTGAACCGCAAGGTCAGCAGTTCGAAACTAGTAGGTGTTCCTTGGGAGAAAGATGAGGCGTTCTGCTCCCGTAAAAATTTACAGCCTCGGAAACCCTGTACAGGGTTGCTATGAGTCGGAACCGACTCCACGGCACACAGCCACCACTACCAATCTTGATGGAAGCAAATTGCTAGATCTTTCTTCCATGGAGTGGCTGGTTGGTTTGAACTGCTGACTTTATGGTTAGCAGCCCACTTACTACCAGGACTCCAAACTACTTACATTGTTGTTGTTCAGTGATGTCGAGTCAGTTGTGACTCATAGGAACCCTGGCCCTATGTAGGGTTTCCAAGGAGTAGCTGGTGGGTTTGAACCACCAACCCTGTGGGTAGCAGCCCAATACTTAATCTTACAGTGCCATACCAGGACTCTAATCGTCCCAAAAAAGACATGTTATCAGGAAGGCCCAGTCCCTGGAGAAGGATATCATATTTTATAAAGTAGAAGGATCTACAAAAAAGAGGAAGACCCCCAACGAGTTGGATTGACAGAGTGGCAGCAGCAATGGGCTCAAATATAACAATTGTGAGGAGAGCACAGGACTGGGCAGGGTTTCCTTCTAGTGTACACAGAGTCACTATGAGTCAAAACCAATTCAATAGCACCTAACAACAACAAAAAAGAAGTAGTTCAAGCAACTAGGACCATAATTCTCTGACGGTGCACCCTAACCCGGATGTAAATCTCTGACGGTGCACCCTAACCTGGATGTAAATCTCAAGGCAAAACAGAAAGAGAATTTTACATAGTAGGCTCATTGTTGGTCTTATCAGTGCTATAACAAATATGGTATGAGGAAAGGAAGGAAGTATCTCATAACTTCGGTTATGACTTAATATATGAACTCAAGAGTTTTACAACTACTTACCTTCCCTACCTCTCTCTACTGAAAGAGCTTTGAACAGTCATACACCTAGCTATGAGCCCTCCCTATGCCCACATCTTGGTTTCTAAATACCCTTTCTCCATCAAAAGGACAAGTAGAGCCTGGAACTTGTACCAAAAAGTCAGTAAGTATTCAACAGACTTCAGGAGACATGTAAAAAGGACTCAAGGTTCTCTTGAAAAGGCTCCCACTTACCAAATTTGGCAAAAGAATAAGAAGAATGAGGTTAATGGACTATTGTTGCTAAATGCAGCCAAGTTGGTTCTGACTTATAGTGAAGCTACACAGGGTTTCTAAGTAGCACATGATGGGTTTGACCTTCAGTTAGCAGTCCAGTTCTTATCCTACAGCGTATACTAAGATCCCTAACAGACAATAGTAATTGAATTTCTAGAAAGTTTCCTAAGTCTGAAATACTACTAAAAAGGGTGGGTGGGTGGGAGGAAAACAAAGGATTCTTCTTTAGATAAGAATGTGATCAATGTAAAAGAAATGATGAATTCTTTTTTAAATCACCATTTTGCAATGATCAGTATCTTGAGAGTCAAGCAGGATCATCAATATACTCATATTTGTAAAGCCACTGGGCAACAAAATATTGGGAACAAAATATTCCTATGGTCCTAAAGTATCATGTTACTTACTGATCATTAATTACAAAGGGGAAAAATGCCTTTACCAAGGAGAAAGATCCAGCAGATATGACCATAATCAAGTGTTCAAACTCAGCATCGCCAATCATGGAACAAACTGACTGTATATCCCTCCTGATGAAATACAGTAAGAAATACACATCATCATCATTGTGGTCCACATTCTTTCTATACAATGTTAAATGTCTTGTCTTGGGTATGATAGCAGTTATTATTGTTGCCGTTCTCAGGAAATACTCATTGAATTGTAGGAGTAAAATATCATGCTGGGATACAATTTACTTACAAACAGTTCAGGAAAAAACACACAAGTACATACATCTGTATAGATTTATGTCACGTAGATCAGTACGGGTAACAACATCTGTAAACTTACTGTGCCAAAATGCTTATAATTGGTAAATTTAGCTAAGAGGTATATTTCACTGCACTATTCTTTGTGTTTAAAGTTTCCCCACATAAAAAAATGTATGAGTGGGGAGAAATAGTCTTTATTTTCTTCTCAGGGAATCTAGATCATAGTTCTTTATTCAAATTGCTGATTGTTGAATCGGTAAAAATATAGGGGAATGCTAAATGGGATTTATCTGTTTCTCTTGTTCCAAAGTGTAGGACTGAAACAGCAATTTTAAAGGAATGAAGTCAGGGAGCTGACCATATGGAAGGATATAATACAGAGGAACAACTAGTCTGCCTTTGTTGTACAGACTGATTTTACCTGATAAACGTTAGACTAAGATGAATGTGAGGCTTTGGAGAAATGAATTCATCTCACATTTCTTTCCTCTTCAGACAATTATGTGGCCCAACATCCATTGCAGAAGACTTTTTCCAGACTTCCACCCAGAGACTATTTCCAAGCTAATTGTAACAGAAACCATAATTATTCCATCCTTCAACATTGAGGTCCTTCTAATTAAAGGTTCCCCTTAAAGAATACATGTGGCATTAAAGAAACAGAGGGAGGATGTCCAGTTAAATAAGCTGCTATGAAATTGCCTGAAAATGACCTAAGGGTGGTTCTGTCGTCAGCTGTCTCTGCCCAGGGAAGGGCCAGATGCCCTGAAGCCTCTCCACTTCTCACAAGTGTTAGGGAAAAGGAAAGGAAATGGAAGGGCTGATCCTGCCATTATACCTCCTGCCTAAACCTCTCCACAGAGTCCCTGTGGTTGGTAGGTGCCACTGAGTCGGTTCAAACTCATAATGACCCTATTCACAACAGAATGAAACACTGCCTGGTCTTGCCCCCTCCTCACAACTGTTACACTTGAGCTCACTGCTGCTGCCACTGTGTCAATCCACACTTAATGAACAGAGGAGAAAACGGACTTTCCCACAAGGCATCGGACTGCATACCTCGCTTTACTGTACTTTACAGACACTGTGTTTTGCTTTGGTTTTGTTGTTTCTACAAGTTGAAGGTGGGTGGCAGTTCAGCATTGAACGAGTCTATCTGTGCCCCTTTACCAACACTGTGCGCTCACTTTGTGTCTCTGAGTTACCTTTGGGTAATTCTCACATTTCAGACTTCTTCATAATGCTAGTACACAATTAATAGATTATAGTAATGTGTAAACATTAACTTTTATATGCACTGAGAAATCAAAATATCCATGTGACTCACTTTATTGTAAGATTTACTTTATCAAGGCA
>NW_006408572.1:1132783-1153240 GCF_000296735.1 Chrysochloris asiatica | reverse complement strand
TCGTAACCACTACGCTACCAGAGCTCCTATCTTCTATGTTAGGGAGCAACATTTTCTAGGAAGAAACTACCAGCATTTTAAGCTATCTTATTATTGTTGTTAGGTTCTGTTGAGAGTTGGTACTGATCTATGCACAACAGAATGAAACACTGCCCAGTCCTGTGCCAACCTCACAATTATTGCTTTGCCTGAGCCCCCTGTTGCTGCCACCGTACCAATCTATCTCCTTGGGGGTTCTTCCTCTTTTTCGCAGACCCTCCATTTTTACCAAGCATGATGTCCTTCTCCAGGGACTGGCCCCTCTTGATAATATGTCTGAATTATGAGAGGTGAAGTCTGGACATTCTGGCTTCTAAGGAGCATTCTAGCTGTACTTCTTCCAACACAGATCTGTTTGTTCTTTTAGCAGTCCACGGTACTTTTAATATTCTCCTCCAACACCGTAACTCAAATGCATCAATTCTTCTTTGGTCTTCTTTATTTATTTACTGACTTTCACATGCATATGAGGTTACTGACAATACCATAGCTAGGATCAGGCATACCTTAGTCCTCAAACTGACATCTTTGCTCTCGAACACTTTGAAGAGGTCTTCTGCAGCAGATTTGTCTAATGCAATATATCCTTTGATTTCTTGATTGCTGCTTCCATGAGTGTTGATGGTTGATCTGAGCAAAATGAAATCTTTAACAACTTCAATCTTTTCTCCATTTATCTTGATGTTATCTATTTATTTTCTTTACACTGAGGTGAAATCCATACTGAAGGCTAGGTTTTTTGATCTTTATCAGTAAGTATTTTAAGTCCTTTTTGCTTTCAGCAAGCAAAGTTGCACCATCAGCATATCTCAGGTTGTTAAGGACTCTTGTGCCAATCCTGATGCTACATTTTTTCATATAACCCAGCTTCTCGAATTATTTGCTCAGCATGTAGATTGAATAAGTAAGGTGTATGCCCTGGCATACACCTTTCCTGATTTTAAACAATTCAGTGTTCCCTTGTTCTGTTTGAACAACTGCCTCTTGGTCTATGTACGTGAGCATAATTAAGTGTTCTGGAATACTCATTCTCCGCAATGCTGTCCATAGCTTGTCATGATCCACACAATTGAAAGCCTTTGCGTAGTCAGTAAAGCACAGGTAAGCATCTTTCTGGTATTCTCTGCTTTCAGCCAAGATCCATCTGATGTCAACAATGATAACCCTCGTTCCACAACCTTGTCAGCATCCAGCTTGAACCTCTGGGAGTTCTCTGTCAATGTGCTGTTGCAGCTGTTTTTGAATGATCTTTAGCAAAATTTTATATGCATGTGAGATTAATGATATCACGCTAGATGGGGCTAGGCAGTTTCCATAAAACAACTTCTGCTCTGTTCCTAACAAAAAGGACCATGGCAATGTCTATCAAAGTTAATAACGTACGTACTCTCTGACCTGCTGATTCTAATTCTAGGAAAAGTATCCTATAGGTATGCATGCATGAGTGTGCAAAAATGTTATGTGCAGGAGTGTTTATCAAAGGATGATGTGAAATAGCACATGAAATGTCCATGCATTTACATAGGGAGGAGGTAAGTAAATTATGATATCCCCATACAATGGAATATAATGCTGGTGTTAAGAAGATGCAATAAGGTCAGCTCGTAACTAATAGAGAAAGACCAGCAAGATATGTTCTTAAATTTTGAAAAATAAAGACAGATCTTACATATACATATATACATATATATATACACACACACACATACATATATATACACACACACACACAAACATATATATATATATATATATATATACACACACACACACATACATATATATATACACACACACACATACATATATGTTTACAGAAGCGCCCTGGTGGCACAACAGTTAAGCACTCAGTTGCTAAAAAAGGTTGGTGGTTCAAAAGCATGCAGCGGTTCTGCAGGAGACAGACATGGTGATGGGTTCCTGATAAAACTTCCGCCTAGAAAGCCGTGGGACAGTTCTACCCTGTAGAATGGGGCCGTGGTAAGTCAGACTCAAATCAGTGGTACTAACAGCAATGATATGCATGCTTGTAAACACATAGAGATGCGTGTTTGTGTGTGTACATACCAAGAGGATATGTTAAGAATTTAAGTTCTGTTAAGAATGTTACGTCCTTCAGGGAACCTGACATTTTAAAACTGTACAGGTAGCTCTGCTTTTATATTTAAAGACAAAATAAAACAACAAAAAAAGGGTCTTTTCTTTTAGAAGTCCTGGCAGCCTCTGAGGTTGCTCAATTTCAGCCCAGGCCCTAGCAAGACTTTTTAACCGAATCAGCAATTACACTATTGGATGGGAGCTAATCTAGTTTGCTATCTTGAAATAAATACTTCTAGTGAAACAAATGATTTGAAAATGGGTCAGGGCAAGGCCAACATTCACATAGTGCTTTGCAGTAAAATACAGCTGGTGCCAACCTCAGCCTGGAGTCAGGCCATTGGAGTGGAAACATTTTACAGGAGAGAAAACAGATGCCAGGTTGGTCAGCAAGTTAGTTCCCTGGGTTCTGCTGGGCATTCTTTCCAGTCCCTTCTATTACGTTCAGGGCAGAGCTTGCACAGTTACAAAGTATACTGTCTCTTTGTTGAAGGAAAATTTCAGCAAAACGACACAGCTGAATGACAGCACTAATGGCTTTCCCCCCAAAGCCTGTGTTGGGCCCTCGGAATAATCCCAAACTCAACTCGTGGTTACTGCTGGTTGTTGGTAAGTGCCATCGAGTTGGTTCCAAATCATACAGACTGTATAGGGTTTCCAGGGAGCGACCGGTGAGCTTGAACTACTGACCTTTTGGGTCAAACTGACCTTGTGGTGCAGTGCTTATCCTGCAGCGCCACACTTATGATTAGAAAAAAAAGGGGCTTACCATTTGGGAGGAGTCAAAAGTCTAGACAACTGTATTAACAGCCAGTTAACTTGCGAAGGATGTGCTGAACTTGTCACCGTACTAGAAGAGGATTCTGCTTGTCATTCCTCACCTCAGAGTTAAAGGAATCTGATTATCTTTGGATGTGGAGGAGAGGGTGATGTGTTATGTTCTAGGCAGAGTCTGGGGGCAACCTGCTGATCACCCTTAGCTGGACTCCCACAACAGCTCTAGTGGGGTCTCTCAGCCTCTATCCTTGAGACCACTTATCTCTACCATCTACCCATCAGTCATTCTGCAATCTGGGTCATTTTATTGCCACACCTGTTGAAACCCCTTCTCACAACTTCAGCCTGAACTTCAAATCCCTCATAGATAATCTTTTGTTCCAATTGCTCTTATCAACTCTTCATCTATATCTTATATGTCAACACTCACAGCTATATCTTTCTTGAGTCCCTGGAATTTACCTCTCCCTCTAGTAGTGTAGTGGTTACGAGTCGGGCTGCTAACCTCAAGGTCAGCAGTTCGAAAATACCATCCGTTCCACAGGAGAAAGAGGTTTTTCTGCTCCCGTAAAGATTTACAGCCTCAGAAACCTTATGCAGGGTCACTATGAGTCGGAACTGAACTGTCCTTCCATTCCTGCTTACCTAACTCCTTATTCTATGGTAATTGGTAGTATGTTTTCTTCATGATGTAATAAGATTTCAGATCAAAGATCTAGAGAAGAATCTTGATCAAAAGGGAGTAAAATGCAGAACAGAACTTCAACTTCTTGTGGAATCCAAATTTTCTGGGACCATGGTGGTTGGATGAATCCCTAAAATGATTGCTGTAAGATCATCTTTAAACCTTAAGTAAAAACTATCCCCAGAAATTTTTACATCAAACAAAGTTTAGCTTAATTCATAAAGACTGTCTGCCCTGAGCATTGTACTCTTAATCAAACTGATAAGAGCAACTAAAGGTTAAAAGGAAGCTTGGGAGGCAGTGAGTTTATGTTAACAGAGGAGGAATAATTCAGAAAAGGAGCGTGAGAATGGCTGCCCCGCTTGAAGAATGTAATCAATGTCACTGAATTATACACACAGAACATATAGAAACGGTTGCACTGGTGTATGCTTTGTTGTGCGTATTTTCAACAACATTCGAGACATCCCCCTTCTGAGAAATCTCCTTCAAACTCTCAATCAGTCAGCAGATTGAGGGAACCACTTCTTGCCCTCCTCAGTGTACTCAGGACAGTCCCATCAAACCTGTCACTCCAGATCACAATTCTCTCTTGCCCTCACAACGCCAAAGCTCTCCTCAAGAGCAGAAACCCTGCCCCATTCATTCTAGTGGCCCCAGAGCCAACACAGACCCTGTAGATGTAGAAGGAGGAAATGGACAGGCCCCCTTCCCTCCACCTCCCACACACACAGAGGAAGGACAATCAAGAAGAAAGGATGCTTTCCTTTGATCTCAGTAACGACTGCAGCAAGCAGAAATTGCACAGCACACAGGAGTCCAAGCAGTCTGTTCTTCCCAGGCCCAGGGTCAGAAGGTCTTCTCAAGGCGGTTTCAATCATTTCCCGAAGCACAGTGGTGACGGCACACTATCCCAAGTTAAGTCTGTCCCTTCTCACAGATGAACTTCTAGACATGGGTAAAGCCCATCAAACAAACCGTTCTTTTTCGCTCATCTCTTTTTTGTGTTTCATTATTTGTTAACTTTCCCACACAAGCCTGTTGCTCTTTAAAGGGCAGGCAGTCGTGACACACACTGGGTTACATCAAAGGCCGGACAGACACCTTGGAGGAGACCATCCAGAACAGATGCTGGTGTCTGCTCCTGCTGCTTCTGTTAGTTGTGACATCATGCCAGGAATGTCCGAGCTTCTGACTCACCAGATACCAGCTTGTCTTCTCTGATCAAGGAGTAAGCAACCGCAGGTTCCAGGGAGCTGCCGGATGCATTTCTGTTTTGAGTCCATAAGAACTACTACCCTACAAGGTGGAGGGAGGTCTCTAAAGTCTCCTAATGGCTCTGAGCTGCAAACCTTTTCAAGGCATAGTAGCAGAAGTTCTTGTCCCTGAACTTCCATGTATTTTATACTGAGTATTATTTCTATATAGCTTTAAACTTACTATCTCAGAAGGATGCTGTAAGAACAAGCGGTCTATGGAGGTTTGAATGGAAACACTTAGACATGGAGCTCTACCACTAAGGAAAGACTCATTTCAAATACAGTAGTCAGTTCTGTAAATTATCTGATGGCTGAAAAAGAAGGAGAAAGGGTTAGATAGGTTAAATCTTGACAGTATTTTATTTCCCCTACTTTTTTGTATTTCAGAAGTTTCTGGGTGGTGCAGATGGTGCTAACTAAAAGGTTGGATGTTCAAGTCCATTCAGAGGTACCTAGGAATAAAGACCTGGCAATACACTCCTGATGTGGTACTGTAGGATATGTACTGGGTTGTGAACCACAAGGTTAACAGTTAAAACTCACCAGTTACTCCTTGAAAACCCTATATATAGGGTCGCTATGAGTCGGGACGGACGCAACAGGAGTTAACAACAATCTACTCCCCCCAAATCAGCCACTGACAATCCTATGAAGCACAATTCTACTCTGAGCTGTGACAATGTTCTAAGACATTTTTGGTTGTCACAACTGGGGGGAGGGGAGGATGCTACTGGCACCTGGTGGGTAGAGGCTAGGGATGCTCTTAAACATGTTGGACAGCCCTCACAACAAAGGATTATCTGCTCCCAAATGCCAAAGGTGCCAGGGTTGAACAATTCTGCTGGAATTCTTTCTCTCTGTTTCTACTGCTACAAAATTGCTTCTGAATCCTAATTCTCCAACACAGGAATAAAGGTAATGGATTAGAGAAACTAGAGGGATGTTTACCTGAGCAGAAGCGCACTGCTGTATGTTGTTGTGAAGTGCCGTAGAATCGGTTTTGACTCACAGCCATCCTCTAGAGGGAATTTTCAAGGAGTGCTGGTGAGTCTGAACCATCAACCTCATGGTTCAAACAGACCTTGTGGTCCTAGAGCATCATAGCAGGACTCTGCTATTTATCAGTAATGAAGTCCTGGTGAGGAGCTGTGGGCTAATGAGGCTGACTGCAAAGTTGGTTTGAACACCAGACATGCCTCAGAAACATACAGGTTCCTATGGGTTGGAATTGACTCGACGGCACTTAACAACAACATATATTAGTAATAATGGGGAAAGCACTTTGAGCTAATGATTTGGAAGATGCATGGGCAGGTCCTAATAGTCTCCCTTTTCTAATCTGGTAAGAGTTCAGAAACCTAGAGGAACATTACAGGAACCGAAAGAGGTCTGGTAAACCAGTCTTTACTTCTGAACAAATGGGTTAGGATCACTCATACTTTTGCAGCTGTCTACTTAGGCTGGAGTCCTGGTGTGGCGCTGTGGGCTAATGATCTGGACTGCAAAGTCGTTTGAACCACAGGGTCGGTGGTTCAAGCTCACCCGCTGCTCCTTGGAAACCTTATACTCGACGACACTTAATAACAGCCAGACCACTTAGGTGTGAAGCATGGTGGTCCTCACAGCTCTCATTTAGGGGCCACATTTGCAACCCTCATTAACCAAAGGAGTAGACATACACCTTCATGCACCCTGCTGCTCCCAAGTTAAAGTCTAATCTACTAAAATCATTTCAGTCATGAGGGGAATAGCAAGTAATCTATTACCAACATCACTTAAAGGGAAGCTTGTAGATAACGTATTATTCAAATATAAACCAGAGCACATGCATTTACACCTGACAAGCTTGCCTGAGTGGAAAAAGTTGACTTTACATATTTCATCCATCCCCGATCTAGCAATGCTGCATTACTGATGACCACTTCATAGTTACTCACAAGTTCGTAAAATGTTTTTACGAATAACAGGTTACAAGGCATCTTTGGTGCTACTTCCTTTATTTCCGGGGAAATTTGAGGGTGAGGATCTGGGGGAGACATTGCCAAAAATTGGACATGCTCAGAGAAATATATCATGCAAGGAATTTCATTCACCATGTGTGCTGTGGAGAAGAAATTAAAACATTCTGGGCAGTGGTTCCAATACATAACAAAGAAAGCCTGAAGTAACACCAGCTGAACATGGCAAGAATCAGGAAGGATGGAGAGTTCTAGTACTGAATCCCAGCCTTTCAGCCAGGCTGCTAAATACAGGTTAAGACAGTGAAGCACATTGTTAAAAATGAAGAGAGTGAGAAAGTCACCCCAATCCATCATTTTTGTTGGTCAAAAAAAAAAGAGAGTCAATCACCTTTGTGATTAAACACTGGGGAATATAAGTCTCTCACTGGAATCTTCTTTTTGTATCTGCTTACCCAAAACATCCTTAGACTTCTGGTGCTAGCAGGTCCTGGGGAAGTGACATTCTAGAAGCTTTGTTCATATAAACAATGATGATTATATCAAACGGGTTGCTAGGAAATTGCCTTCTCCTTTCCCCCCCCCCCAAATATACACACTTTCCCATATCTGATTAAGGAAAAGCACTTAAATTAGAGAGGGTGGGGAAGAAGTAAACCGGGGTCAGGCGAGAGAAAAACATCTGCACTTCTTCCCTTTTTCCAATACCCATCCTAAACCAGAATCCTATTCTTTTCAACACCTGAGCTCTACTCCTGAGCACACATCCTTTATTGACAGGAAAAGATAACCCTCATCACAGAAGGAGATCCCTGCACCTGAGAACCAGAATTGTTCTAGATGCATAAATAAGTTAGCTGGGGACAAAAGACAAAAATGACAACATAAAAGGACAATTTTTAAGAAAAAATATCAGCAGTGTAATTAACATAATGCACTATACCCATTTAAAGTTGTTGTTACTCTTCTAAGGTGCCATTGAGTTGGTTCCAATTCATAGCAACTCTATGCACAGCAGGACGAAACACTGCCTTGTTCTGCACCATCCTCACAACACTTGAGACCACTGCTGCCGCCAATGAGCCAATCCATCTTATTGGGGGTCTTAACTCTTTTTCACTGACCTTCCACATTACTAAGCATTCACTGACCTTCCACATTACTCTTCTGATAACATGACTGAAATAAGAGAAACAAAATGGTCATCCTGGCTTCTAAGGAGCATTCTGGCTGTACTTCTTCAGATACAGATTTGTTTGTTCTTCTAGAAGTCCATGGTGCTTTCAACTTTTTTCTTAAACACCATAACTCAGATGCAAACAATTCTTCTATGGTCTTCCTTATTTACTATCTAACTTTCACATGCAGATGTGACCACCATGCATGTGAATACCGTGGCTTAGGTCAGTCAGGTGCACCTTAGTACACAAACTGTTATCTTTGCTCTTGAACATTTTAGGTCTTGTGCAGCTGATTTGCCTAGTGAAATAGGTCATTTGATTTCTTGGCTGCTGCTTCCATGAGTGCTAATTGTGGATCCAAGCAAAATGAAGTCTTTCACAACTTCAAGTCTTCTCTCCATCGTTGTTGTTGTTGTTAAGTACATGGAGGTGGTTCCGACTCAGAGTGACCCTGCACAGGATTTCCGAGGCTTTACGGGAGCAAAATGCGTCATCTTTCTCCTGCAGAACCACTGGTAGATCAACAGAACCACTGTTGATCTTGAGGCTGGCAGCCTGACTCGTAACCACTACTCTACCAGAGCTCCATCATGTTATATTAATCCAGTTGTAAGGACTTTTGTTTTCTTTAGATGGAAGTACAACCCATACCGAAGGCTGTGGTCTTCAATCTTCATCAGTAAGTATTTTAAGTTCTCTTCACTTCAAGCAAGCAAAGTTGTATCATCTGCATATTACAAGGTGTTAATGAGTCTTCCACCAATACTGATGCTTCAGTCATTATATAATCCAGTTTCTGGGATTATTTGCTTAGCATATAGATTGAATAAATATGGTGAAAGAATACAACCCTGGCACACACCCTTTCTGATTTTAAACCATTCAGAATTCCCTTGTTCTATTCAAACAACTGCCTCTTGATGTATGTACAGGTTCTTCAGGATCGCAATGAAGTATTCTGGAATACCTATTCGTTGCAATGTTATCCAAAGGTTGTCATGATCTACACAGTTGAAAGCTTTTGCATAGTCAATAAAGCACAAGTAAAAATTATTTTGGTATTCTCTGCTTTTAGCCAAGACCTAACTGACATTACCAATGATATTCCTACTTCTACAGCCTCTTCTGAATCGTGGTTGGATTTCTGGCAGTTCCCTATCAATATACTGTTGCAGACATTTTTAAATAATCATCTGCAAAAATTTACTTACATTTGATATTAATGATATTGTCTGATATTTCCACATTCCATTGAGGCACCTCTTTTTGGAATGGGCACATATATGAATCTCTTCCAATCACTTGACCAAGTAGCTGTCTTCCAAATTCCTTGGCATAAATGAGTGAGTACCTCCAGTGCTGCATCAGTTTGTTGAAAGATGTCTATTGGTGGTTCATCAATTCCTGGAGCCTTGTTTTCTTGCCAATGCCTTCAGTGTGCTTTGGACTTCTTCCTTCAGAATCATGGGTTCTTGATCATATGCGGCCTCTTGGAATGGCTGAACATCAACCATTTCTTATTAATAAAGTGGCTCTGTGTATTCCATCTTCTTTTTGATGCTTTCTACATCATTCAATATTTTGCCCAAAGAATCCTTCAATATTGCAAGCCAAGGCTTGAATTTTTTCTTCTTTCAGCTTAAGAAATGCTGAGTGTGTTTTTCCCTTTTGGTTTTCTAACTCCAGGTTTGCACATTTTGTGATAACACGTGACTTTGTTTTCTTGAGTTGCACTTTAAGAATTTTCTGTTCAGCTCTTTACTTCCCCATTTTTTCCATTCGCTCTTTAGCATCTCTACATTGGAGAGCAAGTTTCAAAGTCTCTTCTGACACCCATTTTAGTCTTTTCTTTCTTTCCTGTCTTTTTAATAAACTTTCTGCTTTCTTCCTGTATGATGTTCTAGATGTCATCCATAGCTCTTATGGTCTTTGGTCATTAGTGCCTAAGGCATCAAATCTGTTCTTGATACGGTCTCTAAATTCAGTTGGGATATGCTTAAGGTCATATGTTGGCTCTTGAACATTTGTTTTCATTTTCTTCATCATCTTTAGTCCCTGGTTTTGTTTTGGCCGATGATACTGACCTTTTCTACTGTCTCTTACCACATACTCAAGTTAATTTGATTCCTGTGTATTCTGTCTGGTGAGGTCCATGTGTACAGTAGCATTTTATGTTGTGGAAAAAGGTATTTTTAATAAATAAGTCATTGGTCTTGTAAAATTCTATCATGTGACCTCCAGCACCCTTTCTATCACTAAGACCACATTTTCCAACTCCTGATCCTTCTTCCTCTTTGTTTCCAATCTTCACATTCCAATCACCAGTAATTATCAATACATCTTGATTGAATGTTTGATGATCTCAGACTAAAAAAGTTGGCAGAATTCTTCAATTTCATCATAACTGGCTTTAGTGGTTGGTGCGTATATTTGAGTAACAGTGGTATTAACTGGTCTGCCTTGTAGGTGTGTGGATATTACTCTATCACAGACAGCAATATACTTCAAAATAGATTTTGAAATATTCTTTTGAATGACAAATGCAACTCCATTCCTCTTCAATCTGTCATTTCCAGCATAGTAAACCATATGATTGTCAGATTCAAAATGGTAAATATCAGTCCATTTCAGCTCATTAATGCCTAAGATCTCTATCTTTATTTGTTCCATTTCATTTTTGACAACGTCTAATTTTCCTCAGTTCATACTTCCTACATTCCGTGTTCTAATTATTAATGGATGTTTGTAGCTATTTCTCCTCATTTTGAGTTGTGTCCCATCAGCCAATGAAGGTCCAGAAAGCTTTACTCCATTCATGTCATCACAGTCAACTCTACTTAGAGAAGGCAGCTCTTCTTCAGTCATACTTTGAAGGCCTTCTAATCTTCCAAATATTAGTTACCACTTTTTGAGGACTTACTTTGTATCAACCACTATAGTGTGCATGTGTTTGACACCACTGCTTTTAATCCTCACTACACCTGAGATCTGTGATAGTATCACCAACTC
Organism: Chrysochloris asiatica; assembly: GCF_000296735.1. Taxonomy (NCBI): domain Eukaryota; kingdom Metazoa; phylum Chordata; class Mammalia; order Afrosoricida; family Chrysochloridae; genus Chrysochloris; species Chrysochloris asiatica. The sequence goes on along the minus strand of NW_006408572.1, from coordinate 1,142,235 downwards.
CATTTTACAGATAAGCAAATTGAGGTTCATATAGATAAGTCTCAGGCTGTATGACTAAATCAATGGGTAGTAATCATAGAGTGGGGATTAAATCTACATCTATAATCTCAACACTCTTAATTTACTTCATGATATACTTGAGGGTTGAAGATATAATGAAATTGAAATGAAATCATGTTGAGCAAGTTTTTAACATACAGGAGGAGCATAGTTTGATAAGCTGGTGAGAAGGCAGTATAGGTAAGTAAGCTAGAAGGTATAAAAGTAGCAAGACAATATAAAGAAATTGAGTGTCGGGGACAGCTATTGTGTGAGGTGTTAGGGAGCTGAGCTGCAGATGAGAAACACAGGCACCCAGACAAGACAGCAGACTCCTGATGGCTCCTGCAGTGAACGAGAAGATACCTCCTGTGTTTTCAAAGAGGTACTGAAATTTCCAACAAGAGTGGGGCCTGATAAAAAATGGCTCCTGAGGAAGGCAATTCAGCTTGAAATGTACAGTTCTCTTAACTGACTCTTGAGCACATCCCATTTGCTTTAATTACATATGTGTTGTCTCTCTTCTTCTCTAACACTGTTCCGGAAGACTCCCTATGGACAGCAGAAGCATCTTGAGGGCAAGAAATAGACTTGTGGGCTTGGCTGAAACTGCCCTGTAAACTGAGGAATAAATCTCACTGGCTTGGGAACTAACTCCAACGTTGTTGTTGTTGTTGTTAAGTATCGTTCCGACTCATAGAGACCCTGTACAGGGTTTCTGAGGAGTGGCTGGTGGTTTTGAACCACTGACCTTGTGGTTCAAACTGACCTTGTGTCCAGTTCTTTATCCTACAGCATCACACCCAGGACTCCATCCAATAGCGTCTACTATTAATATTATTGACTAGTATTTCTACACCATGTCTCTTCACCTATGGAAAACTCCCATGGACACCTTTGTGGGGCCAGTGTACAGCACATTCTACATGATCCAGAAAAGTTCTTAATCCATTCAACAAGCATGTCCTAAACATCAACCATATGAACAATGATTATCTTTCCCAACAACCACTTTCCCTAAATTTACCAACCATTACCAGTTTCCTTTACGAGCAAAGCAATGGTGAGACACAGACAAATAGAATAACGAGGAGAGAATACCTCAGAAAAGGAGTGTAAGAAAGGCGGGCCATTCAAAGAATGTAATCAAAGTCACTGATTCGTACCTGTAAAAATTGTTGAACCTGTGTACAATTTGCTGGGTTTATTCTCAACAACAACAAAACAATGTAAATAAAAATTTAAAAAGAAACCCAGCTTAACATAAGGACCTGTCCCCAGAGAGAAAGGAGCCCTGGTGGCACTGCTGGAAAAGCACTGGATGGCTAACCAAAGAGTTGGCAGTTCGAACCCACCAGCCACTCCACAGGAGAAAGATGAGGCTTTCTGCTCCAGTAAAGAATGTATTACCTCAGAAATGTGTACGGGTCCCTGTGAGGTGAAAGTGGATCCGTGGACAGTGAGTTTGTTTGTTCTGGTCCTCGAAGAATTTCCCACAGGAAGACAGACACGCCCATAAACTATTCAATAGAGGATAATACAAGTATAACAATATTGCCACAGAAAGGAAATGAGTTATTACGTGAAAAACACTTAGAATATTAACGTTTGTTACTGCTCTTGTTGTCTGTCACAGAGTTGGTTCTGCCTCCCTGTGACCCTGTAGAGGTTTTTCGAGAGCTGCTGGTGGGTGTAACTATTGACTTTTGGGTTATCAAGTCCAGTGATTATTCTACAGTGCCACACCAGGCTCTTGGCTTACACTTAGTATTATATACATATTAGCTCTTTTTACTATTTAATCTTGTTGCAATTTGTAATAAGCATAGGGAAAAGAAAAAGCAACATTTAAACTGTTTTGGTTTTTTTAAAAATAAGTTTTTATTGTGAATTGAGTGATAGTTTACATGGGAGAAATTTTATATTCATCCTATTGTATTTCATTTCATTGATTACAATCCTCTGCAAGCTTCATCATTCAACAGTATTTGCTTCTATTTCTAGTGCATTTTTTTGTTTGTTTGTTTTTTGGTGGGGGAGGGGACGTGCCATTTAAGCTGTTTTTTAAGAATGAACTGCACTTCACCAGACGGGGTGGGTGTGATGGGGGAAGGCATCCAACACAGGTCAAGGGGCAGGATAAAGCCCAGCGTGTCTGGAAACTGCACATTTTCAGTACCGTGGGGTATAAAGGCTGGAGGGCAGGAGAAATAGGAGATGAAGCAACTGGAGCCATGTTGTTGTTGTTGCTAGGTGCCAGTGAGTTGGTTCCGACTCATAGTAACCCTATGTACAATAGCACAAAATACTGCCTGGTCCTGTACCATCCTCACAATTGATGTTATGTTTGGGTCCACTGTTGCTACATCTGTGTCAATCCATCATGTTGGAGTTCTTCCTATTTTTCATTTACCTCCCACTTTACCAAGTACGATGTCCTTCAACAGGGACTGATCCCTCCTGACAACATGTCAAAGGACAAGAGACCAAGTCTCACCATCCCTGCTTCCAAGGAGCATCCTGGCTGTACTTCTTTCAAGATAGATTTATTTGTTATTTTTGGCAGTCCATGGTACTTTCAATATTCTTCTCCAACACCATAATTCAAATGCATTGATTCTTCCATGGTCTTCCTTATTCATTGTCCAATTTTCACATGCATAAGAGATAATTAAAAATATCGTGGCTTGGGTTAGGTACACCTTAGTCCTCAAACTTATCTCTGGTCTTGGACACTTTAAAGAGGTCTTGTGCAGCAGATTTGCCTAATACAATGCATCGTTCGATTTCTTGATTACTGCTTTCAAGAGTGTTGATTGTGGATTCAAGCAAAATGAAGTCTTTGGCAACTTCAATCTTTTCTCCATTTATCATGTTGTCATTTATTGGTCCAGTTGGGAGGATTTTGTCTTCTTTACATTGAGATGCAATCCATACTGAAAGCTGTCATCTTTGATCTCTATCAGTAACTATTTTAAGTCCTCTTCTCTTCCAGTAAGTAAGTTTGTATCGTCTGCCTCCAATCCTGATGCCATGTTCTTCTTCATATAATCCACCTTCTCGGATTATTTGCTCAGTGTGCAGATTGAATAAATATGGTGAAAGGATACAACCCTGGTGCATGCCTTTCCTGATTTAAAAGCATTCAGCATCTTCTTGTTCTGTTCCAGCGGTGGTCTCTTGGTCTGTGTACAAGTTCTTCACGAGCACAATTAAGTGTTCTGGAATACCCATTCTTCTTAATGTTATCCACAGTTTGTTGTGACCCCCATAGTCGAATGTTTTTGCATAGCCAATAAAGCACAACTAAACATTGTTTTGGTATTCTCTGCTGCTACCCAGGATCCAGCTGATGTTCCACATCCTCTTCTGAATCCAGCTTGAATTTCTGGCAGCTCCCATTTTTACATCATTTTCAGCAAAATGTAACTTGCATATGGTATTAATAATATTGTTTGATGGGTTTTGCATCCTGTTGTGTCACCTGTCTTGGGAATGGGCACACATATGGACCTCTTCCAATCTGTTGGCCAGGTACTTTATCTGACAATGTTCCACTGCTATTCATAAGGTTTTCAGAGGATAACGATTCAGAAGTGGTCTATCTTTTCTTATTCCTAGTCTGTCTTAGCTTGGAAGCTCTACTGAAACCTGCCCATCATGGGTGACCCCGCTGGTATTTAAAATATCAGCAGTATTGTTTCCAACATCACAGCAACACACAAACCACCACAGTATGATAAACTGACAGACAAGTGGTGGGCCTGGAGCCAAAGGCACCACCAACTCTAATTCCTGCAATCATTAAAGCAAATCATTGGAAATGAGGCCAGATGTAGAAATCCTGAGCTGGGGAGATAGTTCAAAGGAAGAGACAAACAGAACTAACTTTATCACAGGTGACAGATGCCGTAGAGATCTGTAGAGCCACATGACAGAACTCCACAGCAGAGAGGAGGCTATGAGGTAAGAGAAGGCGCGGTTTACACAGCTGACATGTGAGCACAACTTTACCAGATGAAAAAAAAAAAGGAAGGTTATCCCTGGTGGAGGAATCAGCATGCAGGAAAGCTCAAATGTAGGATGGTGGGTGGGGTGTCTGAGGATCTTTGAAGCACATCAGCGTGGTGGAATGTGGAACACAAGGGTGAGGATACAGGAGAGGATGCTAACAAAGCTAGATGGAGCTCAGTGGTGGGAGGTCTTGAAATTCCCATGAAAATGCTTTGGATTTAATTTGTCAGACAATAAAGGTTTCTATGGAAGGCAGTGTCATGAATAACTGGTATTATAGTAATGCCCTTTTGGGAGCTGTGCAGACTTTCATGGAGCCAGAAACCTGATGGACTGAAAAGCCAAGCCCTGACCTCATGAGATTCAGAGAATGAGGAAGGGGATGATGAGAAACACCAAGACTGACAGCTTAGGAAAATTTCGAGTGTGACAGGTTATTACAGGCTAGAAAGGTGCCTGGAACCAATTAAAAGCTTAACTATCTGTAGAATGAAATCATTAACTAAAGAATATATGGGTAGAGAGGGGAGGAGAAAGAGAGAAAAAAGTGGAAGACAAGTTGGTGGAGGTAGAAGGGATGGGGTTTGGTTTTGGATCCCTGGAGCTTGAGACTGACATCTAGGACAGGTAAGGACCTGGTATGTGACCACTGGTTAGTCAGGCAGTTTCCTACAAGATATCCAACAGAAAATCCCCAAGTGAGCCCACTGGCTCCTCAGGGGACTTCGCCTTCCTGCTCTGGTGAGGTTGCACCTTACACAAAGAAGACGAGTGGGATGGCGCTTTTCTGTGAGTACCTGCTTGATCTCCAGCAGGGGGCAGCAAAAAGGATTGTTCAGAAGGAAGAATTTGGCTAACTGTATGCGTTGCAAGTCAAAGGTCTAAGAAACTTCTCTCACAGGTATGGAATTCAACCACAATGCCCACAGTGGTGAAGCATTGTTCTCGTCAAGACAAAAGTGATGAAACAACTGAGGTGGGGACCAATGGGTCCTGCAAGTTAAAGTCCTTCAATCTTTGAACTTTGCTTTATTTGGTTAAGAAAGGAAATTCCACTTTTATTCCAAGCAATCTTCTAATGCACCAAATTCAAGGAAGAAGTTTCACTCAAGAAATCTATTTTTAAAGTGAGATTGCAGTGATTTAAAAAATGAAAAATAATTCTTCCTTTTTGGGGGAGAAAACAGTGGAATCAGGGCAGACCTCCTAATCCTGGTGCCTGAAGACAGTACATTGTTGTTGTTCTGTGCTGTGCAGTCGGTTCTGACTCAGCGACCCTGTACAGGGTTTCCAAGAGCAGCTGATGGGTTTGAACTGCCAGCCTTGTGGTTAGCAGGCCAGTACTTTATGCTACAGCGCCACACATATCAAGCCTTAAGTAAATCATTCTTTTTTCTGAGAGGTTTCTTTATTTCTTCAAATGAAAGAATGGAATTAAATCATTTTAGATGAATTGCCAGCACTGAGGTTTATGATAAGATTGTGATTAGGGACACATAAAAGAAATTGCCTTAGTAAGAGCCTCTTTGTTGTCTGTTGGAGTCTTTTTAGTATATTAATGAGTTACACTTTTCCTGGAGAGAAAATATTGGAAATGACCCATTTCCCCAACAGGAGAACATTTCCTGTAATCTACATGTGGCACTGTTTAAAAAAGATCATTTGAAGCTAGTACAGATAGGGCAGGGAGAGTATTCAAAATAGTGTTTCTTTTTCTAATTAAAACCAAACAATCAGATTCAAATAGAGACCACAGAATCTTCAAAGTGGCAGTGAGCTGGGACTCACAAAGACATGCAAATGGGGCAAGAAATAGAAAAAGATGAGGTTCTTCTTTCTCTCCTGAGGGAACAAATTCCTTACACATATTCAGAAGTAGAGCAACTTTGCAGTCCAAAGAGTACATGTGGAAAGTAGGTATTCCAAGCCAGAAATTAATCAGGGCAGTTAGTCTGACAATCAGATGATGTTGTTGTTGTTGTTAAGTGCCACTGAGTCAGGTTATGACCCATAGCGACCCTGTACAGGGTTTCTAAAGAGCAACTGGTGAGTTTGAACCACCGACCTTGATTGAAGTTCATACTGACTCTGTAGCCCAGCGTATTAACCCTCAGCACCACACCAGGACTCCAGCGACAATCAGACATGTTATCTGAAATGAGGCCTACCTCTGCAAATCCAGACTGGGCTCCCATAGTCTGGGCTGGCGCCCACAAGGTGAAACATGCTGATCACACCAGATTCTGGTGGTTCCAAACCTGGAAACTTTCCTCCTCCATTGCTGCTATATCTATGACAGACAAACCAAGTTCTGGATAGTACACAATGAGAACCTCCAACCTCCCTCTCTACTCTATATCCAGGTATCCATCCACTCCAGCCAAAGGCAGGCAGTAGTCAATTTTCTGAATTTATTTACTCTACTTGGAGTGTCCAGACATGATCAGAATGAACTTCATCCTCCAAGGAAGAGCTGACAGAATGATTGAATATTGGAAGCATCTGGTTCAAAGGCCATCCCTCCTCCACTGTCTGGGAGAAGTGTCTCTGCTGAGAACATTTACCACTCAAGAAAAGGCCAAGTCATTCCAGGAAATACTTTCAGATCCAACTTCCTGTCTAGCTACAATTTTAAGACAAAGTCTTTTCAACCTAACACACTATGTTTAAAGGAACCTATTGGATGTGTTTGGAGTCTCTGGATGGTGCAGCTAATGTACTCAGCTACTAACTCAAAAGTTTTAGGTTTGAGTCCACCCAGAGATACCTCAGAAGAAAGACCTGGTGATTTATCCCCCCAAAAATCAGCCATTGAAACTGCTTTGGACATTGCATGGCATAATTGATTTCTGTTTGCCTGGAACAACAGAGGAAGAAGAGGAGTCAGGAAAAGGAGGGGAAAATGGAATGTACGCTCATTTGCCAGAGACCAAAATTGAATGGTGCCAAGCTAGGAGAAGGATATTATGTTTGGTAGGGTGGGAGGGTCAGAGAAAAAGAAGAAGACCCCCAACAAGATGGACTGGCCAAGTGGCAGCATCGGTGGACTCAAGCATAGCAACAGTAGTGAGGTTGGCTCAGGATCGGGCAGTGTTTCATTCTGCTGTGCATAAGGTTGCTACGGGTCAGTACCAACTCTATGGCACCTAACAACAAGAACAACAAGCTATCACTATTGAAAATTTTGATCAACGATTCTATAGAAGAACCTTGATCAAAAGGGGGGAAATGGAGAACAGAATTTCAAATCCTCATAAAATTTAGACTTTCTAGAGTCATTGAGGCTGGATGAAATCCCAAAACTATTGCCCTGAAATAATCTTTCAACTTTAAACAGAAAAATGTCGTCTGAAGTTTTCTTTAAACCAAATAAATTAATTAGACCGATTACTAAAGACCGTCTCTGCCTTGGACATTGTTCTTTTATTAAGAAGTATCTATATAGTAGTTGACAAAAATCTAATTACCAAAATGTGAAGGTGAGTCAAAAAGTATTGCTACTAAGCTTACAGCTAATACATACGTGAGCTTATTCCAAACAAAATGTGTTTAAACACATGTCTGCAATCAGTGGATGGCTGCAGACCAGTTCTGTCAGTAATATATCTGTTTTCGTCTCATTAGGCTGTCTTCAAAAAGAAGGTTCAGCTGAGGACTCTAGACTCACGGAAAGAGAGGAATGTGTGCTGGTGGTTAGGAGGCAGGCTTGCAGAATGTGCCCTTTGGTTGTTTAAATTAGTGTATATTCTTGAGTGCTTTTGTGTACCTCTTCCCCCTCCCCACTCCTCACCCAAAAAAAGAAAAATAGAGGGAATATTAAAAAAAAAGAAGAAGAAGGTTCAATCAAAACAATGCTTTTCAAGGGGATCTGTTGGGTCAGTTAGAGAGAGCACCTCAGAAGGTTATGGTGACTGTTTTTTTTCGGATTCCAAAGGGGTAATCTTGATGGGTTTTCTTGAAGGACCCAGTACCATTACAAGAAGAGAAGAATTAAAACTGTTGAGTCGGTTCCAACTCATTGAGATCCTGTCTAGGGTTTCCAAGGTAAGCTTGAACTGCCAATTTTACAGTTCAAACCAACTTTGCAGTCCAGTGCATGAAACCACAGCGCCACACCAGGACTTCATAGTACCACTGTTGTTGTTGTTAAGTGTCATTGAGTCATTCCGACTCATAGTGACCCTGTATAGGGTTTCTGAGGAGCGGCTGGTGAGTTTGAACTTCCAACCCTGCAGTTCAAACTGACCTTGAGGCCAACTGTTTATCATACAGTGCCTTATCAGGACATCATAGTAGCATTAGGGGGACTTATTATGAGGAAGTTTTAAGAAAACTGAAAATTGCATTGGTGAAAAAAAAAAAAAAACCCTGGAAATTTGTACTGAGGAAAATTTCTCCCCCTCATGACAAAGCCTCTGCACATTATTTGAGGGTAGTTAGCAAGGGCAGTCTGAAGAGACTTTTGTTGGGAAATCTACCCCATTACCCTACAGCTCTGATCTGCCCCTTTCAGACTTGGCTTTGTTTCCCAAAACTCAAAGAACATCAAAAAGGAGTCCCTCAAGGGTGCCAAAACTGCCGTTTTTGACAGAGTGCAAATTGAAAAGTACAGAATTCTTCAGGAAAGGGTTAGAGATGGAAACCTCCCCTTCAGAAGTGTACAGACCTAAATTCCGCATCAAGAGCACACAGGGGCAGGACTTCAGATCGGTGTTGAATTCATCAGGTGAAAATTGCCTGGAAGGATTTTTCATTATATGAGAAGAAGGAGGAAAGTGCGGGAAGGGAGAGAAGGGACCAGGAGAAACCTGTTTCTAGATGGTAAATAATGAAGAAGAAGCTGAAAAACTACTGAGGGTAGAAAGGCTTTCAAGGAGATACCTTGAGAATGAAACAGAAAGGTCAGAAGAGGCAAGTCCTGACATTTCTTGCAGGAAACATAAATGGCATCACACCTGACAAAGTCTCTGGTCCGTCCCATCTTGCTCTGTGGAAGCAGGAGGGTATGTCTGGTGACACAGGAACAGACTTGATACTCCATAAAACTGGAAACTCATCTGTCATGTTCACCTCCAATTATCCATCTCCTAGAGGAGCATCATGGGATTTTCAACAGCCTCATAGGCATGTAAAAGCAGGACAGTGAATAAGGAAGACCATAGAAGAATTGATGCATTTAAGTTACGCTGTTGGTGGAGAATATTAAAAGTACCCTGGACTCCCAGAAGAACAAACAAACAAATCTGTGTTGAAAGAAGTATAGCCAGAGTGTTCCTTAGAGGCCAGAATGGCAAGACTTCATCTCTCATTTTACAGACATATTATCAGGAGTGACCAGTCCCTGGAGAAGGAGCAGCTGTTCCACAGGAGAAAGATGAGGTTTTCTGCTCCTGTAAAAA
>NW_006408572.1:1121454-1128029 GCF_000296735.1 Chrysochloris asiatica | reverse complement strand
AAAAGTTCTTCCTTGAGTCTTGAGCATTATGCTCAAGGAATCAAATCTATAAGGAATCAAATCAACAACTGGAAAGATGTGATAGGCACTTTAAGGGGCAGTGGATGTATGTTAGCAGGAGATGAAGAACTCAGAAAGGGAGGGTGATAATGGTTGTCCAACTCCAAGAATATCATCAGTGTCTCATCTCTAACTCATACATGTAGAAACTGCAGAATTGGTGTAGGTTTTGCTCTGTATATTCTCAACAACCACAAAAAGAGTATCTATATGGGATCAAATTGACAGCAACTCGAAAGACTAGACAGGACATTTAAAGAGCAGTGAGTGTATGTCAGTGGGTAGGAATAACTTAGGAAACGAAAGGGATAATGGCCGCAAAACTAAAAAATACACAGCAATGTCACTGAGTTATACAAATAGAAACTACTGAATTGGTACATGTTCTGCTGTGTATAGCGTTTCAACAGCAAAATAAAAGTAAAAAGAAATAAAGTTCTAGGGAGTACAGTTCTCCTCTGACACACATGGGGTCACCAGGAGTCAGGGCTGACAGGCTGACTCTGAGTCCCACCTGGGCTTAGGGAGCACACACTCTAAACAATCAGAAAACATTAGGCATTTAATTAGGAGGGAGGAGCTAGAACAAAGAGTAACCAGCTGGGGTCTGAATGATTGCTTAACTTTAGATGGTCCTGGGATGTCTTCTTGAACAAAGTGAACCCGAAAACTGGGCTAAGGTGTAAGATGGAAGCAGACAAGTATGGAAGTATGCCCTAAGAACATATGACCCTAAAGTCCCAATATAGAAGGGCAAGAAGAGCCAAGACGGAGGGAAAAGAGAGCAAGGCTGGCTGTGGATGGTAATCAAAATGCAAAGGTCATTCAAATAGCCAAGTTGCATTATTACTCAATAATTCATTTTTAATGCATGATCCTGGTAGTTTGGGTGTATGTAAGGATACATGAATGTGTGTTTTGGAGTCCTTATCTTTCAGAAATACACAACAAAACATTTACAATGGAAATGATACAATATTTGGGAATTAAAGTACAATAGGGGAGCACACTGCTTCCAACTCCCAGTGACCATACAGGACAGAGGAGGACGGCCACACAGAGTTTCTGAGACTGTCAGTCTTTACTGAATCACCACATCTTTCTCCCAAAGAGGGGGCTCAAACTACCAATCTTTTGGTTCGCAGCCATTGCAACCCCAGGACTCCTGAGACAGGGAGGAAGGACAATAAATGGAGATACAGATAAAGTTGTTGTTGTTGTCAGGTGCCATTGAATCAATTCTGACTCAGAGAAACCCCAGGAGATAGAGCAGAACTGTCTTGTAGGAAGCCCACCGCCTGCCAGATCTTCCTCCCCAAGAGGCCCCGGGTGGGTCTGAGCCACCAACCTTTTGGATGGCACACAGGGTTTAGCATTTGCTCTCCCAGGGCTCCCTGCTGAAACACTACTGTCAGTGAATTGTTGAGGCTGGGTGATGAGTACCTGGGGATTCATTCCTAACATTTAACTTTGAAATCTTAAGTTTGAAATGTATCATAGTTGTTGGTTTTTTAAATCAGGGAAAGGAACACTATTTTTGAAGGATTTTAAATGCTGTTGTTTACTAGCTGGGGAAAGCACTTCTTAAGGACATGAGAATGTTCTAAATCTTATTTTAAGTGAACACAGGTATAATGGTATCCAAACTCACTGAACTCACCAAACACTTTTGAATGGAATGCTTTATCATATTAATTTATACCTCAAAATCAAACCAAAATAAAAAACTTAAGTCAGAAAGGGGGAAAAAAATAGATTCTTCTAACAAATCCACAAACCCAAACCAAACCTGTTGCCATTGAAGCCAATTCCAACTCCGGCCAACTGCAAATGTACAGAGTTGAGCCTGGCTCCACCATGGTTTCTTGGTTATCATCTTTACAGAAGCATATTGGCAGGCCTTTTTTTCTGCAGCACCACTGGAGAGTTCACACTGCCAAACTTTAGGTTATTATTTTTGTCATTGTTAGGTACTGACTCGGTAACCCTTTGTACAACAGAACAAAACACCGGTCAGTTCTGCACCATCCTCACAACGCCTGCCTGTTTAGGTTTGTTCCTGTTGTACACTGAGCCGGTTCCAACTCATAGCGACGCCGTGTAGGGTTTTTGAAGAGCAGTGAGTGGGTTTGAAACAATCTTGCAGTTAATAGTCCAGTGCTTATCTTACAGCGCCACACCATAACTCCTTAGGTTAGCTGTTAACTGCAAACCATTTGTACCACTCAGGGACCAGAGATAGTTGAGAATTCCAGGCATGAACCCAGGATGTCTTTACGTTCCTAACACTGAAGGGCTCCCTCTCCCTCTCTTGCTCTACTCTTTTGTCTTAGTGAATGACCCCAGCCACCTTCTGCCCAGTTTCCCAGGACAGAGTTATTCCACATGCTTGCTAGTTAGCTCCAGAATCTACCCTTCCCCTCCTCCAGCTCAACTGTCTCTGCAGGAGCAAGGATCTGGGTGACTATAAGCACCTCCTAACCATTCCCAGCCTGGTTCCCATCCAATCTGTTCTCACCCAAAAACAAATGTCTCTGCTTAACAGCCTTCAATTGCTTTCTGTCCCCCTGAGGATAAAGACCAAACTCAGCAAGACAAGCGAGGGCAGTCAGTTCCCTTGGAGCACCCTGTAACTCTTTGCTCTCACTGTTCCAGCTGCCTAGAGCAACCTCCTCCTACCTTCTCCCTTAAGGCTCCCCTCCCACCCTTATCTTCATACCTGTCTACCTGGCAAGTTCCTATTCTTTCTTAAGATCAAACACCACAGCTTCTTAGAATAGTTCCCAGGCTGAGACAGGGGCCCCTGGTCTGCTCTTAAATTCACAAAGGGCTTGAATACTTATAAGAAGGTTTACTGTGCCAGGGCCAGGCATATGTTAACGCAGGTTAGCAGCAATTAGTACTCTGCTCATGGGGTCACCATGAGATGGCATCGACTCCACAGCAACTCACATCGCTCTTCATGGAGTACAAATAGTTGCTAACCAAAAGGCTGGAGGTTCAGGTTCATCCTGAGGCAACTTGAAAGAAAGACCTGGCTATCCCCCTTCTGAAAAACTAGCCCTTGAAAATGCTATGGGGCTGCCATGAATTAGAACAAACGCGACAGTCACTGGTACTGGTGTCTCCTGTACAGTAATAGCTGGCTTTCTGTTTTCTCTCCTTGATTAAACTGTAAATAAGGGCTATTTCATTTAAGTTTCTGTAATTAAGTCAGGAACCCTGGTGGTACAGTGGTTAAGCACTTGGCTGTTCACTGAAAGGTTGACATTCACCAATCGCTCCATTGTGGATTACAGAGTCCAAAGATTACGGCCTTGGAAACCCTATGGGGCAGTTCTCCTCTATCCTAACAGGGTCACTGAGTCAGAATCGATTTGATGGGAAGCTTTACAAAAATCTGCTGAACGAATGAATTCAACATATGTTAAGGCAAAAAAAAGGCATGTATTTCATTTTAGTTCAACAAGTAAGGCAAATCCCCTAGACAGGCTTACAATGGTAACACCCAACTGCACCCAAAGCATTTCCCAGGGTTAGATCCGTCATTGGCCATAACCAATCTTCTTCAAGTAGCTTCTTTAACTGCAACAAGCTCCTGACAGTCCCCTTTTATGGAGTGCCGACTATCCACCATGCATTGTCCCAAGCCTCTTGCACATAGACTTCATTACCGTACCCCTGTTTGCACATGAGAAAACAGAGGTTCAGAGAGGTGAAGTAACCTCATTGCAAGAGCCAGAGTCACTGGATGGAAAAGTAGAACAGAACACAGCTCTCACACCAAAGCCTCAACTGAAGGCCCAAACCACACCTCCCACTACTGCTTTGAGACAATGGTTTGGAGTCAAGGTATTTTAACGCACTCATTTAGAATGGGGAGCTAGGACTCCCTGCCATTCTACTTTGTGGCTTTGCAGAGACCTTCCAAGAGTAAGGACCCAAGGGAGGGACCGCTGAACAGAAGAGGCCCCTCCTTCCTTGCTCAGACACCTCACCCCTACATGCTACACGTTCACCTGCTCAAATCCACCCTTCGACTGAGAATTAGGCAGTAACAAAGAACTGGTCTCAACATTTAGAATTTCTATTGAAGAGACTTTATCACAAAATAATTGTTCTTGAGTGCTGTTGAGTCGGTTACAATCCACAGCGACCCTGTATAGGGTTTTCAAGGAGTGGCTGGTGGGTTTGAACCACTGACATTGTGGTTAGCAATAGCTTTTCCTGTAGCACCACACCAGGACTCCACAGTATGTTTATAGTCTCTAAAACCAGTTGCCTTGGAGTCGACTGCAATTCATGGCGAGCTTGTGAGTGTCAAGAGCAGAACTGTACTTCATAGATTTCTCAATGGTTAGCTGGCTTGTTGGCAGCAAATCACTAGGCCTTTCTTCTGAGGTATCTCTGGGTGGACTTGAACCTCAGACCTTTTGGTTAGCAGCAGAGCACATTAACTATTTGTACCACCCAAGGATTCTGCGGTCTTTAATGGCTCTGGATTCAATAGCAAAAATCTTTTAAGACCAAAGACCAAAGCCTGAGTACGCAGGTGGAGAAGGCAAAACAGAGACGTAAATGTACTGTGAACACTGCCCCAAGGGAGGACAATGTGTTGGAGGCAGTTCTAAGAAGAGAAGCTGCGGTTCTAGGAAGAGAAGAGACTTGGGGAGGTGAGGAGGTGATCAGCAACAGAAAGGAGATGCAAGGCCTGTGATTAAAGGGAGAACAGAACTTTCAGAACCTGACAGACTACGAGGACAGTAAGCGGAACTCTGTCTGACCTTGTGGAAGGCAACAGAGTCCCTGAGGGCAAGGCACAGTAAGATAAAACTGATCCACAGGGGTCCCATTTGTCCTGAAAAAGGGTGCTCTGACAGAAGATCTGTATGCGTGACCCAGCCTCTTCTCTGTTGTGGCTTAGACACCAACCCACGGAATCAAAAAGTTCCCATAATTAAGAGGGAAAATTCAATACAAAAAGAAATGCAGACACTTCCCTTTCCATTCCTTTCTTTATGCTAACATGTACAAGCACTGTGCCAATGAAGTGTGATTTGGATACAGGAACCTGCCTCTCTCCTACTAAATCTCAGCTTCCAAGACATGGAAATGCCAGTTCAGAGCCAAGGCTTCTCCTTTATTCCCCTGAACTTCTCTAGCAGAAGCTGCTCACTGGCTGTTGTCAAAGTAGTCTTTGTTCTTGGAGTTCAACCAGCATAGGCTTCAAATTTCCATTACATCCACAGCTCTTAAACTCCTCCTCCACCACCTTCATGACCTCAGTTAAAGAAAGAAAAAGGCAGGCCAGAAACATTCTAGACTAAGAAATGAAAACCTCCTCTCAAAAGAGATGACCTCTGAGGAGACCCTCTGTTAACGTTTCTGTTAAAGCCAGCTACAAAACTGGGAGAAGCAGACGTTCCCATAAAGATAAGCACCAAGGAAAATCCATTTAGTAAAGCTTTAGGGGCAACTGTCCCATAAAGTTCAAAGTATAGAAATTGGGACAGAAAAGCCAGGATACTTTGGTCTAGTCAGTGGACCCAACACATCTAAAGAAACTATCAGTATGTGTGTGGTGGATGGTGATGCTTTGGTGTGATTTACAATGAGCAGGAAAATTAGGGTTCAGAATGTTCTGGAAGTATACCTGGCATGTCTTGGGGAAAGCCAACTCATGGCAGAGGGACCACACACACACACACACACACACACACAGAATCATGGTGGTCATAGGAGAAGGGTTGGGCTGGAGACAGACAATAACAAAATACCCTTCCATACTCTCTGTTCATCTGCCATTCTAGAAAACCTTCCAGTTACATCATTTGGTTTTGTCTTACCCTGGGTTTTCTAGAGAAGCAGAACCAGTAAAGCGTATATGCTTTAGACCCTATACAGGGTTGCTATGAGTCGGAATGAACTCAATGACAACAATAACAACATATATATGTATATTGTTGTTAAGTGCAGTCCAGTCGGTTCCAACTCATAGCAACTCTGCACAGGGTTTCTGAAGCTTCTTAAAAACTCTTTGCAATGGCTCCATTATGATAAGCCCTGGACCTCAAACCACAGGTTGGCAGTTTGAGCCTGCCAGCTGCTCCACAGGAGAAAGATGAGGCTTTCTGATCCCATCAAAGGTTTAAAGCCTCAGAAAACCTATACAGGGTCCCAGTGAGTTGAAAGTGACTCCATGGCACTCAAGAACTAAACCACAGGTTACTTTGAACCATAAAGTCAATGGTTCAAACTCAGCAGCCGCTCCTCAGAAACCCTATACAGGGTTGCTATGAGTTGGAACTGACTCGAGGTCACTTAGCAACATATTGTTGTTGTTAGGTGCCATCGAGTCAGTACCGACTCATACTGACCTTACACACAGCAGAATGAAATACTACCTGATCCTGGGCCAATCTCACTACTGTTGCCACACTTGAGTCCATCAATGCTGCCACTTGGCCAATCCATCTCGTTGGGGGTCTTCCTCTTTTTCTCTGACCCTCCACCTT
>NW_006408572.1:1092763-1120029 GCF_000296735.1 Chrysochloris asiatica | reverse complement strand
AACAGTGAACAGCATTTAACAACAACAATAAGTATGTGTGTGTGTATATATATTTAGAGAGTGATAGTTGTTTCAAGGAATCAAGGAAATGGCTCTCGCAGCTGTGGAGGCACAAAGCTGTGGGCTAGGCATCAGGCTGGAGACTTCTCCGGACTCACTTGGTTGCAGAGCCGATGAACCCAAAATTCACAGGTCAAGGGGCTCAGTTCCCAAGAACTGATGTCAGAGGATGATGAGTCAGATGCAGGATTGGAGATCGTGAGCTTTGTCAGAGCACCTATATATTGGACACAGACCACATCCCCATTGAAATTCCCCTTTCAAATAACTGGCTGCTCAAATAAAATCACAAAATGATGGATATTACATAAAATCTGCCAAAACCACTGAAAATCATGGCCTAACCTTAACCACCACAGTTCTCCTAACCACCTGCAAGGACCCTAGGTGATACAAATGATTTGCACTTGGCTGTGAGCCCACCAGTTGCTCCGTGGGAGAAAGATGAGGTTTTCTGTTCCTGCAAAAATTTGAAAGCCTCAGAAATCCTATACAGGGTTTAATGAATCTTAGAAACAACTAAGCAATCCATTGATAATTGAAACCCACTGGGAGGTACTGCAGAAAAAAGACCTGGTGATTTGCTTCCTTAAGGTTCACTGTCAAGAAAACCCTATGGAGTTCAGTTCTCACCTGCAACACATGGGCTTATCATGAAAGTTGAATTCAATGGCAACAGATTTGGTTTAACTTCTTAGATAAGGTGAAAGTACAGCATCCTGGGCAAGAGATACAAATGTCAGATACTAGAAATAGGGTGATGGCCCCCTTGTGAATGAATAACTAGCCTGAGCTAATGTTTCACCTCCGTAAGATCTGACCACCTCTGGACATCCTGGTAAAACCTGTTTCTAGAATGTAAACAAACACATTTTAAGCTTCTGTATTCTAATCATCAATCTAGAAGTTAAGGAACCAGAGATTAAAAATAAGGTTTCCATACTCTTACATCTGATTAATTCACCACAATAAAGTCACTTAGTACGGCTCCTGGGAGAGGGCCGGCTGACCTCATCCTAGTAACAGTCACAGACTGCTTGCCAGGGCTTCCGGCATTCATAATTTTAAAAATCAGTTTAATTTTTATTTTTTGAAAGGAGAAGAAAGACAGACTAAGGCACGTTTCCAAATGAGTCTGAATGTGGTCACACTTTCATCAGTGGCTGGTCTAGTTGTTAGGGTAGAACTGTACTCCACAGGGTTTTAACAGCTGATTTTTAGGAAGTAGATTGCCAGATCTTTCTTCCAAGGTACCTGAGTAGACTCACGTTTCCAAACTTGTGGCTAGCAGCTGAGTGAGTCATCCATGTTATCCAGGGACTCCAAGACCACCCTTTATTTTATTTTCATGAACATTTTATTGTGATTTGGGTAAATATTTACAGTTTCCCATTCAACTATTTAGACACATTTTGTTTTGTGATGTTAGTTATGAAACATAACACTCTTCTTCCCACCTCGTCCCTGGGTTCCCTGTTTCTGTTCATCCTTTCCTGCCTTCTGAACTTGGTTTTGGGGCAAATGCTTCCCTTTGGATTGATGATTCTGAGGAGTGCTATTACTGTTCACTTTGTAGGTCCTATTGTTTGGCTGAAAGATGATCCTGGGAGTGGGTTCAGGTCCAGGTTTAAAGGGTGTTGGGGGTTTACCAGTCTCTAGCAAACCACTGTAGCACTAAAGGATAATGCACTGGGCTGCAAGGTCAGTCTGAACCTCAAAGTCAGCGGTTCAAACCCACCAGCCACTCCTTGGAAGCCCTAGACAGGGTCACTACAAGTCAAAATCAACTTGATGGCAATTAACAACAACAATCAGACCAGGAAGCCTCGTCTTTTTTATAATTTTGAATTTTGTTGTACATTTTTCTCCTACTTTGTATAGGGCCTTCTATTATGATCCTGATCAGAGTAGTTGGTAGTGGTAACGGGGCACTATATGGTTCTGGTCTCAGGCTGGTGGAGACTGAGGTTTGCACTGTTTCTTTGAGTCTGATTTTCTTCACTCTTTTCTTTGCTCTGGATGGGCAGAGACCAAAACTTGTATCATAGATGATCACTTACAAGGTGTTCAGACCGCACTCTCTACTCTAAGACTACCTTTAGAGACATCTAAGAGCATGTGTCCTGAGTCAGATCGCCTGGATGACAAGGTAGAAAGCTAGATTTCCTGGAAAGTGGGTCTTGTTCAGGATGACATGTCCTGTGAAGCTCAGGTGAGGTTTGAATGGATACTGTACTAACAAGACATATATGTATTTCTAAAGCAGGAGGTAGGTGCAAAAGAGTTAAATTCCGTAGTCCATCTCCTACTTCCTGTCTTCCATTTCTCTGTTCATTTTCTCATACACGAACCTCTCTGGAAGTAAATGACCTTTTCCCCTTTCTTCCTGCTCATGTTTCCTTCTGAAGAAAAGCTTCTGTGCCCACCTGGGGATTGTGGTACTTGCTTTTGATGGTCCTTAGAAGATGCTAACAAAGGCTCCAAATACAGCTCAAAACCCTGACATGGAACCACACAAAAAGGAGAAAGAGGTCGGCATAAAGCGGAGTTATAGGCTCCCCTGTGAGGAACCATTACATTCTGGTCTCAGCGCCAGATTCCTCAACCATTGTTGTTACGTGCCGTCGAGTCGGTTCTGACCCATGACGACCCTGTATAGGGTTTCTGAGGAGCAACTGGTGAACCCGAACCACCAACCTCAGGGTTCAGACTTTGTAGTCCAGCGCATTAACCCACAGCACCACACCAGAACTCCAGGTCCTGGGTGTGAAGCAGGCTGGGTTTCTGTCAGAAAAGCTATGCGACAGTATGTTCTTTTCCAGAACCACTCAAACATTATTCTTGGCTCTCCTAATATTGCTTTGGCTTTACAAAATCAATCAATAAAGCAAGCAGAAGGCCCCCTCACATCCAGGCTTTGCCCTCACCAAGCCAAAAGGAATATTGAGTCCAAGGAGCTCTATTCTGCCAGATACCTGACACCTTCACAAGATTTTTCCTTGGCGAGCCAGTAGTGCACAGGGAGGCATTGCTACACAAGAATCAAGGTTGCTAAGCTACCAGAAGTCACTGTTGTGAGGTATCAGTCAGGGACTCCAGGAGGGGAGAAAAAAGACATCTGTAGGAGAAAGGGAGGAGGAAAAGGGACATGGAGCAATGGCTTTTAAAGCTCTGAGAAGAAATTCTTGGATCCTGAAAGTTTCTGTTCTAGACAGTGGATCAAAACCTTTTCCAATGATCCTGAAATACCATGGCATCAAGAAGGTATAGAAGGAATCCCTGAGCAGAGCAAATCATTAAGCGCTGAATTACTAATGAAAAGCTTGGCGGTTCAAACTTACCGGGAGGCCCCTCAGAAGGCAAGCCTGGTGATCTGCTTCTGAAAGGTCAGTCTTGGAAATCCTATGTTGCTGTTGTTAAATGTCATCAAGTTGGCTCCGACTCATAGTGACCCTGTATAGGGTTTCCGAGGAGCAGCTGGTGAGCTTGAACTGCTGACCCTGTGGTTGGCAATCCAGTGCTGATCCTGCAGTGCCACCCCAGGAGTCCTGGAAACCCAATGGGACAATTCTAGTCCTACACAAATGAGTTTGCCATGTAGTGAGAACTGGCTTGATAACAACTAATGACAAAAATCAAACATATACCTTACTTCATCATATCTAAACTGCCATGGATTGTAAAATGCCTACTGATTACAAAGTTTTCAAATCTAAAAAAAAAACCATATGCGTATTAGATCTGTGGAATATGGTGTCTGTCAGCAGATCTAGAAACAATGTCTCTTATTATTCTGTAGGCTTTGCATTCTGACCTAAGCCAGAACGAGGAATGCCTTGATCTCATCTTAGTATTTATTCTAGCTTTTTTTTTTTTTTTTTTCTTTTTGCCTGACAATCTGGGTAGAACAAACTTTTATCTAGTAGGAGCTCAGTAAAATACTTGCTAGTTGACTGGCCAATATTCTTCCAGGAAAGAGACCACAGCAGTGAAGGGTCAGTGGAGATGAAGAGGATCTGTCCAAGGCTTTGCAGAAAAAGGGCAGGCTTTGACTTGCTAAGTGTGAAGAAGAGAGCATCACCAAAGTCACCCGGATACCTTCTTCTGCTTCGCATACTGGTGAGATTTTCCAAATCCCAGACATTCTCATCCCTTCCTTCTTTCTACTAAAATCCCACTCATCCTAATTTCTTGCAAGTGAAGAGGCAGACAGAAGGGTTTGTTTTATTTGTCAGAACTATCCAGAAGGTAAATAAATACAAAGGAAGTGTGCATGTTAGCCAGTTTAATAGGAATGCAGGACCTCCAAGGCTTCAACGGGGAGTGGGGGCAGGGTGGGAGAGAAAAGCTTTCCATGTGCTTCTATAAGCCCTCCCACTCCTTTTTCCTAAGAAAAAGCAAAATCCCATTAAACCCAATTTCCATTCAACTAACAGGAGGTTGAAGAGGAACTGTGGCTTTGGTGTCAGAGAGATCTGGGTTTGACTCTTTGTGGGCTACAAAGTCACAAGGTCTGGAGCAAGTCTGCTGACCCTGTCGGAGCCCCAGATGCCTCATTTGTAACTCAAGGGTGTCTACAGGTGTTGTGTAGGCTGCTGAGACAACTGGATGCAATGAGCCATGTTCAGGAAGTATGTGGTACAGAGCATGCACTCAGCAAGTGTAGTTTTCCCTTCCCAGGTTCACCATACATAAGGGATGAGGAGGTATAGGAACCATGGTATGTACTGAAAAGATCAGAAAACGTGACATAGGAGCCTAAGTTGTAATAAAAAAAAATAGCCCACATCTTATCACATTGCTGGGGACACTTTCACAAGACTTGTTTTGTTTTCTAACTATAAAAATACAGGGTGCTCTGAGGTCTTTGGATAATTGCTGTCATCAGTTGTGTTGAAAAAGCACAGCTGGGATGTCAGGGACTTACTAGATGCATTGGAACTTACACAACCGTTGGCGAATCCACTCCAAAGCCCAGACTCAATAAAACGAGAACCAGATCATCGGGAGTTTTTCTAAACCTGACAGAGTGCGAAGAAGGCGGCGCTGGAGCATTCTGGTAAAGACTTGGATTCTGGTCAGGAAACAAGTTTAAATCTCAACTCATCACTCATCAGCTGTGTGACCCTGGATTTCTGCTGTTGTTACCTGCCATCGAGTGGGCCCCCAATTCATGGAGACCCAATACACAATAGAAATACAAAATGCTGTTTGTTCATGTGCCATCCCTGTGACTATCTGCCGATCAGACCACTGTGATCCACAGGGTTTTCATTAGCTTAGTTTTAGAAATAAAGTGCCAGACCTTTCTTTCCAGACCATCTCATTCTGAAACCTATTCAGCATCACTTGTTATTGTTAAATGCTATCGAGTCAGTTCCAACCCACAGTGACCCCGAATAGGGTTTCCGAAGAGTCGCTGGTGAGCTTGAACCGCTGACCTTCTGGCTTAAACTAATTTTGCAGGCCAGCGCATTAACCCACAGCACCACACCAGGACTCCATTCAGCATCGTAGCAACATGCAAGTTCCCACTGTCAGGTGGTAGCTGTGTATGAGGTACACTGGGCCAGGAACTGAACCCAAGTTTCCCACATAGAAGGCGGAGAGGATTCTACGACTAACCCAGTGACCAACGAGGCCTCCCCTTGGCTTCTAAACCACACACAAAAACCCCAAACCCACTGCTGTTGTTGTTGTTAAGTGCCATCGAGTTGGTTCCGACCCATAGGGACCTGAACAGGGTTTCCCAAAGCTATAAATCTTTACGGGAGCAGAAAGCCTCATCTTTCTCCCGCGGAGCAGCTGGTAGTTTTGAACTGCTGACCTTGTGGTTCGCAGCCCGATTCATAACCACTACACTTCCAGAGCTCCTTGTTATTAAGTGCCGTCAAGTTGATTCTAACCCATAGTGACCCTGTATAGGGTTTCCAAGGAGCAGCTGGTGAGCATGAACCACCAACCTTGCAGTTCAAACGACTTTGCAGTCTGACGCATTAGCCCACAGCACCACACCACTGCTGCTGAGTTGATTCCAATTCCTAGTGAGTGTATAGGACAGGGTAGAACTATTCCTTAGGACTTCCAAGACTTTTAACTCTTTATGGGAGAAGACAGCCTCATCTTTCTCTCAAGGGCAGCTGGTAGTTTGAACTGCTGACCTAAGCAATTCAGTGCTTAGACTTACAGCACCACCAGGGATTCTAAGGAGGACTAAATGTGAAGGTCATTAACACCAGTGCCTGCCCACAGCAAACGTTAATGGTGAAGCTATGAAAATGCCCTGACCCTGATACCTGCAGCCGTTCTGTAATTCAAAATCAAAAGAAGGCTGCATGAAGAGCGAGATAAATGAGAAAAGCAGACAGGTTTATCTTGGGGGGGGTGCAGAAAGCAAAATGAGGGTAGAACCTGGAGTCCACCCTGGTTTAAGGCCATGGGCACTTGGGAACCCAGAGAGAAGCCAGACTGGAATGCTGCCTTCCTTCTCCTAAAATAAACTGTATAAAATGTACCCACACTCACAAAGAGCATGCAAGAGCTGAAGGAAAAAACTCCAACATCCTAAGGCCCAAATTTACAAAGACATTAAATCACAAACAACAAAAGCTGACACCTCACATGTAAAGGATCTTAATTAAACAGTGTTAAACAGGCACATGTGAACTCTGTCTCTGGGCCCTTTTATTAAGAAATAAACTTGATTAAGAACAAATTCTTTTTAAGAGGAGGGGAAAACCCAGCAAGTCTGATCCACATCAAATGCTGTTCTCAATTATCCCTCGTCCTCTGAACTTCACAAAGTTCCGGCAGGTGGGGGACAATTAAAGTTTTAATAAAACTTGTTTTACACGTCTCCATTGGAACCTTTTTGTTCTGCAAAGCTTTTCTCTCTCCAGCCCAAAGATGTTCTTTCAAAAGGAAGATTTATTTTTTTTCTCAAAAGATCATTTTTCTGGTTACATTTGGGTTTTATGACTTCAGGCATGTGAGGGTGGAGGAGGTAATTTATGAAAGGGCTTATTTCTCGTTAGCCATCTGTACATTCAAGAAGGGAGTTGAGTTTGGGTTTGGGATTCTCTCCCCAAGGCTATCAGGAAATAGCATGCTTGCTCTCATTTGACAAGCTTATGGAGTCTTGGTGTGGTGCTGTTGGATAAGAACTGGACTACTAACCACAAGGTCAGTGGTTCAAATCCACCAGCCACTCCTTGGAAACCCTATGAGTTGCTATGAGTCACAAAAGGGTTGACAGCACTTACCAACAACAGTAAATGGGGCAATTAGAGTTGACAGGAGCGCTACCTGGTGTGGGAGTCCTGGTGTGGTGTTGTGGTTAATGCATCAGACTGCAAAGCCATTTGAATGTCAAGGTCAGTGGTTCAAGCTCACTAGCTGCTCCTCGGAAACCCTACACAGGGTCGTTATGGCTCAGAATCGACTCGACGGCACTTAACAACAACAACAACATAGCTGGTGTGGCGCTGTGGGTTAATGTGCTGGACTGCAAAGTTGGTTTGAAGTACAAGGTCGGTAATTCAAGCTCACCAGTCACTCCTATACAGGGTCGTTATGGGTTGGAACCAACTCGACGGCACTTAACAACAAAATACCATAAGCACACAAGAAATGCTGCCTTTTGGAAAGTCTGTATTTCTTCCTTAAACATCTCTGGTCATCTTATAGCTTCCCACCTCCTATATGCAAACATCAGCACCCTGATAAGCCTCTACTAGCATAAAAATGGGACCCTTGCCTGTCTTCTTGAGCTGGTTTTCACTGATTAGATCTTCAACAGTCTGTCTTGCTGACCACAACACATTTGTGGCATCACAAAAGCTAACAGGAGTATATGCAGATACCAGCTCATGAACACACCCAGTGCCCATCTAGACAAGGAAGACAACACTCTCCTTTTCAGAAAAGGAAACCAAGGCAAGAAGAAAATAATTATGTTGGTTACATACAGGGGACCTGAACTTACGACTTGGGCTTCTATGGGTCAAAGACTGCATTCAATTTGAGAGTAACCCCACCATACACAACCCAATAATGATATTTTTTGGCATTTTAATTGGACTCCGACCTCAGGGTTTGAATTAAGAGGGTGAGAGCGAAAGGAATGTGTGTAGGGATTATGGCTGGAATGCTGCCTGCAAGCTACAATTCACTTT
Source organism: Chrysochloris asiatica (assembly GCF_000296735.1). Classification (NCBI taxonomy): domain Eukaryota; kingdom Metazoa; phylum Chordata; class Mammalia; order Afrosoricida; family Chrysochloridae; genus Chrysochloris; species Chrysochloris asiatica. Next base: position 1,111,795 of record NW_006408572.1, on the reverse strand, counting down.
CTTGTTTGTACTTTACAGATCCTCCCAGGTGCCTCTTTTCTGTCACTGCACAGCCAGGTCTGACTTGGCCTTCTCTGTCTCACAAGCCCCATTATTCACATCCCCTAACAAACATACAAACACACCAGGACAGTTGTCTGTAGAACAGTATTTCTCAACTTTGGCACTATGGATGTTCTGAGCCAGAGAGTTCTTCACTGTGGTGCGCATTCTGTGCATTGTGGAATATTCAGCTGCATTCCCGGATCCTCCCTATCAGATACCAGTAATACCCAACTAGTGGTACCAGCCAAAAATGTCTTCAGACATTGCTAAATGTCCCTTTGGGGCAAAATTGTCCCAGTTGACCACTGCTGCAGATGGCAGAGAGCTTATACTTCTGGGTGACAAACCCCTTGACAGTGACATTCCTTCATTGCCTTGCAAATTAATCAGCACCATTATACTAGATGGAGTCCTGCCTGGTGTGGCACTGTGGGCTAATGCCTCAAACTGCAAAGTCATTTGAACTACAAGGTCAGTGGTTCAAACTCACCAGCTGCTCCTTGGAAACCCTGTATAGGGTCGCTGCAAAGTCATTTGAACCACAAGGTTAGTGGTTCAAGCGCACCAGCTGCTTTTTGGAAACCCTATACAGGGTTGCTATGGGTCGGAATCGACTGGACGGCACTTAGCCACCACAAATTATACTAGATCACATTTCTGGATTACGGTTAGAAAAGGTGAGGTTTTTTTTAGTACAACACATGGCTTACTGAAATTCCTCTTGGGGATAATCTTACTAGGAGAAATTTAGAACCAAGTCTCCTTGGAAATCCCAGGTAGAGGCGGAACAGGAAGGCATGCCCATTCTCCTGTCAGACAATGTGCCAGACAGTCCCTCTCTACCTTATCCATGTTCAGTTGTTGGTAAGAATGCCCTCCTTGGTTTTCACTTGGTCAAGAATGATCTAAGCAGGTTATTAGCCTGAGGTTGGGAATAGAAAGAATTAGGCTTCAAAGAGGCCAAAAAAAGAATCTAAACTCCCGTGGGGGGTTCCTCCTGGTCGCTGCCTTTTGTGTTTCAATCTGTCTGTGGGCCCTGGCCAAGTTATGATGGCTAGAGGGGTCCCATGGATATATGGGTGCACACTGGTGGTGTGGTGCTGTGGGTTAATGCACTAGACTGCAAAGCTGTTTGAACAGCAAGGTTGGTGGTTCAAGCTCACCAGCTGCTCCTCAGAAACACTATACAGGGTCGCTACGGTTCAGAATCAACTTGACGGCACTTAACAACAACAAAACACACACTATGCCCTGCTGGAGTCTGACTGGTACTAACTATAACATGGTCTGTAAAGCGTAACTGCTTAAGAGAGAATGGTGCACACACATGCCTGAAATATGGGCAAATCCAGGTGCTCCCCCACCACACACACACAGGTCAGGTAACCTGGGAAGTTTCCTGAGTCCTGACAATCCTTTCTCCTTCCCTCTTTCTTGTCAGCCTTTCCTATCATAGTTCATCTTCTCTAAAAGAGAGGAAGAAAAGAGCCTCCCCCCACCCCCAAGAGCTGCCAAAGGAGAGGTAAAAATACATGAATCAGGGGGAAATTCTCTAGGGATCGACACCATGACAAAGCTCGGTGTGGAGACAAAAAAGAAAATTAAATGGCATCCCCAAGCTGGGGCAGCAATACTTACCAGTTCAAAAAGGCTTACTCTTCCCCAGTATCATTACATTTCTCTACATTGTCAATTTCTTCCAAGGTTGAGGCTTTGGTAAAACGGGCACTAAGAGTGGTTCCGACGCCTCCCAGGGTTGTTGGGAGGATTAAACTGGATCAGCTATATATAATAGCACTTACCTGGTGCCTGGCACATTCCCATATCTTTTATCGCTATTTTTTCACACACTTTTTGAAATCCCCTCCTATGTGATTAACAGCTGGCTTCAGCTATTACCTTTGTTTGTATTTCAACTTCGCTTTAAACCAAAATTGAACCAGTTATTTAAACTATTCCGTCTCCCCACTTCTTCATCTCTTCAAGCCTAACCCAGGGACATTTCTATGGAACTGACATTTGTTTTTATAGAGAGAGCTGTCCCTGGTAATAGAACCTTCTTGACTCATTCAAAACCCCCTTAAATCCTCTACCGTCAGCCATGCAACCTCTCCAGATCTCCTTGATAATAAAAAGCAGTCATGGCCCCGGAACAGACTACCCCATTTCTCAATTGCCTCAGATAAAATAGTTTCTCCTTTTTCCTCGCTAAACTGTCCCTTCATATGCTTTCGTGTTTCAATTACACCCCCCACAGAAAAGTCCCAGATAAACACAGGCTCTGTAATGGAAACTCCAGCACATCCAACAATGGTACCACTGTCACACACGCGTGAGCTTTCGTGAAAGCAAAGGATTGGCAACTCCAGACTGCCATGCCCAGGAAAATTATTTCCTGTGGGAGAAAGAAAACAACCTTCAGCTCCTGGCAGGTCCAGGGCAAGTCCACGCCAGGCTCACTGGAGGATGTGGATACTCCATCTTTGAAAAGGGGGAGGCAAAGGTAAAGGCTGTTCCCACCCCAGAATGCCACAGTTTGGAAAAGGCATGAGAATCAAAGCTGCAAAGCCAGGCCCTGGCTCTTTTCCTAGCATAGAGGAAACAAAGCCACCGAGAGCTGCCCAATGCTGTTTAGGGGACAATTAATTAGCAAGATGGATCATGTGGTGGAGAGAAAAAAGCAAAAAGCAACTGAATTTCTTTTTGAAAGTACCTTCTAGGCTCTGATGTATTTTTATCCCATCGTTCAGATGTAGAAAGGCAATCACTTAACTCTAATAAGAGATGGAAAATGCTGGGCAGCCTCATAGACATCCTGCATGTTCTGCTATTATTGAAAGGAAATAGAGAAATTACAGATAGCATAACCTATTAGCTTCATAATGCCCAGTCCCATGGTGGTCGGCAAAGACTTACTCAATACACTGTGCTCTTCAAGTTGCTGTTCAGTGAATTCTTGCTTCCGTATTTATTTAGGATGCCCTGGCACGGTATACCTAGCAACACTGAGTAGGCAGAACAATGTGTAATTCTCAGATAAACTCCCCATTCACCAGCGACTCTGTCTTCTCTCATGACAAGAGAAAATGAGTCAATGAAAACCTTATGGATCACAGCAGAATACTGCCCCATACAGGGCTGGGAGATGAGCCGCCAATGGCCTAGCAATGAACTCAACGATCAGCCAGATGGCACAGGTGTGGGCCATGTTTCATTCTATTATCTATAAGGTCTTCTAGGAGTTGGGGCTAACTCAACGGCAATTAACAATAACAACAAGTTACAGTATGGTTACTGTCTCCTACTTCAGTAAACAACTCACCCATCCATTCGTTAATTCATTCAACAAAATACTCACTGTTTGTCGAGAGTAGTGCACTACGCTGGGTACTGGAGCTCAGAGTGTGGGGAAGACCCTGAGCACCTTTGTTCCCGTGTGGTTTCTATTCTAGTGAGGGAAGATAGCCAACAACCAGTAATAAACAAGAAAATGTAAGCTACTACTACAAGTTATAAAGAAAATATACTTTTCTTTTATCCCTCTCTCTAAGTAGAGTTAACTCCAGGCGAGAAAAGGCAGCTTCACTCCTTCTTGGATATCCAGGAATTAGGACTGGGGATAATTTTTTAAAACGCAAAAACAAACAAAACCTCTCAAGTTCTGCCTGTCTCTCCAGGCTCCCGTCACTTCCTGCTTGCTGTTATGGAGAGTTAGGTACAGGGATTCTCTCTCAGAAGACCGTATGCTTTGGTAAGGGAGGGTCCTGCCCAATTTATCAATTTTACAGAGAGAAAATCAGAACATTTTGTTAAATGATTCTCCTCAAGCTATAATTGTTAACCCTAATATTTCACTCAAGATAGAATCCAAAAGCTTATGAGGCAAGACAAATACACTCCAGTGTTGGTCATTGTGCTTAGCCCCAAGACATTCTCCTCAGGAAAGCAGTTTGGAAATAACAAGGAAGGCCAGGGCTGCTCTTGTTGGTTTAGTTCCATTGAGTCGGTTCCGACCCATAGCCAGGGTTTCTGAGGAGCGGCTGGGGAGCTTGAACCTGTGAAGGAGCTCTGGTAGCGTAGTGGTTACAAATCGGGCTGCGAACTTTAAGGTCAGCAGTTTAAAACTACCAGCTGTTCCACGGGAAAAGATGAGGCTTTCTGCTCCCGTAAAGATTTACAGCCTCGGAAACTCTGTAACAGGGTCGCTATGAGTTGGAACTGACTCCACGGCACATAACCACTATACAGTCTGCAGGCCAGACGTTCCCCATCCCTGCTGCAAAGGGTTTCCGAAGAGTGGCTAGTAAGCTCGAACCACCAACCTTGAGGTTCAAATCAACGTTGTGGTCCAGTACTTTATCCTACAGCACCACACCAGGACTCCCATTCAACACTGTTGTTGTTAAGTGCCATCAAGTCGGTTCTGACCCATAGTGACCCTGTACAGGGTTTCCAAGGAGCGGCTGGTGACCTCGAACTGCTCACCTTGCAGTTCAAACCATCTTTGCCATCCAGGGCATTAACCCACAGCATCACACCAGGAGTCCCTTTCAACATTGTTAAGTGCTGTCGAGTCAATTCCAACTCATAGCGACCCTGTATAGGGTTTCTGAGGAGCAGCTGGTGAGCATGAACCACCAACCTTGCAGTTCAAATGGCTTTGCAGTCTGGCACATTAAACAATGAGATATTTTACCTCAACACTGATTAACACTGTTCAAAAACACAGAAAACAATAAATGTTGGTGAGGCTATGGAGATATGGAGAGACTGGGACCCTTCTACACTGCTGGTGGGATTATAAAATGGTGCAGCCACTGTGGAAATTGGTATGGCAATCTCTCAAAGAAGTAAGATATGAATTCCCTCTACTTTGTTTATATTACCCCAAGTAATGAGATCTGTGAAATTGTGAAATGAATAGATCTATGCATACCCATGTTCATTGCAACGTGATTCACAATAACAAAAAGATGAAGACAGTTTAAACACCCATGAACAGAAGAATGATTAAACAAACTTTGGTATATAAACATAATGGAATATTGCGCAATGTTGAAGAATACTAATGAATCTGAGACACACGTCATAACATGAATGAACATGAATTATACTGAGTGAAATTAATCCATCACAAAAGGATAAATACTGTATGACAAATACTGTAGCAAAGTTAAGAAAAGTTTTTCTTGCTAAAAAAAAACAGTCTATGATGGTCATCAGGGGTGGGAGGGAAGGGAAAATTATTCACAGGTTAGAGGGTAGACATATGTTAACTTGGGTGATTAGAGAAGGCAATATAAAACAAAAGAGAGGTTGAAGCTCCTTGAATTGTAGGAGCCCACTGGAGATTTCTCCCCTCCCGGTCCAACAACTGCACTGTTAGGTTATACAAATATGACAACCTCAAATGCCCTAGAGACAACAGAAAATTTTACTTCACACAAAGAAATAAGAGAGAATGGTTCAAACAAATGACTAATATGCAGAGTCACAAGACGTGCTGCTGAGGAAGAAAAGGTACTAGAACTAACTGGAAAAGATCTATAGAAAGACCGAACAGCAACAAATTTATAAGAATTCAAGAAAACACAAAAGCAAACCGACAAAATAAATGCAAATTTTGAAACAATACAAAACCTGCAGAAGATTAACACTAATATCTTAGAAATGGACAATACATTAAAGGGTAAAGGAGTAGATGTGAAACAATGGAAGTCTGAATTAGTGAGCGTGAAGAGCTCTCTCTCAATACTAGTATGTGAGAACAACAACCAGAAAAAAGAATGGAAAAAAAAAAAAATCTGAAGAAAGCCTAAGAGTTACATGGGATACCATAAAAGAAGAGCCATTTATGTATGGGTGATGGGCATTCCAGAACTGGAAGAGACCAAGCACAGAGAAAATTTTTGAAGAGTTGTTGGAAGAAAACTTCCCTAAACATCATGAAAGACAAGAAGGTAAGCATACAAGAAACTGAGCAAACCTCAAACAGGATAGATTCCAACAAAAAAAAATCACCAAACACATAACCAAACAATCAAACTTTCCAAAACCATAAACAAGGAAAGACTCCTGAGAGCAGCTTAGGAAAAATTGAAAAGTTACCTACAAAGAAGAACCACTAAGACTAAGCTCTGATTTCTCAGCAGAAACCATGCAGGAAGAAAGCGATGGAATGAAATATACAAAACTCTGAAAGGAAAAGATTGCCAACCAAGAATTATATGCAAATTCACAATACAAACGTAAAAAAAAATCATTCATATATGAAGCAAAGCTGTCCCTCAAATATGATGAAATTACATTTACTGATATATAGAAATTAAAGAAATTTGCAATGACCACACCAACTTTGCAAAAAATACTAACAGGTGTTCTTTGGACTGAGAACCAACAACAGCAGACAACAACCAGAGATGACCGTTCATAACAACACCACCCAGAACTCAATCGAGATACAGAAGTACTTAAAGTAAAACAAACCCATAAGACTGAAAATGGGGAACCAGACACATCAATGTCACCTACAAAGCAAAAAGAGGGAATAGTGTTGATACAGAACTTCCAAGTGGTAAGGAAGTCAAATAGATTTCAAGATAAAATTGACTGTTTTAAGCAGGGAAAAAAAATTAATAAATTACAGGATAACATCCAAGTGAAATAATATACTTGCACATAAAAATAAAAAAGGAAAACCAGAAAGATTTAGTAATCATAAATATAATAGAAATGAAAATGAAAAGAGAACCCACAAACAAATGAAATCGGCATAGAAGATTATGCGGAACAAAGAATTCAGCAGCACGACAAAAAGAAAAAACAAAAACAATCTCCCCTCCCCCAGAAAAATGATAACAATAACTTTATACTTATTGATAATGACAATGGATATAAATGGATTAAGAAACAAAGAACAGAATAGTTAAGAAAGCAGGATCTTTCAATATGCTGTCTACAAGAGCTACATCAAAAAGATGAAGGCAGACTAAATGCCCATCAACCGAAGAATGGTTAAACAAACTTCGGGATACACACACAATGGAATACTACAAAATGTTGAAGAATAATGATGAATCTGTTAAACACCTCAGGGCATAGTTGAATCTGAAGGACATTGTTGTTGTTGTTAAGTGCCATCTAGTGGATTCCAACCCTCAGCGACCCTGTATAGGGTTTCCGAGGAGCAGCTGGTGAGCTTGAACCGCCGACCTTAGGCTGAGTGAAATTAGTCAATCACAAAAGGACAAACATTGTATGAGATGGATGTTGTAAAAAATTTTTAAAAACTTTTCTTGATAAAAGAGACTAAGATAGTTATGGGGGAGGGGTTATTCATGGGCTACAGGGTAGACACATGTTAACATGGGTGACAAGGAAGGCAATATACAATGAGAGGGAGGATAGCAGAGGAAAGATGAACGTAGAAAGAGACACAGGGAGGAGTGCAAGAGTTACAGTGAATAGAGGTAAATGCTGTTAACTGTTGATACATGGAGGGGACCGCAACCACATAGTGAAGCAAAGTATATGACTGCAAACTGATGATCTGCTCTGTAAACCTTCACTCATATCACAATAAAGAGTTGTTGTTTTTTTAATGTCCAATCAAAACAGTAGTTTCTGAGAGTATCTGCTGGGCCAGTTAAATTCAAGGCAGAGAGGCTCCGTCCACTCTAACACCTGATCTTGTCTGTACAGAATTCTTTTTGTTCCCAAAATTAAAAAAACATTTGAAAGAAACACGATTTGAGTCCCTTGAGGATGCGAAAACTGCAGTTTTGACATAGTATACATTGAAGAGCACAAAATACTCTGGGAAAGGGTTAGAGCAAGGGCGTAACACCACCTACAGAAAGAAGCACGTAGACCGAGATGGAGGACATGTCATGAAACAATAGTTACACAAATAAATTGTTGTTGTTGTTGTTGTTAAGTGCCGTCGAGTCGGTTCCGACCCATAGAGACCCTGTACAGGGTTTCTGAGGGTGTAAATCTTTACGGGAGCAGAAAGCCTCATCTTTCTCCCACGGAGCGACTGGTAGTTTCGAACCGCTGACCTTAAGGTTCGCAGCCCGATTCGTAACCACTATGCTTGTTTTGTTTAATCAAGGTTTCTATGATTTCACATTTGGAAGTTGTCAAAAATGAAATGGGACATATAAACATTGGTGTCCTAGGCATTAGTGAGCTGAAATGGACTGGTATTGGCCATTTTGAATATGTAAATCACACGGTTTACTACATTGGGAATAACAAACTGAAAAGGAATGGCATTGCATTCATCATCAAAAAGAACATTTCAAGATCTATCTCGTAGTACAACACTGTCTGAGATAGGAATATATCCATATGCCTATAAGAAAAATCAGTTAACACAACTATTATTCAAATTTATGCACCAACCACTAAAGCCAATGATGATGAAACTAAAGAAATCTACCAATTTCTTTAGTCTGAAATTGATTAAACAGGAATTAAGATGTATTGATAATTACTGGCAATTGGAATGCAAAGGTTGGAAACAACAAAGAGGAAGGATCGGTAGTTGGAAAATATGGCCTTGGTGGTAGAAATGATGCTGGAGATCACATGACAGACTTCTGCAAGATCAATGATTTGTTCTTTCAAATACTTTTTTTAAACAGCATAAAAGATGACTATACACATGAACCTCACCAGATGGAATACAAGAAATCAAATTGACTACATCTGTGGAAAGAGATCGTGGGAAAGCTCCATATTATCAGTCAAAGCAAGACCAGGGACAGACTGGAAAAGATCATCAATCTCTCACATGCAAGTTCAGGCTGAAGCTGAAGAATTGAAACAAGTCCGTAAGAGTCAAAATATAACCTTGAACATATCCCATGGGAATTCAGAGATTATCTCAAGATTATCATTAGATACTAATGACAGAAGACCAGAAGAGCTGTGGGATGACATCAAGAACATCATACACGAAGAAAACAAAAGGTTCAGAGTACAAGGAAAAGACCAAAATGAATGTCAGAAAATACTCTGAAACTTGCTCTCCAGCATAGAGATGATGGAAGCAATGAGGATGTAAAAGAGCTGAACAGAAAATTTCAAAGGGCAGTTTGAGAAGATAAAGTTTAAAAAATTATAATAAAATGTATAGACCTGGAGTTAGAAAACCAAAAGGGGAGAACACGCTCAGCATTTTTCAAGCTTCAGAAACAGAAGAAAAACTTTAAGCCTCGATTTGATTCTACGGGATTCTATGGGCAAACTATTGAATGATGCAGAAAACATTGAAAGAAGATGGAAGGAATACTCAGAGTCACTTTACCAAAACGAATTGTTGATGTTCAACTATTTCAAGGGGTAGCATATGATCAAGAGCCAACGATCCTGAAGGAAGACATACAAGGTGCACCGAAAGCATTAATAAAGAACAAAGCTCTGGGAATTGATGGAATACAATCTGAAATCTTTCAACAAACTGATGTACCACTGGAGGCATTCACTCATCTATGCCAGCTACCTGGCCAATCAATTGGAGGAGATCCATATTTATGCCCATTCCAAAGAGAGGTGACCCAACAGAATGGGGTCACTGGACAACATCATTTATATTGCATGCAAGTAAAATTCTGCTAAAGATTTGAAGGGGGAGGTGGTGAGTTTATTTCCAGGCAGTAGTACATAAACAGGAAGTTTCCAGATGTTCAGGCCAGATTCAGACGGGGACATGGAACTAGGGGCTATCACTGCTGACGTCAGGTGGATCTTGGCTGAAAGCAGAGAATACCAGAAAGATGTTTACCTGTGTTATTACTGACTATGCAAAGGCTTTTGATTGTTTGGATCAAGACAAGCTATTGACAACATTACAGAGAATGAGTATTCTGGGACACTTAACTGTGCTCATAAGGAACCTGTACACAGACCAAGGGGACACTGAATGGTCTAAATTGGGAAAGGTGTACGCTAGGTTTGTATTCTTTCACCAAGCTTACTCAATTTGTATGCTGAGCAAACAATTCGAGAAGCTGGATTATATGAAGAAGAACATGGCATCAGGATCAGAGGAAGACTCATTGACAATCTGTGATGTGCAGATGATACAGTCTTGCTTGCTGCAAGCGAAGAGGACTTAAAATACTTATTGCTGAAGATCAAAGACCACAGCCTTCGAAATGGGAAAAGATATGGGTAAAGAAATAAAAAAATCCTCACAACTGGACCAATAAATACCAACAAGACAAATGGAGAAATGGTTGAAGTTACCAAAGACTTCATTTTGCTAGTATCAACCATCAACACTTATGGAAGCAGCAGTCAAGAAATCAAATGATGTATTATATTAGACAAATCTGTTGCACGTGACCTTTTTAAAGTGTTGAAGAACAAAGATGTCAGTTTGAGGATTAAGGTGCACCTGACCCAAACCATGGTATTTTCAATAGCTTCACATGCATGTGAAAGTTGGACAATGAATTAGGAAGACTGTAAAAGAATTGATGCATTTGAGTTATGGTGTTGCAGGAAAATATTAAAAGTACCAAGGACTGCCAGAAGAACAAACAAACCTGTGTTGGAAGAAGTACAGCCAGAATGCTCCTTAGAGGGCCAGGATGGTGAGATTTCATCTCTCACACTTTGGAAATATCATCAGGACATATCATTTGAACACATAACCAGGCCTTGGAGAAGGACATCATGTTTAGTAAAGTGGCAGGTGAGTGAAAAAGAGGAAGATTCCCAACGAGATGGATTGGCAGTGTCAGCAGCAATGGGCTAAAGCGTAGCAACGATTGTGAGGCTGATGCAGAAGCAGACAGTGGTTCATTCAGTTGTGCATAGGTCTTTATGAGTCAGTACTGACTCGACAGCACCCAACAAGAACAATCTTAGCAATAACCGCAAGGTCAGCAGTTCAAATCTACCAGCAACTCTAAGGGAGAAAGGTAATGTTTCTGCTCCCATAAAGATTTATTGCTTTTCTTGTTAAACTCTACTTAGGCTTGTTATGAGTCAGAATTGACTCGATGGCACTGGTTGGTTGGGTTAGTCATAAGTAAAAATATCAGCAGGAAATCTTCCTCTCAGAAGGCTATTGGCAACTGTGACCGCATTTAAAGCCTCCCTTGGCAGGATGTGGAAGGTGGTGAGTGTATTTACAGGCAAAACGAATCTGCTAGTTCAAGGAGAAAAAGAAAAAAAATGACACTAATTTTTCTAATGCTCACCATTGGGACTGAGCTTATACTTTAGCACTTCATTGGCAAAGGCCAAAAATCACTTGAAAGCTCACGCCTACAAAGAACAAAGAGGCCACAAAAATCTACCTTTTTCCCTCCTTTTTTTTGTCTTAAAGGGAAGAATGGTTTGTAATATTTAAAAACTCAGGAGAGTTCTGCACAGATGTTAAAATTGACCCACTCTGTTAGGTTGGAAGCGTCTTCTGAGAGCCAGGGTAGTTTCAAAGGTCAAACATGGACTTCAAAAATACAAAGATCTGAAGTCAAATTTGCATTCACTTAACTGCTCCAAGCCTTTCACAATTACATCATCTATGAAATGCAGGGATTTGTGGGGGTAATATTCAAGCTGTGATCCCTGGGTACTGCTGTAAATGCTTCATGAGCTTGGCTGCTAACTGAAAGGTCCGAGGTTCAAGTCTACTCAGAGACACCTTGGAGAAAGGCCTGGTGATCTATTCATTGAGAGGGAATAAACAGCCCATTTAAAGTCCTATGGAACGCAGTTCTATTCTGACACACATGGGTTGCCATGAGTCAGAATCAACTTGAGAGGACACCTAGTAATATCCAAGTCAAATAAGGATCGCAGTGCCTGGGGACTTCCTCAGTGGTACTTACTTCCCTTTCTGTAGTACTTACCAGGGAAGAACTTCAGCTTAGCAAACAGGAGACATGGTTACAACCCCCAGGTCTGCCCCGACTCAATGTTCAAGTCCCCTGACCTCTGCTTCCTTACTAGTAAAATAGACTATGCATGTGGCTCTGTACAATAAGCACTAGACTATGAACCACATGGTTGGCTGTTTGAGCCCACCAGGCACTTCATGGAAGAAAGAGGAGGCTTTCCGCTCCTGCACAGGTTACAGCCTCAGAAACCCTCTGTACGGTTGCTGTAAGTTGAACCAACTCAGTGATACCTAACAAACACTAACAGTAGCAGTGCAGGTTCAAGGAGCCCTGGTGCGTGCCTGGCTGCTATTTAAAAGTCAGTGTGAATAGTAACAGGTTTGGTTTGGTCATGCAGTTCCATCTGTCAGTAAATTGGACAGTGATACCAGTCAATAGTCCCAATCCTCCAGTTGTCATGTACCCCAAGTATGCTGTGGGTGTCTGTCATGTATCCCAAGTACGCTGTGGGTGTCTGTCCCAGCTGATGAGTTACAGTGCAGTAGATTGCTCCTCTATGGGCTTTCTCACCATGGTATTGTAACTCCCACCAAATGATTCTGTGGGACTGAGGAAATAAAGTGTTTGTGGCCCACCAAAAGGACTGGACAGCTTACAAATAATGCAGATAAGGTGCATGGCACCTTGTGGGGGTGGAACCATGCAAATAAGGTATATGGAACCCTAATGAGGGGATTGGTGGGTTTCCCATTCTGCTTGGCTTAAAGTGAGCCTTCCTTCTGGTGGAAATGGGGGGAATCACTAACAATGAGAAGAGATGGGAATACAGTGTGTCTTTGGATCGGAGATCCCTTATGATGAGAACCTCCAAGATCAAGAAGCTGTGATATCGGAGATAAGAGGTGACAAGAAACAGTGACAGGAGAGCCAGGAGACCAACATGAGACAGCACAGTCCAGGGAAGAAGGTGGTAACAGTGGGCCAATGCCAACCCAAGGAGTGGAGCAAGAGAGAGCTGAGCACCTGCAGGCAGAACGAAGGCTTGTTTGCAAAGTGGGGTACCTCCAGGCACTTGTTGACAGAGATGGGCTTGCCGACTCACAGAGTGATAGGGCTCAGTGCCTTTGGGTTACAACATACTGAGAGAGTGGGGTGCTCTTAGGCAAAGTGAAGAGCTTTGTAAACACTTGCCTAAAGCAAGGCAGAAGCCAGGCTGAGGTGTTCAAGAGGCCAATGGTCAGGGAGAGGCCTTCCTGTGGGCATGACTGAGGAGAGGCTGTCCTGATGGACCAACTGTACCCTGAGTCCTTTGTGATTGTGAATCGTAACCTGTTACTTCCCTAGGAAGTCTCATAACTTGGGGATGGCCTGTGACTTCTATATAGTCGTCATAATGAACTACTAAATGCAGCAGAGAAGTAGACAGTGCCGTGGGAGGGGCGGTTGGTGTCAGCATTGGTGAAAACGTTTTAGAAAAGAGGTACGTATGATCTCCACCTCCTAGGAATCAGCTTGGGGCAATGCTGATGGCAGCTCTCTGTGTGGTGAAGCAGAGGAGGTCAGATACCTCTGCCACACACACCAGCTTTACAAAAGTCAAGATTGAACTTGAGAACAAAAAAAGTGTAACTATTACCCATAGTGCCACCAGGAGTCCTGATGTGGCACTGTATGGTAGGAACTGGCTGTAGGATAAGCACTTGTTCTCAAGGTCAGTTTGAACCGCAAGGTTGTTGGTTCAAAATCACCACTCATTCCTCGGAAACCCTATACAAGGCTGCTATGAGTCGGAACCAACTTAACACTTAGCACTTAACAACAACAACATTACCCACCCACTTCTCACCAATCTTTTCATTTATTGCTTCTTAATGTTCAAAGAACAAAAATCTATTATCTTGCCCAGATAGAAGTCAACTTAACTCTTTCATTCTCAGAAACTGTAAAATCAAAATCAATCCCACCGCCCTGGAGTTGATTCAATGCATAGAGACCTATAGCACAGAGCAGAAAGGGTCCACAGGGCTTCTAAAGCTGTACTAATCTTTACAGAAAGAACCCAACTGCCACACATTTCTCCTGTGGAGTGGCTGGTGGCTTCAAATTGATGAACTTTTGGTTAGAAGCTAAATGCTTAACCACTGTGCCACCAGGACTCCTTAGAAAATGCAAACATAATAGAAAACACACACACAAAAAACCCACTAAACAAATAAAAACTTCCCATATCAACCTGATACCCAAAACCTTCAAGTTGAAAACATCAGAATGTCTTTCTGAACCCCCAAAGTCATGGTGAAGGTTCTAAGGATATCTATAAGGAGACACAGATTTGTTAGTGAGAGAGTAGTAACAAAAAGATATTGCCTCCAAGGGCCAGTCCTACCCTGTATCCCCAAAGGGTGAGCAGGAAAGACTATGTAAAGTCAAATTGTTATTCATTGTCAATACCATTGGCTTTCCAAGACTCCTTTTCTTTTTCCTCAATCTATTTACAAATAAGTGAAGGGAAGTCGATCACAAGTAATTCTAAGCAAATATCTCCTATTCTCTTATCCTAAAGTACCATGCTGCTATCTGAAATATAAAGGGGCTTCAAAAAGTTTGTGGAATGAAAAGACAATCAAATTTTTCCATACACTTTTTAAGGCCCTCTCATATTTTCAACACCATGAATAACATAATAGTAATAAAAAGTAGCTAACAGTTGTTGTTGTTGTTGCGGTTAAGTGCCATCGAGTCAGTTCCAACTCATAGTGGCTCTGTGCAGGGTTTCCAAGGAATGCTGGTGTGTTTGAACCACCAACCTTGTGGTTAGCAGTCCAGTGCTTATCTATAGTGCCACACCAGGACTCCAAGCTAACAGTTATTAAGTATTTATTTACCCCTTCAGTTCTGCTACTGTTTTTATATGTCAATTAAGTCTCCATAACTCTCTGAGGTATTATACCCATTTCCTGGTGGAACACTGAGGCTCAGAGAGGCTAAGGAACCTACCCAACATTGTACAACTCATAGACAACTAGGCAGGATTTGAACTCATATTGTCTAACTCTGAACCTACAGTTCTGCATTAGTTCAGATAACAGAATAATTTCCTCCTGGAGTGACCCCTCAGAGACTCCCCAAAAAGGTTCTTAATGAAATCCATGCTCCTTGGTTTGTGGGGAAAAGCACACAATATGTTTGACAAACCGAACCAAGCCCACTGCCATCGAGTGGATTCCAACTCATGCACGGAGGAATTGAAGTTACATAAGCAAGCTTAAAACTCCAAGTTTTCTCACTTTTGTGGGCTGAAAGCAGACTTGTAGCATTCACTTTAATGTAAATTTTTTGGAAGGTGATTCATGTAGAATTGCTGCCAAGAATTTTAATAATTAAGCTGAATTAGACCAAACTCTGTCTGTACATGCCTAACAACATCTGCTGATTTCAACAGTTATCCTGGAAGCTCTGCAAAGTCTGGGGAAGGGTTGGCAGAGCCAGGCTTAGAAAACATTCAGACTGTGTGTGAGGATTTTAGTAGAGAAAGGTCCCTGGTGTGGCAGCCCCGAGATTTCCACCAGTTAGCAACTGGCCCCACAGCCACCAGGGGCGAGAGGAAGGGGCACAACAAATCAGAAAAGGCTCAGAAAAGAAAAACCTTTCTCAACAGCTTCTAGCACTTAATGAGGTGTCTCTAATATGGTGATTTTCAGTCTTTTCCTCTGTTCTGACTCACCATATTCCTTCCCCTGAGTAATAGGAACTTACCACATGGAGGTACTCTTTTAAGGATAGGGAAAGAATTCAACTCTCTACTCCCCCACCTTCAAAGAATCAATCTTTTAGGATGGGAGCCCGCACAGTTTGGCAAAGCCCTCTGGAGAATTTGTTCCCCATCTTTCTCTCTCCCTCTTTCCCCATCTCTCTCTCTTTCTCTCTCATTCTCAGAGGCAAACCAAATACACAGTCCCTAAACAAGTACAGTGCCAAAGAACCTTTGCCAATAAATGATAAATACAGAATGTATAAGCTTCTTTAAATAGTCTTCAAAAAGAGAGAGAAACTGAGACCAATCTTTTAGCACTGCCCCCCACCTACCCTTCAAAAGTGGGTAGGTGGGGGGCAATGCTATAAGTTAAAATGGTAGTAAAATATTAAAGTATATTATTTGTACATATTATGCAATTGCAAACCATGGAGAATGGTTCCAGGTCAGTGCTGTCCAATTGAAATATAATGTGGGCAGCTTATAAAATCATAATTAAAAAAAAAATGTTGTTGTTAAGTGCTGGACCATTGATTTCAATTCATAGCAACCGTGTATAGGATTTCCGATACTGTAAATCTTTATGGGCACAGAAAGCTTCATCTTTCTTCTGTGACAGCAGCAAGCTTGTAATCGACTATGCTACCAGGACCCCTTACAATAGAGCAACCCGGGAGGGTAGAGTTACGCAGACTTCTTGGCCATACTATCTTGAGGGCCCAAGTCACTGGACTTGAGGACTTAGGGGCACAGTCTTGCAGGGGGACACTTAACTTATGTCAATTGGCATAATATAGTCCACAAAAGCAATGTTTTACATCCTACTTTGGTGAGCAGCAATTGGGATCTTAAAAGCTCACAAATGGCCATCTAAGGTACAACTATTGGTCTTCTCTCCCTGTTCAGAGGAAATAATGATGCAAATTAAAGATGTATGGAAACAATTAGTCCAGTAGACTGATGGACCATGTGTACATCAGT
Organism: Chrysochloris asiatica; assembly: GCF_000296735.1. Classification (NCBI taxonomy): domain Eukaryota; kingdom Metazoa; phylum Chordata; class Mammalia; order Afrosoricida; family Chrysochloridae; genus Chrysochloris; species Chrysochloris asiatica. The sequence continues at coordinate 1,095,157 of NW_006408572.1, read as the reverse complement.
CTCTATGACCCTGTGACCAGAAGAACTAGATGGCATCCTTCTACCATTACAAACGTCTCTGAAAGGGGTCATATTAGAAGGTTCTGTATAGAGTGGGGGAGTAATGTGGAACAAAACTCAAAATCATTTGAAAAAACACCAGGTTTACCATTGGATACCAACACCCCTGAAACTATGGTCCTCAGTTACCCTTCAGGTTTAGAAATGAACTCACCCCCCTTGGCTCAATTTTCAGCCAAAGAACAGACAGGTCTATAAGGAAAATAATGACACTAGGGAGGTACCTACATCTTAGAAGAATCAACCATTTGAGATCAAAAGAGCAACATTTACCCAAGGACAAAGTTCAGAAGGGGTAGGGAAGGAAAAGAATGGGGAAAAGGACACACGGAGGAAGATGGGTAAGAGATAATACATTGAGGGAATTAGAGTCAATGAGAGGTAACAAAATATCTGAATTGCTGAGTAGAAAAGTGATGATCTGCTCTGTAAACTTTCACCCAATTCAAACAAAAAAAAAAATTTTTTTTCCAATTCATGAGTGGCCATCAAAAGTACAACTATGGGTCTCTCCTTGTTCAGAGTAAAGAAGGGTGAAGAAAGTCAAAGGCACAAGGAAACAATTAGTCTAAAGAACTAAGAGACCATGTGAACCACAGCCTCCACTACCCTGAAACCAGAAGAACTAGATGGTGCCTAGTCTCCACTACCAACCTAGACAGAATGGGAGAAAAATGTAGAACAATATAAAAAATCATAAAAAAAACATCAGATTTACTGGTCTGACAGAGGCTGGTTGAAACCCTGAGACACTTTTCAAACCTGGACCTGAACTCACCCTTCAGTCAAGGAGCAAGACAGGTCTAGGTGATAGGGTGAACAATGACACCCATGAGGAATGTGCTCCTCAGATTAGCCATGCTAGATCAGAAGTAGGCATCTGTCAACGAGCAAAGTTCAGAGTGTAGGAAGGGGCAGGAGAGAGGGATGAATGGAAACGGGACGCTTCAGGGGACATGGGAAGAGTGCTGTTATTTGGAGGGGACAGCAATTAATGCAACGGAATTAAAAATTTTTTAATGCAAAACTAATGTAAACTTATGCCCAAATCACAATTTTTTAAATGTCCCCAAATAAAAAAATTATTGATAGGACATTTCACATTCAAAAAATGATTTTCTGGTTGTTCTTAGCTACCATCAAGTCATTCTAAGATTCTTGGAGACTTCAAGCACAAGAAACAAAATGCCTGGTACCAAACCATTCCCAGGACCAAGTTGTGGATTGGGCCATTGGGATTCATAAATGTTTCACTGACTAATTTTTGGAAGTAGATCACCAGGCCTTTCTTCCTAATCTATCTTAGCCTGGAACCTCTGCTGAAACCTTTTCACCATCACAGCAACACACAAGCCTCCACTGACTGATTGGTGGTGTATCAGTGCATAAGATGCATTGGCCAGAAAATAGCTCCATGTTTCCCACGGGTAAGGTGAGAATGCCAGCACTGAGCCACCAATGCCTCCTCCTCGAAATGCCACGCCGCGCATGCTGTACTGACAGCACTTCTCAGACAGGATTGAGTGCCTTTCAGGTGTTCAGTAGCCACATGAGGCTGGTGGCAACCATATGGACCACACAGCTCTAGGAAGCAGTATAGAGCACAGCGTTCTGGCTTTACTTCTCCGGGGTGAATTTCTCAGTGACTGGCTGATACATAATGAAAGCATACAATGTCTGTGATCAGAAAGATTTTTTTTTTTAAAGATGTAAACTCATACTTGTCCATTTATACATAAATGGCTCTAGGCAAATATCAAGCCTCTTGAGCTTCATCAAATGTGCATGGAGAAGGAAAAATGCCAACGCAACTTCCCTTATAGGGTTATTATGAGGATATGTTCTCATGAATATGCAAATGTTAATTATTGTCATTATAGCTCCTTTAAGAGGAAAAATCATTCTTAAGCGTTCAATGGCATCCTCTTCCACCTAAAAGCATTTTGCACACATCTGTTCTTACTTCCCACAGGCACAAAAACAGTAAGAAATTCACATCTATAATCCTCTAGGGCTGTTCCCATACCTGAAGCTAGAAACCTTATAATAAAAATCCCACCATAATTTCCAAGTATTATTTATACTGTTTTGCTGAATAGTTCGTTGAAATGGATACCTGGTTTTAAATATACATCACTAGCTGGCAAATTTCAGGGGAAACTAGGTTTGTCTCCAGGACAATCAGTCAATGCAAAGAAGAAGCTTTGATGGAGAACATCCACCCACCCTTGTCCTTTCCCTTCACCTTCTAACTTTTTTCAGAGTTTTTGTGATTTAGGAATTTGGTAGCAGTGGTGGTTGTATGCCATAAAGTCAGTTTCAACTCATAACAAT
>NW_006408572.1:1087478-1092517 GCF_000296735.1 Chrysochloris asiatica | reverse complement strand
CTGGTAGTTTCGAACCGCTGACCTTAAGGTTCGCAGCCCAATTCGTAACCACTACGCTACCACAGCTCCTTTAGATGACTGTTAGCATTGTGGTAATTCAATTTTTTTTTTTTTTTTTGACTGTTACTATTTTGTGAGATGAATTTAGAGAATTGTTAGTTATTTATTTACTTCTGGTCTGCAATTTTCTAGGATTGAGAAGTTAGTGGATGTCTAAATATTTCTTGACAGCTGAACGAAAGAACTGGTAGGCATCCCTCCTCCACCAGTTCTAATACAGGCCTTGAGTACTAAGGAAGGAAGTAGGTGGTAGTTATTTGCATTAGACTAATCTGCTACAGAAGAGCTCTTTAAAATGTTTAAAAAAAAAAAAAAGATGTCCCTTTGAGGATTAAGGTATGCCTGAACCCAAGCCATGGTATTTTCAATCACGTGCAAAAGCTGGACAATGACTGATAAAAGAGACTGAAGATGTGAGGCCTTTGAATTACAGTGTCAGTGAAGAATACTGGATAGATCACAGTGTGCCCCAGAAGAACCAGCAAATCTGTGCCAAAAGAGGCACAACTGGAGTATTTCTTATAAGCGAGGCTAGTGAGACTTCATCTCATACACTCTGGTATGTTATCAGGAGGGTCAGCCAAAAAGGAGACCCTCCATCAGAGGGTTTGTCACAGTGGCTACAACAATGGGCTCAAACATAGCAATGACTGTGCAGGGGGCAGGGGGCAGGGAGCAGAGCAAGTCAATGCTTTGTTTTCCTGTACACAGGGTTGTTATGACTTGTTACCAAACAAACCATTTTAGTAACAAGTCCAAGGGTGGTGCAAAGGAGTCCCTGGATAGTAAGAACGGTTAAGCACTCTGCTACTTACCAACAGGTTGGCAGCTCAAACCCACCCAGAAGGGCCTCAGAGTAAAGGTCTGGCAATTTGCTTCCACAAAGTCACAACCTGGAGAAGCCTACGGAGTAGGATTCTGCTCTGATACAGGGGGTGGCCAGGAGTTGGAATCGACTTGACAGGACCTGGTTCCAGTGTTTATCCTGCAGCGCCACACCAGGACTCCCACAATCCACTAGGCTACCAATATAAAGTTGCTGTGAGTCGGAACTAACTTTGCAGTCCCGTGCTTTATCCCGCAGCACCATACCAGGACTCCCACAATCCACTAGGCTACTGATATAAAGTTGCTGTGAGTTGGAACTAACTTTGCAGTCCCATGCTTTATACCGCAGCACCATACCAGGACTCCCACAATCCACTAGGCTATCGATATAAACTTTCTGTGAGTTGGAACTGACTTTGCAGTCCCGTGCTTTATCCCGCAGCACCATACCAGGACTCACACAATCCACTAGGCCTCCAGTATAAAGTTGCTGTGAGTTGGAACTGACTTGACAACACACAACAGCTGCACAGTTCATGGCACAGAATGAACTATATTTGGTTGGTGTTAAGTGACATTGAGTCAGTTCCAACTCATACTGACCTCGTATAGTGTTTCCAAGGAGCAACTAGTAGGTTTGAACCACTGACCTTGTGGCTAGTTGTTTAGCACTGATCCTACAGTGTCATACACCAGGACTCCAATATACAGAGGCAGCTTTTGTCTTAGAAAATTAGTTATAGCCGGAGAACAAATTCTTGTTTCCAAAGGTCATCAAAGATACCTGGTATTAGCAAACTTCCATGGAGGCATACAACGCTAACCTTAGAAGAAGAGGTCATGATGACCATCTATTATTACGGCACCTCACTTTACAGATACGTCACCAATGCATTACGTTTCTGAAGTCCAAAGTCAACCTTTCCCCAAGTGTGTTTCACAGAACACTAGTTCCACAGCCACACGAGTTTTAGGAAATCCTGGAGCAACACAAAGTTCATCAGGTTCTTCTAATGCAGCAACATGCTAATGTGTTTTATGAGGGGGAGAGGGGATTTATGGGTTGAACCTGTTTTTCAAATACCCCATTGGGTGCATTCTCAGGATAATATGGGCATATATTCAGGTATTTTTACATTCAGAATGGCCACAAAATATACAGGTAGCAGGAAAAAAAGGCAGGTAGGTGTTCTGCTCTTGATATTAGTGGTATATAGTATATGTCATACTGGTTGAATTTGCACGTCAAAGGACTAGACTCAACGATGATGTAACTGCAGCAGATAGGAGCTTTGCCCATCTACTTGGGATTCGTCTGTTCTACCTTCCTGGCTACTCCCAGGCCTTCCTCCCAGTAGATATCTGAGGCCACTCTCTCTTTGCATCCCTACTTTTCTACCTCAAGGGACCAAGATAAAAAGTATCAGCATTCTGAATCAAAATATAGTCATAATACATTTTACTGTCTACCAAGTGTTCAGAATCTGGTCTAGATAGAAATGTGCTACAAAGACGAGCAATTCATTCTGGTCCCTGGTTTTTCTTCTCTAGAACCTAATTTGGCTACTCTGTTTAAAAAAACAAACAAACATGTTCTGCTTCTTTGGATTAAAGCCATTAGAGTCAAATGTGAATAATGCATGGAGGCGGTTCCAAACATGGGCCCAGGATGCATTAGAGAGAGGAGCTCAGGGCTACTACGAAGGTCCTTCCAGCCACATAAGTACTGAAACTGTTTGTAGACCAAAACCTCAAAACTACAGCTGCCATCATTAGGCAAATGACCCCCCTCCCCAAACATTCTGATGTTAAAAGAGATCCTTCCTCATGTTGCTTTTTTAAATGGAAGGCAACAGCACTTAACAAATTGTTGTTGCTAAGTGCCGTCAAGTTGATTCTGACTCATAGTGACCCTGTACAGGGTTTCCAAGGAGCAGCTGGTGGGTTTGAACAGCCGACCTTGTAGTTTGAAGTCCAGTGCTGATCCTACAGCGCCATAGCAGGAGTCCTTAATAAATACACCCCTGATAACTGGTTCTATCAGTAAGCAAAGAGCACGTCTCAGTATCTCCTTTAGATTTACAGGATAATCAATTAAATGATTAAAAAATGTTTTGGTTTTGTGTCTGAGTTTTAATCTGATATGGCATGGCAAAATCTTAACTTGCAAATGCTCATAAACCTAAACATTACACAATTGTCTTCTTTGGAATTCTACCATGTTCTACTCATCAACATGGAACAGATTAGAAGATTTTCAAGTTAATTCTCAGTGATTTCAAACAAGGGGAGCTAGTGTTCTTTAGAATACAGTCTCAATAGAACATTTCGACAGAACTGTAATGATTAGAAAAACAATGAAATCACAAAACCCTGGCCATGATTTGAACAGTCACAAAAGTCAGCGTTCCTTCCTTCCTTCCTGAAACTTTTCATTGTGAATTGAGTGAAGGTTTACAGAGAAGATCATCAGTGTTACATCCAACAAATCATACACTGTTTCATCTTAATGACTGCAAATTATCCCATTTCCTCCCTGAGGTTCTTATGTCCATTCCACCCTCCTTCCCACCCCTCCTTCTCAACTTTGCTCTCCAGATCTTGAATGGTTGACCAATCCATGGTGAACATAATTTACTAGTGTTGTTGTGCACCCCTATCTATATATCTTGACTGAGCAGTTCTGCTGAAGTTTTGTTAAGACATGGAGGTGGGGAAAGGAAGGCTTTATAGACTTGTACTACCCCCAAAAAAAGAATCTTAAAGAATGACTGGGAATGATGCTGAAGCTAGGCCAATGGGAAACAAGGCACACAATAGATAACATATGATTTAAGAAATACAATAAAAATTCCCATCCCCTCTGTACACAGGGTTGATAGGGATGGGCAACTTAGACATTGGCTACCTAAAATGGGGGAGGGGGCGGGCAGACTGTAAAAGCATGAAGTGACTGACTTACAAGTTTTCAAGAAAGTTAAGATTCAGAGTGTGCAGGGGAAGGAGAATCCCCACTGAGTGGTTTTCATCCTGTCTAGACAGGTCTGGTGAAAGGAGATGGGGACAAGACTCATGATTCAATAGTGAGTAACTGCTATCATGACTAATTGCGATTGTTGCAAATGTATGAAAGGTAGACGTTTTGTAGCAAAAAGGGGTGAGTGGTCAGTCTTACAGTCCTGGGGTGGAAGACCCTGGAATCATGAAGGGAGAAGAACAGGAGCAGAATGTGGGACTCTACCCAGAGAAGCGGTGACAGCAGAGATGGAGGCAGACATGATGACATGGAGAGACAGAGCAGCTGAGGACTCTAGACTCATGGAGGGAGAGAGGCTGTGTGCTGGCGGCCAGGGGGCAGGTTTGCAGGGTGTGCCCTTTGGCTATTTGAATGACTGTATATTCCTGAGTGTTTTGGTGCACATCAAAAAACAAAACAAAACAAACCAGAGGGAATACGTAGCAAATACTGTTGAATGATAAAGCATACAGGGGATTGAAATCATTGCAATGAAAGGCATACAATAGGATGAGTGCAAAACTGATATTCCCGCTTGAAACTATCACTCAATTCACAACAAAAACTTTACAAGAGAGGCTGGTGGGTTTGGACTGTCAACCTATGGTCAGTAGTCCAGTGCTTATTCTATAGAACCATATCAGGACTTCTATATCTACTGTAAAACCAAAACCACTGAGCCAATTCTGACCCTTAAAGACCCAATAGGCCAGAGCAGAACTCCGCCATGAGATTTCCAAGGCTGAAGTCTTTACGAAAGCAGACTGCCCCAACTTTCTCCTGCACAGCGGCTGATGGGTGAGAAAGTTTGGGTTAGCAGCTGAGCACTTAATGGTTGTGCCACCAGGGTTCATACTCCTTACAGATATTATAAAAGAATAATCATGAAATACTCCTATAAATATTTGCATTATACTTGCCATTTTTAAGAAAAAATCTTACAAGTATTTCACTTATTCACAGAGAAGATTTCACAAACTCCTAAATAACAATTATTTTTCTCCTAAACGTTTTTTTGGTGGTTTTTTTTTTTTTTTTTCATCCAGTTCTAGGTGGGAATGACATGCCATACTTTTTTTTTTTATGTTTAATTGTGTGATAGTCTACATGGGAGAACATCAGCTTTATATTCATT
>NW_006408572.1:1084598-1086850 GCF_000296735.1 Chrysochloris asiatica | reverse complement strand
ATCATCTGCAAGTGTGGGTGTTCTTATGTCTGTCCGGCCTCTTTTAATCAGCTATGCCATACTTTCTAAATCAAACATCTTATGACATCAATTCTTATCTTTATAACTGGCATTGGTGTTGTTGCTAAGTGTCGCTGAGTCAATTCTGACTCATAGCAACCCTGTATAGGGTTTCTGAGGAGAGGCTGGTGGGCTTGAGCCTCTGACCTTGTGGTTAGCAGCCCAGTGCTTATCCTATAGCACCAAAACTGGCACAGAGAGAGGATAAAATGTTTTCCAAATGCTGTGGGAAGTTTTCTTTTAAGTTCCCACAGAATAATACTATTTTTGTTTTCTAAAGAATTTTCAGTTCCAAGATAGATTTAGTTGCTACAAATACTTAGAACTGATCATTGTTTTTAAACATACTTTCTACATACAACACTACTGCATCGGTGAATCAATGCCAACAAATGTGGCCAGCATTGTTTCCAGACTCTTCCAGCAATTGTACTTCTTACAACAGCCAACCCAGTCCTGTCTGTCTTTGATTACTTAATTTACAGTCGCTTGCAAACTCAAAATGACTTTTCTAAAGTGAAAACGTGGAGGTACCTGGACCACGTTGTTTCTCACACAGGTCTTCTCATTACAAAATTCACTCTGGAAAGGAAGAAGGATTTCCCTCCCTGGATAAAGAAGTCTTTGGGAGAACAGTTTCCATTAATTTTTGAGAGAATATACACTTTAAAAAATATTCCTTCTTGTTCTAGCTTATCTTTTCTAGCATTTTCTTTTCTTTCTTTCCCTCATTTTAAAAAGTATCCTTTGCTGATTAGCTCCATTCTCTCAAAGGATTCCAAGTTCCCACAGTACATATGTATTCAATTTTATTGCTTTGCACTTGATATATTGCTTTGTAACTGTTCAAGGCATTTTTTGAGAACATTATGTTTTTGTCTCTCCAACTACTCTCTAAGCTTCTTAATGATAAAAACCATGTCCTGCCTCCCCTTTGGGGCAGTCTTTCTTCTATGATTGCATTTAACCTATAAATTAATTTGGAAGAAATGACATCTTTACAATATTTCATATTGTAGTTAGAACCAAGTCTGTTTCTCAGCTAATGTAGCTTTATTCTTTTCACGTCTAAGTAAAGTTTTGTTGTTTTCTCTATAAAACACAACAATGTGTATGGCAAATGTTTTGGAGTATCTCTCCCTGCCCAGATCCCAGTTTCACCCAGAGGTAACTCTCCCCCACCCCCAAGAGTTCTTTAAGTGAATGGCCTTCCAGAAGATGCTCTTGTATAATTATAAATACTAACCCCTCTCACTTTTTAAAAAGCTTGATTTTGACCAGTTATCAACTTATCCTCCCTCAGATGGCAAAGGATAAATATCTAAAGGGCAGAGATCTGTTTTCATAGATCCGGCAATGAAGGATAAATTTGAAACTTAAAGAAACAATAAACTGATAGCTGGTGCAAAAACAAATGAAAACACACTATGCGCTGCCTAGAAGATCTCTGGTGGCACAAAGGTTAAAAAGCACTCGGCTACAAACAAAAGGGTCAGCAATTTGAACCCATTAACTACTCCACGGGAAAGATGTGACAATGTGCTCCTGTTAAGGTTTACAGCTTTGGCCAGACTTGCTGCCCTGATAGAGACTAGACAAACCCTGAGACTGTCACCCTAAAAGTCACTTTGAATTTGGAGTTGAAGCCACTCCCAGTAATGACCTTTCATCCAAATGACAGATGGACTCATAAAATAAACAATACTCCCTGTGAATACTGTCCTCCCTTCAATAATCAACTATATGAGACCAGACAGTCCACATCTACCCTAAAATAAGGATGAGAAGTTCAGGAAGGGCAGAGACACTAGATTAATGATGAGTGGAAATAGAACAAAAAGAATGGAAATAATGAGAAGTTGACACATTGTGAAAAATGGGCATGGGACCAGTTGTATAAAAATTTCTAAATGGGAACCTAATTTGTTATTATCACCCAAAACATAATCAAATATACTTTTTATAAAAAAGTTGGCAGCCTTACAAGCCCTCTAGGGCAGGTCTACTTTTCCTATTGGGTCACTGTTACTTGGAACCAACTTGCCAACAGTGGGTCTGGGTTTTCCCTTTCAATGACTAAAGAGTATCCATTTTGTGGATGTATAATTTATCTATCCAGTCTTTTACTTGTACAGGCAGACCTTGGAAATACTGTGAGTTCAGTTCCAGGTCACCCAAATAAAGCAAATCTT
>NW_006408572.1:1081432-1084301 GCF_000296735.1 Chrysochloris asiatica | reverse complement strand
AGATACTTGGATTGTTTCACATTTTAACTGCAGATATTGCTACAATCAACATCTTTGTGCAGACATCTTCGTTTACATTTGCAAACTCTGTTGGGTAAATTCCTAGAAACTGAATTCGTAGGTCAAAGATGACATAATTTAAAATGTTGAGTGACACTGCCAAAGAATCTGCATTCGTTTACACTCCTAACCATGTGTGTTTCTGCTTCCCCAAAACCCCTGCCAACACTGTATGTAATTTAATGTTTGTCTTGCCACTCTAACAGTGACATATCATTTTCCATACTAGTTACATTTCTTTAGTTAGAAGTAGAACTGGCTATCTTTTCATGTTTGTTGCTGTTGTTGTTGTCATGTGCTGTTGAGTCAGTTCCAACTCATAGTGACTCTGTATAGGGTTTCTGAGGAGTGACTGGTGAGTCTGAACTGCCAACCTTGAGTGCTTATCCTACAGCACCACCCACAGCAGGACTCCAAACATCTCGATTTCTTTGTTTAAATTCTTTACCCAAAGTGATTTTAAGATCCTTTTTATGCATTAATGGAGTCCCTGGGCAATGTAAAAAGTTTAACGACTCAGTTGCTAACCAAAAATGTTGTCAGTTCGAGTTCATTTCATAAGCACCTCAGAAGGCCCAGTGACTGATCTATTTCTGAAAAAAAGTCAGTCACTGACAATCCTACGAAGCACACTTCTACTCTGACACACAGTGGGCTTACCCTAAGTCAAGGCCAACTCAATAGCAAGTGAATGGAATAAGGAAAAAAAAGTCCCTTTTCTTGGCCACATGGCCTGAAAGTATCTTTTCCTAGTCTATGGTTTGTTATTTAATCTAGTATTTTGAATGTTGCAGCAATTTTATATTGGGCTCATCTCTTTTATATTTACCAGAATGCCAGTGCATATTAACTTTCCCTTCCTGATAGGTGAAGTCAGACAAAAAATTAACAGCCAGACTGAATGGGAATACATGAGCAGACATGGGCTCTGATTGGTGACCACGTTCATCACCGATAAGGAGAAGTAAGGGAAAAACAGTAATGAAGCTGCGAGCTAAGCCCTACAACGCTCAATAGACTCCTGTGAACCCCGGGTGGAGACCTGGTTGGCCAGCAGTGTGGCAAGACCTGGGGACTCTTGGGCCCAGAGTCAGTGACATAGCCACAGAGGACTAGAGTGGAGAGTGAAGCATCCAGCTGATAAGAAGAGAGGGCATAAGCATTAGAACACCCACACTTGCAGATAATACCCACTTATCCTGGCTTCAGTGACTGGATGATCAGAGCTCAACTAGAAGAGGAAAAAAAGAGTAATCTGATATAATTTGATGAACTTGACCTATAACTATGGATGCAGTAGATCAAAAGAGGGAACAAACTTTACAGCGAGGACCATCCCCACCCCCTTCACACACAGAGTAGACTGGGATGGGCAACTTGGACATTGGCTACCCAAAATGGGGGGCTACAAAGGCAAGAAGTGACTGGTTTACTAGCTTTCAAGAGGGAGCCTAGATCCAGAGGGCGTGGAGGAAGATAGAATCTCCACTGAGTAGTATCCAATCTGTCTGGGTGGGGCTGATGAAAGGAAATGCGGATAGGTCTCTTGTGATACAATAGTGAATAATTGCTATCAGGACTGACTGTGAGGGTTGGAAATGTAAAGGTAGCCATTTTGTAGCAAAAGAAGGGGAGTGATTGACTATGCAGTCCAGGAGTGGAGATCCCTGGGACCATCAAGGGAGAAGAGCGGAGTGTGGGACCCTACCCAGAGAAGCAGTGATGCCAGAGAGCAAGGCAGAGACGATGACGTGGAGAGATGGAGCAGCTGAAGACTCTCTAGACCCAGAGAGGGAGAGGGGCTGTGTGCTGATGACCAGGGGGAAAGGCTTACAGGCTATATCCTTTGATTGATTGATGATGATGCCTGAAGGGGATTGTAACCACGGCAACGAAACGACTTACAATAGGATGAATGTAAAGCTAATGTTCTCCAATGTAAACTATCACATAATTAAAAATAAAACATTAAAAAAAATTGTTGTTGTTGTTAAGTACGTGGAGTCGGTTCTAACTCATAGTGACCCTGCACAAAGCTTCTGAGGCTGTAAATCTTTACGGGAGCAGAAAGCCTCATCTTTCTCCGTGGAACCGCTGATAGTTTCGAACTGCTGTACTTGAGGTTGGCAGCCCAACTTGTAACCACTATGCTACCAGAACGCCAAAATTAAAAGCTACCAAATCCCCTACATTTGCATTCGTGAACCTGGACAAGCAAACAGCTCTTAAGTAAACCAGGGCTGCACACAGTGACATAATTCATAAAAAAAAGCCTGTGTAGATGTTGTTGTTGCTATTAAGTGCCGTCGAGACAACACATAGCGACCCTGTATAGGGTTTCCAAGGAGCAGCTGGTGAGCTTGAACCACCAACCTTGCCGTTCAAACAGGTTTGCAGTCTAGCGCATTAGACCACAGTGCCACACCAGGACTCCTTGTGTAGTGGTAGGCTGGCACATTTCCTTGTTTTTTTCTGAGTCCAGCAGTCCTCTCTGCCACTAGTCAAAGATGCCAGCAATTCAGACAAGTGATTACGAGGGAAGGATTGGGACCCCTGAGCTGCTACAGCAGCAACTCTTCACCCCAATGGTCACTTCAATGAGCAAAGGAGATGTGGCCCATTCCCCAGCTATACTACGGCCCAGCACAAGACAAATGATAATGAGCCAGGATTCTCAAATGCCCTACTTAGTTTGTAGGCAACCAAATGTTGTTAAGTGCTACTGAGTTGGTTACAATCCAGAGCGACCCTGTATAGGATTTCCGAGGAGCGGCTGGTAAGCTAGAACCACCAACCTTGCAGTTCAAAT
>NW_006408572.1:1078596-1080707 GCF_000296735.1 Chrysochloris asiatica | reverse complement strand
TTCATCAGTAAATGTTTTAAGTCCTCTTCACTTTCAGCAAGCAAAGTTGTATCATCTGCATATCGCAGGTTGTTAATGAGTCTTCCTCCAATCCTGATGCACATTTTTCTTCATATAACCCAGATTCTCAGATTATTAGGCAACCAATAGGTGATGACAAAAGATGAAAAACAAAGACTTGGTTTTCACCCTGAGGATCTCACAGTACACTGAATAAGAAAAATAACCAAACTTGCAATTCAAATAGAGAGTTATGACATGGGAAGGACAAGGGACCACTGTTGTGGAGGTTGATTCCAACTACCAGCAACCCTACACTATACAGAAGTGCTCATAGGGTTTCCGAGGCTGTAAAACTTTACAAAGGCAGACTGCGCATCTTTTTTCCACAGAGCAGCTTGTGGGTTTGAACCACTGACCTATAGGTTAGCAGTCCAATGTTTAGCCCACTGTGCCACCAGAGTCCCTTAAGGCACTGCTGGGTACCATATTTGGAGAATTTGGGCTTTCTGGAAAAATTGATCCTAAATCCATGGAACCATAAGCACAGATAGGGGAAGGAAAGGAAACAGAGTAAATATCAACATTAAGGGGGGTTGGTGGTGACAGAAAGGAAAATAGGATTTTACACAGGGGAATAAGTGGGATTGAATAGGACCTTCTGTGCTATTTGAAAAATAACAGTCTGGATTAACTCCTACGAATTATTGCTATGAAAGGAATAAAAGGGAGAACAATTGAGTATGTAGCGTAATACTCACCATTCTAAGTGCAGGAACAGAAAAAGTACTGCTGTTGTGAGCTGTCATCGAACTGGTCCCCAACTCATGGGGACTCCATGCCATTCACCCATGATCAGCTGCAGACCAAATCATTGTGATTTTTAGAGGTTTTGCTAATTATCAGATATAGAATAATCTTTGTTGTTGTTGTTAGACGCCATCAAGTCAGTTCCAACTCATAGCGAGCTTAGAGCTTACGCACAGAACAAAATACTGCCTGATCCTGGGCCAACCTCACATGGTTGCTATACCTGAACCCATTGTTGTAACTTTATGCCAATCCAGCTCATTGGAGGTCTTCCTTTTTGTCTCTGACTCTCCACTTTACCAAACATGATACCCTTTCTCCAAGGACTGGTCCCTCCTGACCTGTCCAAAGTATAAAAGAACAACACTAGGCCTTTTTTTCTAGTTCATCTTGGTCTGGAAGCACCACTGAAATCTGTTCAGAATCATAGCAACATACAAGCCTCTGCAGACAGACAGGGGTGTGGCTGCTTGTGAAACGCATGGGCAAGGTGTCAAACCCAGATCTCCTGCATGGAAGGCAGGAATCCTACCACTCAACCACCATTGCCCACAGAAAAAGTATGTAACACAGATAACCTAGGGCTGGAAACGTGGCCCAGTGACCCAACACAGCAAAGAGTAACAGCTTCTCAAACATCAGGAAACTCATCATAAAATGAATGACTATTTTTAGTTAGATCTGAAACTTTCAGGGTCTCTCCTCCTCCCCCTACTTATTTCCCCCTAGCTCCAGAGTTTTCGGTCTCCAAGGAATTGGCTCTGTGTTTTTATTTCTATTCTCAATTTTCAACCACATCTTGAAAAGACACTTCTTAAAAGGCAAAAATAGGAGAAAAATATTGAAGCTCTTAAGCGCTCCTGTCTAGTTGCCAAAGCATTGTTTTAGTGAAATGTCAAATGAAAAGGGAGAAATGGAATGATGATTTTATTTGAATTTCTTCCAAGAAAAGTAACCTCCAGCAAAACACTAGGCCCACTTTGCTGGAAATCCTGGCATGTCGACAACAGAAATGGAAGCAGAAAATTGCATCTTCCAGAAAGCACAGTATCAAATAGGAAAAACCACAAACAGTGATGTGCTTAAAGGTTCCTGTGGCTCGAGATCCATTTTATCCTTTTCCACCTCTTTCTGCTGAAAGTGAAATATTTAAAACATAACTCTCTCTTGCAGGGGGGCTTTGGAATTGACTGAAAGTCAACTCCTTTATTATAAGTAAAATTAACACCTTAAAATTCAAATCTACGCTCCACACTGATAAGGGGATGTGAGGGAAAAACAGCAATGAAGTGGTGAGCTAA
>NW_006408572.1:1051596-1077376 GCF_000296735.1 Chrysochloris asiatica | reverse complement strand
TTCCGAGGGTGTAAATCTTTACGGGAGTAGAATGCCTCATCTTTCTCCCATGGAGTGGCTGGTAGTTTTGAACTGCTAATCTTAAGGTTTGCAGCCTGATCTGTAACCACTACGCTACCAGAGCTCCTTCCCCAGAATGAGTAGCATGGTTACAAGGTGAGAATGGCAATCCAAACAAAGGGAAGAACATGCAAGTGAAGAAAAACAATGTGCTATATAGTCAGTTTTATTGACAAAAACACCAAAGGGACAAAAATCAAATACTTACTGAGCTCCTACTTTATGCAAAGCACGTGGCTAGTCCAGTTCAGGGCCTGGCACATAGACACATGTGGCTGCACAAGGCCTTGTCCTTTAGGTCAGGAACACAGCTACAGAACCCAGGCCCCACAGAAATCTGCTCTGATCAAGGGTTTTCTCCTCTTTAACAGTCAATTTGGAGGAAAAAACGAAAGAAGATCCAAAAGGAAAGGATAAGAATCCAGGAAGCATCAGGGAGTTTCATGGCAACATGTTAATTTCCATGTGAACTGGACTACCTTGTCTGTTTCTTGACTTAAAAAAAAAAAAAAAGTTTGGTTGAACCCTTGGTGAATTTAAGGACTAAGTAAATAAAATGCATTAAATCAAGTTTGCAGAGCTTCTTTCTTTATTAAAAATGCTTCCAGGATGATTACTCCATTTTTAACAGTCCTTGTTACAAGTCTTCTTCAATGTAGTGTGATACTTCTTCAATTGTAACATGCTATTAAATATGAATGGTATTGAAACAACAATGAAAAAGCTTTATATGGGAAGTTATATGAATGCTGTCAGCTTTGCAGCTCTGAAGTCAATCTCTTCCTATAGCCCTTACTCTGATGAGATGGAGTTCTAGTGTGAAACTGTAGGATATGCACTTGACCTCAAGGTCAGTTTGAATTGCAAGGGCCGGTGGTTCAAACTTAGCAGCTGCAGCTCAGAAACCCTATACAGGTTTGCTATGGGTCAGAACCAACTCAAAGGCTCTTAACAACAACTCTTATTATAGATTACAAATCTATAGCCTCAGGCCTTACTCTGCGTTTGGCCTTCAGACCAAGGCTCCGGTTCAACATAGGAGAGAGAACAGTATCAATCAACATTTATTAGGTAATGCAGAGCTCCGAGGCAGGCAATAATTGGGAAAATAATCCTGAAAATTCAACTAGATGCAAAGAAAACACCAAGGAACACCCTCCGTTCGGTCTTGGCAGACTACACAGGTAATTCACGTTCATCTGACAATACAGCCTTCTCTTTATATATTTATATTCACTAACCTCCAGCCACAAAATAAAATTTGATCTCCAAACTGTTTCAAGTTTTATCACCCACATAGATTGTCTACCCAGTTCCACAACTAACTTCTTTCATGCTAAGAAACTTTACTATCAAGTCACTTTAGCATGGCAACATCCTTAACCTCTAACACTCCAAATCCCTCCAAATCCAGCTTCACAAATTTAGAAATCTTGCTTCCTGTTCTTTCACTTTTCACAATCAGCTACGCCTTTGGCCCTGAGGAACCTGGCAACATCTTACGATTGTTCAAATGCAGCCAAAGAGGGGACATGCCCACATGGCTACACTCGCAGCCAGCAATGACTGAGGAGCACTGGAATTTGACTTCACAACCCAACAATGTCTACACAAAATTCCTTGGCTTTGGTGCATGCCTCGCCTACCTGGACTTGGCCTTGTCTCTTATCCTACTTCCATCAACAACCTCAGTTCAAGTATCCAACCCTCACCCAGCTCCCTTAGATCTGTGGTGTGTTCTGCCAGGTTCTCAGCCTTACTCAGACTCGCTCACTATCTAGCCCGGTACCCCAGGACCATTCTCATCAATCACAGTCACTGACAGCATCTATGCCAATCTCATCTAGCTCTTGAGAGCTAACGTAGTCTCCAGTTCCTCGTCTTTAATCTAGAGGATTCTACTAATCAGGGATTCTGAGCTCCCTTATTGGTGTTCTGCAGCAGTAGTTTCAAAAGTTGGACTAGGTCTGCTACCTCATATTCACTCACCCTCAAGAATCTTGCGCCTCAACTTCACGCACAAAAAAGTACAACGGTGAGGACTCTTCTAACCTCACCTTTTTTTCTCTTCTTCATCTCCTTCCTCCCAAACTTAGCGTGGTACCCCACTCCCCACAACTAACTCTTCTACATGTCCTCTTGTTCATTCCCTTCATACTTTATTTCTCAAGACTTTTCTCTGTTTCTTTTTTCTATTATGTCCATTTGTTGTACTGTGGGAGCTTGTGTATTGATTGCTATGATGCTGGGAGCTATGATCACCAATATTTCAAATACCAATGGGGTCATTCATCCATGGGATACAGGTTTCAGCAGAGTTTTCCATCTAAGGCTAGAGGAAAAAGGCCTGATGATCCACTGCCGAAAATTAGTCAGTGAAAATCTTACGGGGTTCATTTGTCTGATGAAGTTCTAGAAGATAAGCCCCTTTAGGTTGGAAGACAGTCAAAATCCACAGTACCCTCAGCAATGCACTCAAACATACCAACGACTGCAGATGGTGCAATATCAGCAACATTGCATCCCGCTGTTGTGCTGGCGTCATCAGGTAGGCAGCTAACAACCACCACAACAGCGCTATGCAACCTCGAAAAGCTACTTCATCTACTTGTGGCAGTTTTCTCATGTGCACAATACAAATAAAGAATCCAGCTCATAGATGTTCAGTGAAGATTAGGTGAGACAATGTAAATAACACACTTAGAACCCATACATGGGAGCCACATCAAGTCTAATCTGCCACCAGAATAACTCTTTATCCTCAATGAATCACTTTCCTTCTCTTGCTCAGCACCAAACTTTTTAAAAGTTTTTATTGTGAATCATCGGTGATAGTCTAAGCATGGCAGAACATTAGTTCTTCACTCAACCAATTGCATCTTGTTTCATTGTAATGATTATAATCCCCTTTTTGATGTACAAAAAAAATGCAGGAATATATAATCATTTAAACAACCAAAGGACACATTTTGCAAACCAACCCCCTGACCGTCAGCACACAGCCTTTCTCATGAATCTACAGTCCTCAGATGCTCTCTCTCCATACCATCACCTCTGCCTCCGTCACTACTTCTCTGACTAGTATCCCACGTTCTGCTCATGTTCTTCTCTCTTGCTAGTCCTATGGTCCTCTGTTCCTGCTTCCCCCTTTTTGTTACACATCTTCTACCTTTACAACTGTGACAACTGCCATTAGTCATGATAACAGTTACTATTAAATCAAAAGAATCTTATCCCCATCTCTTTTCACCTGACCCATCTATACAAAATGGAAACTATTCAGTGGGGATTCTACCTGCCTCCCGCTCGCTCTGAAACTAAACTCCCTCTGGAAAACTTGTAAGCCAGTCACTTCATGCCTTTCTAGCCTTCCCATTTTAGGTATCCAATGTCTGAGTTGCCTGTCCCTATCAACTCTGTGTACTGAGGGGATATGCTTGATCCTTGATTTGAAGACTCCTTCACTCTCGGTTGGTATTTTCGTGCTACTACATCTATAGGATAAGGTCTAGTTCATCAAATTTTTTCAATTTACACTTGCTTTCTGTATCAATATTCTTATCTTCCTCTAGTCAAGTTTTGGTCACCAAGCCATCCAGGCTAGGTCAAATGGGCACTACCTGCAAGTTTGGGTGTTCTTGCACACCTCCCCCTACTTCATATCAGCTGGACAGTTACTCTTAGCTCTAGCCCCCTGGTGGCTAGGTCAGTGTCCACGGGCTCAGTTCAGCACCACCACGCCTTCCTCCTTTGCCCCTGAATTAATTACTCCTTGCCTCCATGCAGGCTGCCTCCTGACCTCACAGTTCTACTGAACCACCCTCAGGAAAGTTACCAGTGACTTCTAAAGGTAAATCCATGGGCTTATTTTTAGTCTGCTTTTGCCCTCTGAAGCCACTGTCCTTCAGCTTTTTCTCAAAACTCCTCAATCACCTCTTCTGACTCTATTTCTGCGGTTGTTTTTCCTGGTTTCCTACACCAGCCCCCTTGTCTGCCCCTAAATGCTGGGACTCTGCTGATTCCACCCATAGCCTTCTTCTTTCCCAAAGATGTCCTCACCTGCTCCAACAACCTGGACAACTCCTGTTGTGCTAATGAGTTCCACAACTACACTCCCCAGTCAGCCTGTGCTTCCACCCAATGGAACCTCAAACTCACTATCTGCAAAACTGAGACTAATGGTCTCCCCAAACCTGCTTCCTCTGTATTTCATATATAAGCTGGTGACATCATTATCAACTTAGTTCCCCAATTCAAACCTTTGGTGGGGTGCTAAGAGAAGGGCAGAATCCTAGGAAACTAATCTTCATGGGTACCTGTGACCTATTGGTGAACAGAAGTGGGTTAACTCTATGTTCATGGGCATGGATTCATGCGTCAGAATAAGGTGAGGACCACAAAGACAATTTATGGGCAAATTCTAAAAGCAGTAACTGAAACAAGACACCTAAGATGCTCAAGGCATGGCAGCAGGGAGCTCAGGTTTGGGGTTGAGTGCAAGAGAGATGTCAGAAGAAGAAGAAGAAAGGCAGAGATGAAAACCCACTCTCCATTCTTATAAGGTGCTCTGTGTAGATTCCAACAGCCTGAGCTGGAAGCCTGAGCAGAATCCTCACCTGCTATCTACCTCTCAAGTCAACACTATCCCATGAACTTTATGGTTTTTCTCCTTAAGAATCACTCTACTCCCCCTCCACCCCTCCTCATAAAAGACCCATAACTACCTATTAGCTCTTCCAGACTTGATCTCTTTTTCTTTCATTATTTTTTAAACCATAACTGTGACCATATTATTTCTTGCTCAAAACTTCCAACAGCCCCAGACTGCCCAACAACAGATGAATGGATAACCAAACTATGGTACAATACATATATACAATGGAGTATGACACAACAACATAGAATAATGACTCTACGAAACATCTATAACATGGATGAATCTGGAGGACATTATCCTGAGTGAAATAAGTCAATCACAAAAGGACATATATTGTAAAATACCATGCTTATAAAAAGTCAAGAATAGGTGTACACATAGAAAGCAACGTTCTTTGATTTTTCACCAGGGATGAGAGAGAGAGGAAGGGAGAATCATTTACTATATAATTGTTGCTGTTGTTGTTAAACACAGTTGAGACAGTTCCGACCCATCACAACTCTATATAGTGTTTCTGAGGAGTGGCTGATAAGCTTGAACCGCCGACCTTGTGGTTCAAACCGACTTTGCAGTCCAGCACATGAACACACAGCGCCACACCAGGACTCTTACTATAGAATGGTGATTATGTGCCGTGGAATCGCTCCAACTCATAGCAACTGAATACGGTTTCTGAGGTTGTAAATCTTTACGAGAGCAGAAAGCCTCATTTTTCTCCTGTGGAATGGCTGGTAGATTCGAACTGCTGACCTTGAGGTTAGCAGCCTGACTCGTAACCACTATGCTACCAGTGCTCCTTCCTCCTATATAGCAGACTCACGTTAATTCTGTTAAGAGAAAGGCAATTCACTATATGGGTAAAGTCAGCACAATGTGACCAAGGTAAAGTAAGACACCGGAGGTACACAAGAACAAAGGACAACTACGGTAAATGCTGTAACATATACCATCTGCAATAACAGCAACCAAAAATCTGTGAATGGTTACATAGGTGGATATATATATGCTATGTAGGTGTGGGACGGCATATGGGAGTCCATGTGTGTGCACATATAGGCATAGTTGTGGGCATTTGTGTATATATATTTGAATATGATCTATATATATACCTGGTGTGGCACTGTGGGTTAATGTGCAAGTATTCAATGGTTTGAACTGCAAGGTCATCAGTTCAGGCTCACCAACTGCTCCTCCAAAACCCTATACAGGGTCACTATGGGTCAGAACTGACTCAAAAGCACTTAACAATAAGAAGGACAGTTATGGAAACTTTTTAGACATATCTAAACACTTCATGGAATTAAATTACTGGGTTTGAAGGCTAAGGATCTAGTCGCATGGGACGTAGTCTAGGTCAATTGGCATAACATAGTTCATAAAGATAATGTTCTACACCCCAGCTTGGTGAGTATCATCTGGGGTCTTAAAAGCTTGCAAGTAGCCATTTAAGATACAACTAGTGGTCTCTTCCCATCTGGAGAGGGGAAGAAACCCTTAAAAACTCAAGGAACCAATTAGTCCACTGGACTAATGACATACGAACTATTAGCCTGAGACCAGAGGAACTAGATGGTACCCAGCTACCTCTACCAACCACTCTGATGAGATATACACTAGAAAGTCACAGAATGGGAGAAAAATGTAGAACAAAACTGAAATTCATAAAAAAAAAAAAAAAAAAAGACCAGACTTACTGGACTGATAGATAGGAAGAAGCCCTGAGATTAATCCCCTAAAACACACTCTTAACCTGGAACCGAAGCTACTCCCAGGTCACCTCTCAGCCAAATAACAGATTGGCCTATAAAATAAACAATAACATTCCCAAGGAATGCGCTCCTTACAACAATCACTTTTACAAGGCCAAACGGACACATGCCCAAAAGCAAAAAAACGAGAAGGCACAAAGGGGGTGGGGAAACTGGAGGGACAGAAACTGAAAAGGTAGGGTAGAAATGGGAAGTGTTGACACACTGCAGAGACAGCAACCAATGTCACGATACAAATTAGGTATGAATTGTCCACAGAGAAATTAATTTGCTGTGTTAACTTTCACCTGTTGTTGTTGTTGTTAAGTGCCGTCGAGTCGGTTCCGACCCATAGCGACCCTGTACAGGGTTTCCGAGGGTGCACCTACACACAATAAAATGTCCAAAAAAAAAAAAAAAGAAACACAAGCTTTCTTGTCCTTTAAAATCCAATTCCCAACCTGTCTTTCCAACTCCCATCTGACCTCACTAATTATAAGGCATGTCTACTACAGGCATGTCTACTTCATACCAAGTATGAATGAGAGCTGTTTCTGGGTCGTTTAAGAATCAGTAGGTGAGTAAGAACAGGTGCATAGGTTCTTATATCCCCTTACTATAGTGCAAGAAACTGTTAACTACAAGGTCAGTAGATCAAACTCACCAATCACTCGGGTGACAAAGATGAGGCTTTCTGTTTTTATAGAAATTTACACCCTCAGAAACGCTATATAGGATCGCTATGAGTCAGAATAGGCTCCATGGCAGTAGGTTTAGGCTAGTACAAGAAGGCAGCTGGGTGGCCCTGTGGCTTAAACACTGGCTTGCTAACCACAAGGCCAGAGGTTCAAACCCATCAGCCGCTCTGTCGGAGAAAGAAGAGGTTTTCTGCTTCCTTTAAGGGTCTTGGAAACCCCTAGGGGGCAGTTCTATTCTGCCCTATGGAGTTGCTATCAATTGGAATCTACTTCATAGCAGTGGATTTGTTTTTTTTGGTTTTGATAGGGGATTGGTTCAACCTTTCAAAGTGCGGGCAAATTTACATAACATCAAAGGACAAGCACAGTCCTGGTGTGGTGCTGTAGGATAAAGGCCTGGACAGCAAGGTCTGTGGGAACCCACTCCTTGGAAACCCTATACAGGGTCACGATGAGTTGGAACCCACTTGACAGCACTTAGCAACAACAGAGGGCAAGCAGGAGCTGTCTGTCTGTCTGTCTGTCAGATGTTCATAACCCAGGGACTGCCTACTCTTTACTGTCCGAGAACACATCATGCTCAGATCCCTTCGCCCACCACACACACGGGTATGTCTTCTGTTTGGAACACCCTTCCTTCCTTCCTGGCACCCAGAGTCAACTGCCACCATTTCTCTTTACTTTTCCCGTCAGTTGTGAGGCTTCCCTTTCAGGCAGAGCCATTCTTCCTTCTATCCTCCCAGTGGGATCAGGAAGATCCCAATTAGTCTTCTATATTTGCTTGTGCTCTGTCTTCCCTATAAAACAATGAGCCGGAGAGCCCATGTCTCAGCCATTCATTATCTCTCACCAGGGGGCTGCCATTACAGTGCCTGCAACAGAAGAGTCACAATTGTAACCTCATGTTGAGTGCTAAGCCTTTTACTACCTGTGCCATATCTCATTTAATCATCCCAAGAACTCTGAGGTAGGCACTAATTACCTCCACTTTACAGGTGAGTAACTGAAGCTGGACAGCAGCTAAAACTGTTCTCTCAATGAAGGCGCTGACTTTACAATGTGAATGGTTACCACTATTCAGTCTTTAAGAAGACTCTCGAAACCAGCACCTGCTTTACTAGTTGCTTCCCAGTCTGTTTCAACTCATGGTGTCCTCATCAGAGTAGAACCATTACTACACAGGGTTTTTAGTGGTTGATATTTTGAAAGGAGATCTCCAGGTCTTTCTTCTGAGGTACCTACCGCTCAGTGGTACCTCCAGTCTTACAGTTGGTAACTGAGCATTTTAACCATTTGCACCACCCAGGGGCAGTCAGGCATCAGCTGATGTTATTAAGGAGACAAAAGCTCCAGGCCATGCCCATATACAACATGGTGGTGATGGTGGTGGTAGTATGCAATCAGATCAATTCTGACTCTTACGATCCTGTACAGGGTTCCTGAGGCTGTAATTCTTTACAGGAACTGAAAGCATCATCTTCATTCATGGAGCACCTGATAGACTTGAACTACTGACCTTGTGATTAGCAGCCCAACGTGTAAGCCACTATACTACCAGGGCTGATATACAACATGTTGTTGTTGTTAAGTGCTGTCAAGTTGGTTCTGACCCACAGCAACCCTGTATAGGGTTTCCAAAGAGCAGATAATGAGCTTGAACCTCTGACATTGCGGTTCAAAGTGACTTTGCAGTCCAGTGCATTAACCCACAGCGTCACACTAGGACATCTGATATGTAACATACAGCCTTGAAATACTTTGCCAACTCCTTCTATGAGATCTTCAGGTTCCTCTATGGAGTCTGCTTAATACATTCCTACGCTATGATAGATACCTCTCAGTCAATCCGGTTTCTTCACCTCAGATGCCTTTCTACCTAGTGACTGCAATGCTAATTATTCCCTCACACACTGGTTGAGGCTGAGTCAACTGCTAACAGAATCTTTCCTCAGAATGCCACCAATTAAAAACTCATTTCAATGGAATGGGTAGTCTTGTAGGAAAATATAAAAGGTCAAAACTAGCTTAAGAAAAAACCTTGACTATAAAAATCACAGAATATCGATACATTTGTCAAATTATCACCTACTCAGAAAAGCTCAGACAGTTTCATGGGCAATTTCTTTCAAACCTCTAAGGAACAGATAATTATCCTATTATTTAAATTGCTCCAGAGCCTAGAAAAAGGACAACAGGTGGCCTTTATTGTTTTCTTTATTCTTTGCAATGTTTTCTAAAATTCTACCTGAGGCTGTATTATTTTAATCATAAAGAAAGACTCAACCTACTTGACTTACATCGAGTTTTAATAAGAAAACGATTAAGGATTTGCAGAAAGATCTGCATATGAGGAATTCTATCTGAGCAAAATTGAAAAGTACAGTGTCCAATAGTTCTACAGACCTGCATCAAACTAGCCACTACGTTAGGCTGTTGTTACGTGCTGTCACGTAGGTTCCGACACATAGCAACCCTGTAAGCGTTTCTGAGGAGCAACTGGTGGGTTTGAACTATCAACCTTGTTAGGCACTGGGGATAAAAAGGAGAGCAAAACACACACAATACCTATCATCATGGATATCAAACCACCTCTAAAAATATAGAATTATAAATGCTGATAAATGGTATGAAAAAAAGATAACGGAAGTCCATATGACACCGGGAAGATGATCTTATCTGAGGGTTAGAAATAATGGACTATTAAGCAATTGTTAAAACTAGTGATGTGCTGATACATATTTGATGGCATGGTCCTGGCATGGTGCTGTGGGATAAGCACAGGCTGCTAACCAAAAGGTTGATGGTTCAAACCTACCAGCTGTTCTTATACAGAGTCAATAGCAATTGGAATCGACTCATCAGTATTTAATAACAGTAAGTGAAAACTATAAAATACTACATTCAGTTTAGTCCCACTTTTGTAGATACCAGTGTGCGTGTGAAGATGAGGAATTAAAACATAATTTACGGAATTTTCCCACGAACTTTTTGATATCCCCTTGTAAATATTAATATAGAAAAAAGACTGGAAGGCTATCTATAAACACAGCAAAATATTAATGGTAGAGAGATTTGTGATTCCCACTTTCCCATGAGGAATTCTGGGTAGCACAAATAGTTCTTTTGCTCAGCTGAAATTTGAAAAATTGGAAGCTCATACTCATCTAGAGGTGCCTCAGAAAGAAATCTACTTTCTGAAACATCAGCCACTGAAAACCCTGCGGAGCACACAGTTCACCTCTGACAGTTCAACTCAGAATTGACTTGATGGGCAACTGGTATTTTCCCTGGTTTTCCAGATTTTTCTTTTATTACATTTTATATTGTTTCTTTAACATTTTTTGGAAATAAAGCAGTGTTTGTCAAAGCTTCAATTAGTTTCAAAATGCAAACAATCAGAGGCCCCATCTCATTCACACCTTCAGTGTAAATTAGTTGCATTTGCCAAATTCCCATCACTCAGAAATACACCGCCCAAGTAAGCAGACAGGTGCTAGAGTTTGTTAGAGCTAGGGCCAGGTGGCAATTCTGGACAAACAGATGGAAGGTAAGTGGGACAAGAGTTCTAAAAGAAACTCAGGAAGGCAAAGTACCTGCTTCCTTTGAAGCTTGGCCTGAGGCCATCAAAGCAGCTAGTGCATACAGGTGTAACGATTAGCCAGCCATAAACCTCTGCTTTTTTCATTTCAACTCTAATTGCCTCTTGCTGCTAAGAATCCAGAAAGAGGAACAAACACACACAAAAGACAGAAGGAAAGAGGGCTGGGAGGGAAGTAATACAGAAACCTAACCATCAAGGATCTGGCCTCCTGGAAATCCAGGGCAGGAATTCCCTTTACAGTACTGCTGACAGCTGGCCACACAACACCTGCCCAAACATGTCCAATGACATGGGTACAACGGAGCCCTGACATTCCGGACAAGTCAGCCAGATAGCTTCATAAATCCCCAAACCCATAAATACAGAAAGGCTTGTACAGGCTTCTAGCTTTTTCCTGATTTTTTTTTTTTTTTTTTAAGTTTCTTTTTAATGCCTGAACGCCACCTATAAGTTAACCCTTTTCCTTTTTCTCTAAAACTTTATCTCACCTGAACTAATTTTGCCCTGATCAAGTAAATGCTAAAACTATCATGAACTTTCCTGGTTCCCTATAGAGTATGTTGTTGTTATTAAGTGCCGTCAAATCAGTTCTAACCCACAATGACCCTGTATAGGGTTTCTGAAGAGCTGCTGGTGGGTTTGAACCACCGACCTGGCAGTTCAAACTGACCTTGTAGTCTGTTGCATTATCCTGAAGCACCACATACGGTGGCTTTATTCCTAATACAGCTAAATTCATTCTTCTATTCTTTAATTTATCCAAAATGTCCCCCCCGCCCCCTGCCTAAAACCTGTTCCTTCTTTTGACTATCTCTGTCTTTTCTTCCTAACATCATTCACAGTAGCTAGCAGCTGATGTTCTTTTCAGAGTCATTTTTCACAAAGAAAGTTTTAATTACTTACAAGTTACCACCGAGCTGCAACTGAAGTCTGTGTCTCAGCAAAATTATAAATTACTACCTGTCATGAGCCTTCGGCATTACCCAAAGCTCTCCGAAGTCAAGACGGTGTTTGTCAAGACTGTCTATGTGCCTTTGTTTCTCCTTTCTTAGGAACAGCAGCATCCCACAGTCTTCCTGGGATCTGCAGAACCTGGTTCTGAGTACAGAAAAGGCATATTGTTAAATACTGCCCATCTTCGCACCCAATGCAGCCAGTAAAACTCTTTCCAATAATGCCTGGGAGATGATGGGTGATCAGACTGGGAGCTAGAAGGAATGTAGGAATAAGAGGTAAAAGAAGCAAAAGGTGGCCAAAACGTGTGGGATGGATAGACTGAAGGGTAGGGGTACTTCTGTGGAAAGCTCTGCCTGTCATTCAGAGGGCACTAAGAGTCCCTGAGTGGCACAAAGGGTTAACCGCTGAACGATTAGCCAAAAGGTGGGTGGTTCGAACCCACCCATAGGTGTCTTGGAAGACAGGCCTTGCAAACCCTTAGGAGCAACAAGACTCATCATCACACGTGAGGGCACCAACAACACTCATCATCACATGTGGGGACACCAACAACACTCATCATCACACGTGGGGACACCAACAACACTCATCATCACACGTGGGGACTCCATGAGTCAGAAGGGCAACTAACAACAACTAGGTACTGGGCTCCTGGGGAGCAGAGAACAAAAGCGAGGAAGGAACAAGGAGAAAGGCTAAAAGAAAGAGAGGTGCTGTGAAGACACATCTCATTCCAAAACGCTGCCAAGAGCCAGGCCTGCCACCCCCTCACCAGCTGTCCTTTAATTACCAAAGTGTGCATGTCACGGTCTTTCTCTATCTGGAATCTCACCAACCGGCTAGAGGCACTTGTGTTAACAGAGTCACCATCTCTGTGAAGCTGGACTGGGGGGTTTAAAAAGAGAGGGGAGGATAAACCGCACAGGTTAAGGGAAACCTGGCAAAGAATCAAGATTAACTCATTCTGCAGGCACTAATGAGAACGCAGGTGAAGGCATTCTGTAAACAACCCAAAAACCCAAACCCACTGCTATGAAGGCAATTCCAACTCAACGAATCAATGTAGGCTATAAATCTTTATGGAACAGATTCATCTTTCTTTGGCGGAGCATCTGGTGGGTTTGAATCTCTAACTTTGCGGTGAGCAGCCTTACTCACAGAGGTCCTTTTTGTAAGAGCAAAACCAAACCCACTGCCATCAGGTCAGTTCTGACTCATTGCGACCCCATAGGGCAGGCAGAACTGCTCCTAGGGTCTCTCACGAAGCAGTTGGTGAGTTCGAACTGCTGATCTTGTGTTTAGCAGTTCAGCATGTAAACAAAACACTATGGTGCCAGGGTTCCTTTTGGTAAACAGAGTGCTCTACAAATGTGCTAACGAGCTTGTTTATGAGCATATCTTCGTATTATAGGAATCAGTGATCCAAACAACCTAATACTAGTTATCTTAAAATTATATCCAACTAATTTCATATCTTACTTCAAAAGGAAGAATGGAAATTTGGGGAAATATGGTAAATCTATCTGACTTAAGAAGCAAACCACAGAATTTTTGTGGACAGGATGGAACCCTATGGGCTAGGTAAGGTGAACTTGTACCAGGCCCCGGGAAGTGCTGATACCAGTTGCCTTGAGTTGATGCTGACTCAGAGTGAGCCCATACATGTCACAGTAGAACTGGGCTCCATTCAGTTTGTCCAAGGGTGGAATTTTCATAAGCAGACCACCAGGCCTTTCTTCCGAGGTGCCTCTGGATGCACTGGAACTGCCAATCTTTGTTAGCAGCTGAGTGTGTTAACTGTATGCACTGCTGAGAGACTAGCGTGCTGATTATGGGATGAATGGTAACTTAGAGGGAAGTTTCCGAATGGATTCATCCTGGCCTTGGTCAGCTCAACAGTTTTTCTAATTCTCTTGATAAAGCTACCAGGACATGCTGTGCACATGGTTTGGATATCACAAAACCAAGAGAAGAGCAAAGAATTTCAACATTATAAGCAGGTGTAGAAATAAAACATTCAGAATATTATGAACTGCTTGCAATTTATGCACTGAATTCTCATACCGTAAAACAGAGGCTGTAAATTGCAATATATGCTTTGTTTGCCTTGTCTAATGTTCAGAAAAAAAAACATTAAACTGGTGAACAGCACACAGAGATTCACTGATTTCATTTTAAAAGCTAGACAAATCAGAAACTCTGGCAGCACCAGGCTCTCACTTGATGTGTGGCAATGGGTTGCAGTGAATGGTGGCTGCGTCCTTTGGGGCAGGAGGATTGGGGGTGTTGTGACAGCCCTCCATTGTTTCTCTGCCCCCTACTCATTCACTTCACCTGCCCGCCCCCCACTGACATGAGGTGGTGGCCCTTGCAGCTTGTTCACATGTTTAAATGTGTCCAATTAACTATAAATTGTATTTGATTTTGCATGAAACTCCAGCTCAATCTTTTCACATTCAACCTTCACAGGTTTTGCTCTTGCAGCAACATCAAATCACACCTTTATCGTGATAACCTGTGCCTTCCTCTCCTTTGGTTTATTTATGTGGTTAGTTCCCACAGAGTCCATTTTTTACTCATAAGGACCCCATGTGACAGAGGAGAAGTGTCCCATAGGGTTTTCTAGAAAGATGAGGCCTTCTGCTCCAGCGAAGATTTCAAGCCTTCAAAACCCTATACAGGGTTGCTGTGGTGGTTACGAATCGGGCTGCGAACCGCAAGGTCAGCAGTTCGAAACTACCAGCTGCTCCATGGGAGAAAGATGATGCTTTCTGCTCCCGTAAATATTTACAGCCTCGGAAACCCTGTACAGAGTCGCTATGGGTCGGAACTGACTCGACGGCACTTAACAACAACAACAACAATGAGTCAGAAGGAGTCCTGGTGTGGTGCTGTAGGATAAACACTGGACTGCAAGGTCAGTTTGAACTGCAAGGTCGGCGGTTCAAACTCACCAGCCACTCCTTAGAAACCGTCTACAGGGTCACTATGAATCGGAACAGACTCTACAGCACTTAACAACGTGTGTGAGAACCGACTTGCCAGCACTTAACAACAACAATCTTTATGGGACTAGGTGGCCGGCCGGGTCTTTCGCCCACAAAGCCACTGGGTTGTTTCCAATGGCCAGCCAACCTCTGGTTCACTGAGCACTTAACTTTTGTACCAGCAGGAGTCCTTTTCCCAACATTCCAGAAAAACTGAGCTTCTTGTCCATCTACTAAGGGAAATTAACTAACTATATGGGAACCCAAAGGAGTTCTGATAAAGTAGTGGGTTACAAGTTGAGCTGCTAACTGAAAGGTCAGCAGTTCGAATCTACCAGGTGCTGCTCTGCAGGCAACAGATGAGGGTTTCTGCTCCAATAAAGATTTACAGCCTAAGAAACCCTACAGAGGGTCAGCTTTGAGTCACAACAGACTCCACAGCACATCACCACCACCACCACCACCAATGGGAACCAAAGCCAGGGTTTCAACTCAGGACCTAGGCTAAATCTCAATCTGGCATTTCTTATCCATAGCATGTATCCCTTAGCCCCTAGAGACAGTTCTGATTCCAAGATGGCCCAGGCAGAAAAGTTTTCAATCCAGACTCAAGGCAGCTGGACTGCTTTGGGAAGAACACAGCATTTGGAATCTTTGCTTGACTTCCGTTTTTAACCTTCTTAAAAAAAAAAAAAAAAAAAGTTTAGTTGTTTAATCCAAGGACAGCTGATTCTCATTTACACTTAACCTGTGCTGAACTCACATAGTAAATTTTAAAGCTCTGCTCTTGAAACTGCATGTTGTGCTTTAAGATCTCCTTGTAATACTCCTAATTGATATCTGGGCTACAAAAAGTTTTGGAACCAATCAGTGACAGAGGTTGGAATAAAATTCAATTGGAAATCCAATTTAGGAAAACATTCAAGGGCAATTCTAGGATGACAGCTGAGTAGAAGACAGAGAGAATGGAACAGGATTGGGAAGGGAACTCTGCAAGGTACAAAGGAGACTTAGTGGAAAACCTCATGGAATTCACTGTTTAGGGATTAAAAAAAAGTCAAATAAACCATGAAAACAAGGCAATTAGAAACTCCAGAAGAAAAAAAAAGTCAAATAAAACAAGAAAAAAAGGCAATTAGAAACCTCAGGGAGAGGGAATGTAATCAAAACATACCAGTTGAATTTGTGTGAATATTTACAAGCACAATAATGCTGCTGTTGTTGTTGCTAGGGGCCTTTGAGTCTATTCCAATCCACATTAGGACTCCATGTTCTGGGGGGTTTTCTGGAATCCTGGTATGTCGCTGTGGGTTAATATGCTAGACTGCAAAGTTGGTTTGATCTGCAAGTTCAAACTCACTAGCTGCTCCTCAGAAACCACATATGAGTTGGAACCAACTCAGCGGCGGCACTTAACATTACTGGCTGAATGCAATAGGACTTCCTTTCTTCTCAACAGTCTTGCTAGATTTTGGGTCTAGAGGTTGGTGGGCTAATCTCTAGCTATAACCATTCTTAATAAAGGAAATTAAAGTCTGAAATCAAATTAGACCTGGCCTGAGTCCCACCTGAACATAAATAATCTGTAGTTTCAGTCCTAATCCCTTCTTTTAGGGATTAAATTGTGTGCCCCACAAACATGTGTTAGAATCCTAAACCCTGTAAGTGTGGATGTAAACCCATTTGGGCCTAGAGGTTTCTTTATGTTAATGAGGGCATATCAATGTAGGGTGTGACTTCACCCTAATCAGTTTTGTGATCTATAAGAGCAGATTTGGTACAGAGACAACACCAAACAAGCAATCACCAAAGGGGGGAACACAGATGACATGAGATGACCAAGGAAGAAAGAAACATCCCGAGGGGACAGAAAGAGAGAGAAAGCCAGCACCCTGAATTTGGATGGCTAGGCTCCTAAACTGTGAGAAAATAAATTTCCTTTTTTTAAAGTCACCTACTTGTGGCATTTCTGTTACAAAAGACACCTCCCTTCCAAGTACTTATAACGCAGATTGGAAAGTGAAATGAAAAGGGCAGATTAACCTACGTGCCAAATTACTGAAGAGAAAATAATTGCAGCGTTTCCAAAATGTGAATGAATTTATTTTAGAGAGGTGATGACTTCTAAGGAGGTCAGAGTTGGATTTGGCTGGACAGACAGAGCATGGATGGTAAGCTACTCCAGGGGGACAAACCAAACGGAGCAAAGGGAAGGAAACGGGGCTGAGCCTGCTGTGTGGGGTCTGAGAGGAGACAGACTTGCCTGTCAGGGGATTCGAGCTGGAGAACTGTTTTTGAAAACGAGAGCTGGGCGTAGGTAGTGTGGAGAGACATGCAGCTTGGAGGGGGTTTAACACATTAGACAATTGCGAAGGGCTGCTCTCAGGAGTCAGTAGTGAGAGTTGGTGTTTGAGAAAGTTTAGTGCCACAGCATAACAGGGGAAGTGAAGTTTGGGGACGTGCAAGAGAAGATACTGAACTATGTTCTACGTACTAGAACACGTTTGGATATAATAACACCTAGCAATTTGTTGTCTCTACATGACAAGAATTCAGGCCAACCTCTTGCCACTTTCTCCTACTGTTCTTGCTACCAGTCCAAATGCTTTTCACAATCCTGTAAATCCTGGCCTTGCCACGGCACCCAGCTACCTGATGTAACCAACTATCAAGTCTATTCACACTCATAGCCACATCACACAATGCCATAGAGTAGAACTCAGTTCTATACGGGTTTTCTTGGCTATAATCTTTAAAGAAGAAGACAAGACTGCCTGACCTTTCTTTCATAGCATTCCTGAGCGGGTATGAACTGTTAACTTTTTAGTCAGTTGTGTTGTTAAGTGCCGTAGAGTTCATTTCAACTAATAGTGACCCAGTCAGTATAGGGTTTCCAGAGTGGCTGGTGGGCTTGAACCACTGACCTTGTGGTTAGCAGTTTAGTGCTTATCCTACAGCGCCACACTACTAACTTCAGCATAAACCTTTTGTGCCACCCAAAATTCCCCTGTGAGGAGTAAAACCTCACCAGCTTCCAAACCATTAAAGGCTCCAAAAGGCAAAGCAATTTAGTATCTCCTCAACGAGACAAAGAAACAACATAACCAGCCACATAGTAGGTATTGTGTGTTTCTGATGGGATTCTGTGCTTCATGTTACAGAAGGCACTGGCTAGCTGCCTCCAGAGCCCAGAAAACATTCCAATTGGGGAATATGCATCATGAGGCCAAGGTGAGGCCTTTGGAAGAATAGTGCAGCCATGGACAAAAATCTGATTAATAAAAAGAAAAGGAACCAAGAAATCAATTAAATGAAAGTTTGCAAAGAGCACAAAAGGAAAGAAGGGGGCGAGACTTCAGGCACACATTGAGAAGGGTCAGAAAAGCTTTAAGGGTAAGAATAGGGGGAAGGTGAGAACCGATTCTCTAGTATGAATGACCCATCACATGCTCAATGCTCGAATTCCAGTCTGAAGAAGGGTCCATGTACACTTAGGTGATAAGGAACCCTGGTGGTGCTGTTGCTGAAAGCGTTTGGCTGATAACCACAAAGTCAGCAGTTTGAACCCACCAGCTGCTCTGTGGAATAAAGTTGTGGCCGTCTGCTTCTGTAGGTTGGTAGCCTTGGATACCCTAGGGAGCATTTCTCCTCTGTCCCACAAGGTTTCTGTGGGTCAGAATTGACTGGACAGCAGAGGGTTTAGTTTGGGTACTGCTGCTACGACTCAGGCGGCCTTCTACTTGGCCTTCTGCTTCAGTTTTCTTTTGACATCAGAACCATGCAGGAATGCTACAGCAAGTCTCAACTCCTCACTGAAACACACGGGTATTCACATGACTTATCTTGAACTTTCTCTCCTTTCATCTTTGCATCCCACTAATGTAAAACAATGCATTTAGACAATAGAATAGTAAAGACCCCTATAGAAAGTCTACGGAGTCCTGGTGTGGTGCCGTGGGTTAATGCGCCAGACTGCAAAGTCGTTTGAACTGCAAGGTTCATGGTTCAAGCTCAGCAGTCACTCCTCGGAAACCCTATACAGGGTCACTATGGGTTGGAATCAACTCAACAGCTTAACAATGACAACAATAAAGCTACGTCCCTATTACTCACAAAGCATTCACTGGAGAGCTGTTTATTCTGAATTCTGTGTGGTTGGTTTTGGAAACATGCCTTCATTTAAACTGCTTTTTTATAAAACAAATAAAAGCCTTCATGAATACCAGAACGCTATCAATTTGGACCAAATTCACAGATTCCAATACAAGCAGCCAAGCCCTAAAGCCGCAAGCACAAACATCCTTTGCCCTTTATTAATTGAAAAATAAACAGATGGGGAAGGCATGGGTGTGTGCCTAGTTCTGCAATTTAACAAATGAAGCAAACTTCTCTAACTTCCATGTATTTATCTTCTTTTAAAAATACATTTCTTATTGTGGTAAAGATATATTGTGGTAAAGATACATGTGCTATTTCAACAAGCTTCACATGTACTTTCAGTGACATTAAACACACATCTTTAAGTTCGCATTTTATTCTTTGTGATAATAAAAGTAATGAATGTTGACTACCATGAATCGAAAAGTACAATAGGAAAAATCCAAGAGGTCACTTCTGAAAAAGTACTTTGCATGGGTGAATAATGGTTAATAAAACTCCCTAGTCTGGCCAAATTCTAACCCAAACAATAACATTCTCCTAACCCAATTCCATTCCAAGCTGCCTTTCAAGTTGGGCAGAGTCTTCGTTTGCTGCCTCTCATCATTGCATCATTTTGCTGTGTTCTTTCAATCAGCCTTAGAACTCCACCCCAATTCCAAAGGTTCAGGGGGGGCGGGTATCTGGCAACAAGTCACCACCTCTCCTCTATTATGTGGTTTATGTGACAGCCAAAAATCCCCTTTGCTTAAGAATACCGAGACGTAGGGACTACCACTGGATCATTATGCCGACAAGGCAAGGACAAACCAGAGGCTATTTTGTGGGTAGCCAAGCAAGCAATGAGGTTGGGGAAAGAGCAACTCTTGGAAACTGAGAGCTATGAAGCCAGACTGGGGTGTGGCCTGAGGGAAGCCCTGGAGCCTTCTTACCAAGTCAGGGTAAGGAGGAACCCAGAAAAAGGAGTGATGATGTTTCCAGATCTGGTGAGGCCCTGGGCACTGGTGGGACAACTCTCAGCCTCCATGAGTCAGACCCCGGCTCGATTTCTAGTCTGTGAAGCCCATGTGTAGCTACCAACCATCTTCAGTAAAGGTTTGTGTATTGCTCGGATGCTGAACAGGATTTAGAGGAGCTTCCAGAATAAGACAGACTAGGAAGAAAGGCCTGGTGATAAACTTCGGAAAATCCATGGGAATCTGCTGGATCCCAACAGTCTGATCCAGTAGTTCAAGGCCAACGTAAGGGCAGCGAGCAACAATGAAGGCCATGTGAAAAGGACAAGAAACCACCAGCCTTAGGATCCCTCGAGAGCTGCAATATACAAGCATTCTGATCAATGAGCTAATGTTCTTGTGCATTCAATACATATTTATTGAGTGCCTACTATATACAAGGCCCTGAGCTTTGCAGAACACAACTGTGAAAAACAGAAGGAGCTTACTCTGATACATCTCTAAGAGACACTGCAATTAATGGGGGTATTGACTGTTATAGTCCTTTAGAGAACAAAGCCCTCTTTCACACCAGGCTGCAATCTATCATGCCAGCCCCACTCGACGGTCTGCTTAACATTTTTCAAACTCACCCAAAATACCGCCTGTAGCCCTCTGCCATGAGGCTACATGCTTACATCTGTTGTCCTTCAAATGGAGTGGTTGGGGTCTTTCTGTATCACTAACATGTCACCCATATGCAACCTATACATTAAAGACACACAATCAGGCCTCAACACATGTAAACACTATTCCCTAGCCGGCCTATTATCTTCTTTCATTAGACCAAAAATTCTTTGTAGGCAAAAGCCTTTGGGTTTTGTATTACCTTTTTGCTCTCACCCCAGCCTTTGTCTGAGGCACTGAAGCTGTTTATTCCCTGGAGAATGACAACATGGCAGGTGCACGCATCCTTTACAAGCTCTGTGCCCTGTGCAGGACCAGGGCCAGCATTCGACTCAGGTAAAGCCTCTTCTAGAAACGAATGCGTTATGTGCTGCTGTATGTAGCACTGCCCAGCAATGCTTTCCTACTGTGTCTTCTGGTCCTCAAAAGCAAACTCAAGACTGGATGGTGCTGAGGGGAAAACATATCTGATGAAAGGTACAGAGGTAGAGAGAAGCAGATAGAGGACAGCAAGTGTACCCATCGAGCTCCTGTTCTGGGATGACAAATCCTGGTCTTGAGAACAATGGGGAAAGAAGGAGCTATGTACACATCTGACCTGAGGTGTCACAGCTGTCTACTGAACCAGATGAACCCGTTTTCAGTAGACACTTACAATAGACATTTTTTTCTAACTTGCAAATAACATTTAAATACAAAGGTCTCACGGTGAAATCACGGTTATAAACACGAACACATCATTGCTGAAAATAGTTAAAATAATGTAAAACATTGAAGGAAAAAAACAAAACATCATAATCCCTACAGGTGTAACAAGACAGAGCAAAATCCTGTCCCTCCGGTAAATAGAAGCCAATCATTAGGGATGTCACGAGAATTGAACGAGCTAATATTTATAAGCACTTAGAATGGTGACATTTCATCTCTGGACATCTCTGAACACTGGACATGTTATCAGGAGGGACCAGTCCTTGGAGCAGGACATCATCCATGGTAAAACAGAGGGAAGACCCTCAGGAGATAGACTGACACGGTGGCTGGAACAGCGAGCTCAAACTTGGCAGCAATTGTGAAGATGGAGCAGGCTCTGGCAGTGTTTCATTCTGTTGTGTATGGGGTTGCTATGAGTCCAAACCGACTCAACGGCATCCAAAACCAGCAGGATAAAGTCTAGTTTATAGTGAGTGCTATGTACAGTTCTTAAATAACGAAAAACAAAACCAAAAAGACATTTTTAAATGCTATAGTTATAACATTTTAAATAAGATGTGTTGTGATCTCAAAGGCAAAAAGTTGGTAAGAAAACCATCCATTGCCTCCAGGTGAATCCCAGCCCAGAAAGCAGAAAAGGATTTGTGCCCAGAGCTCCAGTCATGGGGCAGTCTAGCTGCGAGGGTCTGCAGCAGGGGGCAGCCATCTTCTGGGTGAGAGTCTGCCTTAGTTCCTTTGATATGTGTGTAGCTGGTCAAGCATAGATGGGCATTTTCATTGAATTCACCTTACTGGTGTAGAAGTTAAGTTTCATTTAATCAGAGCGCCCTAGGCCTATAACGGAGTCCTGATGTGGTGCTGTGGGCTAATGTGTCAGACTGCAAAGCCGTTTGAACTGCAAGGTTGGTGGTTCAAGCTCACCAGCTGCTCCTTGGAAACACTATACAGGGTCGCTATGGGTCGGAATCGACTCATCGGCACCTAACAACAACAGGCCTATAACAGGAGTCCTGATGTGACAGTGTAGGATAAGCACTGGACTGCTAACTGCAAGGTCAGTGGTCAAACCGCGAGCAGTCCTTAGAAGCCCTGTCAAGGGTCGTTATAAGTAGGAACTGACTCGATGACACGTTAACAAAAACAGGACTGTAGCTGAGTAAAAACTTAAATGAAAGAAAGCTTGACACTAATCAAGTTGTAAATGAAAATTTTAAAGTTAACTTTTAAGTATACATGTTGTTATTCCAACTCATAGCAACCCTACTGTACTTAAAACAAACACTGCCCCGTCCTGCCCCATCCCCACATTCATTGCCATCTTTGAGCCCATTGTTACAGCCAGTGTACCAATTCATCTTGTTGAGGGTCTTCCTCTTTTTCACTGACCCTTTAACTTTACCCAGCATAATGTCCTTCTCCAAAGACTGATTCCTCTTGAAAACATGTCCAAAGCACATGAGCACGTGAGATGAAGTCTTGTCATCTTTGTTCCTAAGTATTCTGGCTGTACTTCTTCTAGATCTGTTTATTCTTTTGGTAGTTTGTGGCACTGTGGTATAGCCAATATCCACCAATACCATAATTCAAATACACCAAATCTCCTTTGATCTTCCTTATTCATTGTCTAGCTTTCAAATGCATAAGAAACAATTGAAAATACCATGCATGGCTTGGGTCAAGCACACCTTAGTCCTCAAAATTACGTCTTGCTTTTTACTACTTTAAAAAGATCTTCTGCAGCAGATTTGCCATATGCAATATGTCATTTGATTTCATTACTACTACTTCCATGGGCATTGACTGTGGATCCAAGGAAAATGAAATTCTTGCTAATTTCAATCTTGTCTCTGTTCACCATGATGCTTATTGGTCCAGTTCGTTTTGCTTCTTTATGTCGAGGTTTGTAATCCATACTGAAAGCTGTAGTGTTTGCTCTTCATCAAGAAGTGCTTCAAATCCTCTTCACTTTCAGTAAGCAAGGTTGTGTCATTTGTATAGTACCTTAAAGGATAGGTTGTTAATGAGTCTTCCTCTAGTCCTGATGCCATGCTCTTCTTCATATTATCCAGCTTCTCAGATTATTTGTTCAGCATACAAAATGAGTAACTATACCGAGAGGGTACACCCATATCAGCATATACTTCCCTAATTTTAAACCACTCAGTAATAGCCCCTTGTTCTGTTCAAAAGACTGCCTCGCGGTCTAAGTACAGACGATGCACGTTCTGAAATTCCCATTCCTCACAATGTTAGCCATAGTCTGTTATGATCCTTACACTGAATGCCTTTACATAGTCAATAAAACACAGGTAAACATAATTCTGTCTGTTGTTTTTCTGCCTCATCGGACATCAGCAATGGTCTCTCCATTCTGTATCCTCTTCTGAATGTAGCTTGAATAAATTTCTAGCAGTTTTCTATGTACTCCTGTAAACATTTTTTCATTATCTTCAGCAAAATTTTACTTACATGTGATAGTAGTAATACTGTTCGATGATTTCGGCATTCTGTTGGATCACCTTTCTTTGGAATAGGCATGAACATGGATCTCTTCCAGTTATTAGCTAGGTTAAATCTCTTCCAAATTTCTTGGCACAGAAGGGTAACTACCTTCATGCCAAATTTGTTTGCTGAAGCATTTCAATTTGTATTCTGTCAATTTCTGAAGCTTTATTTTCCACCAATGTCTTCAGTGCAGCTCGGACATCTTCCTCTAATATCACTGGTTTTTTGAGCACATGCTATCTCCTGAAATGAATGAATGTCAGTCAGTTCTTTCTGGTACAATGACTCTGTGTATTCTTTCCATCTTCTTTTGATGCTTCCTTAGCATTGTTCAATATTTTGCCCATAGAATTCTTCAATATTGTTAGCTCAAGCAACCCCATGAGACAGAATAAACTGCTCCACAGTATTTTCTAGGCTGTATTTATGGGAACAGATCGCCAGATAATCCTCCTGCAGAGCCACTGAGAGGGTTTGAACTACCAACCTTTCAGTTAGCAGCCAAGTGCTTACCCATTGTATCACTGATGTTCTGCCATGTAAAGTATCGCTCAATTCACAACAAAAGCTTTTTTAAAAGGGGAGAGGGGAGTGAAGCATGGATAACAAGGCTTTCCAGAGAGGAACCCAGTTCTAACACTGCCCCACATGCCTGCTTTGAAGAACTCAGGAAATAGCCACGACCTCACAAAGATCACTAAGTGGTGATCACTACATGGTAAACATTAAAGTAGCAGTTGAGGGGAAAACTTAGTGGGGTGAAAAGGAAAAGAAAGATGCAATATTCTCCAGAATCAAGAAGAATGGATGAAGGGTTGTTGCCGGTGAAACCCCACTTCCTTCAGAACATGTACACAAAGTTACTGGGGCCTCCCCACAACACACACGCACACACACAAACACACACTCAACAGACAATCTTGCTCTTCAGGATACAAATTCCAGGGAGGTCTCCTGGAGACAGCATCAAAGGAAGTAAAGCTAGCAGCCCAGAACAGGTCAAGCCATCAGAGGGAGGCGAGGAACCACATGAAAAGCAGGGAATTCACAGAGCGTTTTATTATTAGCAATATTATTTTTTAAAGGGTTCAGAAATGTCTTTGGCTTTCATTTTTGTTTAAGGACAGCTCCCTCTAAGGGGATGACTTTGAGGTCAGGGCAGCACTGAGAGGCAGGCCAGCAAGGGAAAGAAAATGCCCTGTCCTGTGGAAAAAAGGCAGTGGGACCCACGCCAGGGTACGGGTTGATCTCTCGTCACAAAATTATAACCCAGAAGATGTATGCTTGTTATATTGATCTAATGGACATGAAGGAAGGAAAAGGAATTGCTGGTAGATTAAAATAGTGTTGTTAAGCACTGTCAAGTTGGTTCCAACTCATGGCAACCCTGTTTCCATGGAGCAGCTGGTGGGTTTGAACCACTGACTTCAGGGTTAGCAGTCCAACATCGCCACACCAGGGTTGATCCCAATTAAAAACGCCACCAAGACATAACAAAAGTCACTGAATTGTGCACATAAAGAGTGGGAGGGGGTGGCTACCAAGCCAGTTGCCATTCCTGTCCTGAGCAGCAGCAGCATCTAGAAGTTAAAAGTCCCTATCGGGAAGGACAAGTACTGGAGGGCAATAATGGCCTGAGAAGAATAAACACTTCTGACTCTGTTGTTGTTAACTGCCACTGATTTTCCCCACCCCCACCCCCACCCCCATGGAGGGCAACTCCACGCACAACAGGACTGGACCATTGTGATTCACAGGATTTTTATTGACTGACTTTTAGAAGTACATTGTCAGGCCTTTCTTCCTAATCCAACTTAGTCTAGAAGCACCACTGAAACTTATTTAGCATCATAGCAACATGCAAGCCTTCAGTGACAGAAGAGTGGCGGCTGTACATGAGGTTCTGTGTCCAGAATCAAAGCCGGGTGCCCTAGATGAAGGGGAGGATCCTAATCACCAAAATACCACTGCTCCAGAGAGCAGTACTTGTAAAGAATGACATGGAATGAAGTGGTGAGCTAAGCCCTACAACGTTCAATAGACTTCTGTGAACCCGGGTGAAGACCTGGTTGACCA
>NW_006408572.1:1039150-1050706 GCF_000296735.1 Chrysochloris asiatica | reverse complement strand
AAAAAAAAAAAAAAGAATGGCATGGAAAAATCTAAGGGCAATGGTGTATGCAGCATGTAGGGGCAGCAGGGGCTGGCCCTGATGTGGCAGGCAGGAGGCTGACCACAGTCACAGCTTACAGCTGGCATGAAGGTCGAAGTAAAGAAAATGCACCAAGCATGAAGTTGGCACCACATCAGCAGTATCAACAAGCAAAGAAGAATGAGGAGAGAAGTTCGCAGCAAGAAGTGCCTAGGTGCCCAACATCTTCCTTAGTCCCACAGGGGCACGGAAGGACGAAAATAGTGATGTAAATTTAAAGCAAGGAAGTCAAGACCTCAAAGAAGACTCTGGGGGCAACAAAGCATTAAGAAGGGGGCTCTGTCTGTGGGCCGATGCGTGACCCGACCAAACCATCTTCCTCCCAGGACAAGTGTACATACGACACAGCTGCTAGAAATAGTCTGCAGCACAAGGACAAAATGTTGCCTTTAAGGTACAAAGAACAGACAATGGGTGGGAAGGCTGGACAGTGAAAAAGGAAGACAGGAGAAGAGTGGATGCCTTCACATTGTGGTCTTGTCTAACATTATCAACTATTCCGCGGACTGCCAGAAGGATGAACAAATCAGAACGCTCCTTAGAAGAGAGTATGGTGAGACTTTTTGCTTACTTTGTACATGTCATTAAGAAAGAGTGCTAGAAATGGGTATTGTGTTTGGTAAAGTAGAGGGTCAGCAAAAACAAAGGAAGCACTCAGTGAGACTGTCTGACACAATAACTGAATCAATGGACTCACACACCCCAAGATGAAGACGGCAGAATACCAGGCAACATTATATACGTAAGGGTGTCAGAAGTCCCAACCCCAGGGTAACCAATAACATACTTATTTTTTATACCAAGATGTTAAAAAGAAAAACAAGATGCAAAAAAAAAAGTAAAAAGAATTGGATGAAAGAAAGAAACATTATATGGAATCGCTATATAAAGACAATACATAACAGAAATAATATTGCAGAACTGAGAGGAATACTAAAAGGAAAATGGAAAAAGCCAAGAGATATTAAAACAATAAAAAAGACGATGAAATTGAAGACAGAACAAATGGAAGGGAGACAGTAACTGAGAATATAATAGATTCTTCCTCTACAAATGTTCCCAAGAAAACAAGCAAAGACACGTAGAAAGATGCATATAAAAAGAAATCCAAAATTTGGAACTGACCTGAGCTTTCCCTAATAGGGGATTCTTAAATAAATTATAGAACATGCACATAACATGTAG
Organism: Chrysochloris asiatica; assembly: GCF_000296735.1. Taxonomy (NCBI): domain Eukaryota; kingdom Metazoa; phylum Chordata; class Mammalia; order Afrosoricida; family Chrysochloridae; genus Chrysochloris; species Chrysochloris asiatica. The sequence goes on along the minus strand of NW_006408572.1, from coordinate 1,049,440 downwards.
CTATTACAGAACAAACTTTAGAAGAATATATTCTTTTATGGCAATATGTTCAAAATAGGGTTTTAACTTTATAAGGTACGCATGTATATGCTACATGGAAAGACTGCCTTGTGCTATAAGAACATCAAGTACCTCTGGAGAAGGGAGTCTAAACTGGAGAAGGGGGTCTATACTCGGGAAGGGGTCCTTGTAAGTCCTGGTTTGTGCTATAGGATAGCACTGGACTGTTAACCACAAAGTTGGCGGGCCATACCCACCAGTTACTCCTTGAAAATCCTAAATAGGGTCACTATGAACCAGAACCAATTCGACAGCATTTAACAACAACAACAACATCATATTCTGGGAGCAGTGGTGGTTCAGTAGTAGAATTCTCACCTTCCATGGGGAAGTCTCAAGTTTGATTCTTGGCCAATGTTCCTCAAGCACAGATACTACCCAAGAGTCAGTGGAGGCTTGTAGGAGCTGTAATGTTGAACAGATTTCAGAGGAGCTTGCAGTCTAAGATAGACTAGGAAGAAAGATCTGGCAAGCTACTTCCAAAACTCAGCCAATGAAAATCCTGTGGGTCACATGGTCTGATCCCATGGCACATGGAGTCACCATGAGTCAGGAGCTGATGTGACAACAGTTGACAACAATGTATACTTTTCTGTATTTTCTAAAATGATCCTGGATTATTTTTAAAGGAAAAAAAAATAGCAGCCCAATAAATGTTTTGATAAAAAGAAGAAATAGAAACTCTGGAAACTTCAAAATGCAACAACAGGCCTGCCAAAACCAATTCTGCTGAGGTCAAAGGCAGCTCACATTGGAAGACATCTGCACAGACACGTCTCCTCACCATTCAGGACTGGCATCTTTCAGCTCATTTTACAACAATCCTGCGGACTTTCCAGAGCCCTTAGAAAAACAAGACTGCATTGCTAAGTCACAGGCTCTCAGCATGTACTTACCTCCTTCAGATTGACCACAGGGTAGACAGGCATAAGACACCAACCAGCCACCAACACCGTCCCCCACCCCACGCCGACATACTTCACGATTTTTAAATAACCTGTCCATTTCTAAAGGTAAATATTAGGGTTAGCTTCCTCTTAGGAGTCATAATTCTCTCTTGCAGAAAATGTTTGTGAATTTTCAAATCTCTCCACTGCCATGAACTGTGAAAGAAAGAACAACTGATTCCCAGCTCGGTGTTAACTGTCCAAGTTCCAGGACCCTGGTGGAAAAGGCAGACGGGCTCTTAGGAGAGCTTTTGGCCTGACGATTCTAAAATCACAGGACGAAGGAGAAAAGATTTCCTAGCAACAAGAGTCCAAGCACTTACCCCAGGTGGATCTGTTCTCCATACCTTGTGTATTTCCTAAATTACTTTCTTCTAGCCCTCGAACATTAAAAATAAGGAACACCTTGTAATTAAGTCATACATCTTCCTTCAAAAGACCTTTCATTATCAGCAAAATTTAAACTAACTTATTTCAAAGAATCCATAACTGCCTGTTCTGTTTTATGGACAGAAAGATTTTTTTAATGAGGTTACAAAAGGAATATTAGAGATTCCTAAAATCACAAAGTTAGAAGAAACTAAGCGACTTTTAGTCGCTTAGTTCCACAACTCTTCCCCTTTAAAAAAAATAATAATAATCATTATCTATTACATAACTTGCTTTTAAGCTTCTATAAAAGAGCATTTGTGACGGAGGACTTGTGTTTCTGTCTCATCCACTGCTGTTGGTGTTACTAACCGCTTGCCCTTGAGTGTGGCCCGACTCATGGTGCCCTCACGTGTGCAGAGTAAGACTGCTTGATAGAATTTTCAAGGCTGTAACTTTTTTTTTCAAGGCTGTAACCTTTCAGGCCATCTTCTGAGGTGCCTTGGGGTGGAGTCAACCCACCAACCTTTTGGCTGACCATTGAGCACTTAACCATTGCAGCAGGGATGCATGCCTGTCTTAACTATATTAACCTCCAAACTCCAAGGAGATCAAATATACTAACATAATTCTTTTCCTTTTTTTAATATCATTTGGTATTTTGTTGATAGTATTTCAACAAAAAGAAAGACATGGATAATAATCAAAGGGATGTACAAGTCATGATTGTTGCTGTTAAATGCTGACAAGTCAGTTCTGACTCATAGCGAAACTTTATAGGGTTTCCAAAGTGCAGTTGGTGGGTTTGAACTACCAATCTTTGGGTCCGCAGTCCAGTGCTGATCCTACAGTGCTCCACATGTCTTGTTTTGTAGCAATCTACCAACATACCTCTGGCTTACAAAGTTTAAAGTTTGTATAGATTCTCCCTAGACACTTCCTCCGAAAAGAAAGGTTACTTTCCAGTCTGCTGCAAAGGCCTTCCGTCATGCTCTGGTGGTAGTTTCTCTCACCTGTTAACCTGGCTTCAGTAACCATTATTTGAACAACAGGAGAACTCCTTCAGTTGAACATATGACAAACAGCCAGAAATGTGGTTGGTTTTGTTTGTCTGTTTAAAATGGCCAACAGTGCTGTGGAGGTTTTCCAAGGAGTGGCTGAAGAGTTTGAAATGCCAGCTTTCAGATTAGCAATCCAGTTCTTATCCTACAGAGCCACACCATGACTCCTAAATATGTGTAGCTTGTTGTTGTTAAGTACCGATACATCTCATTAAAACTATCTTTAAAAAAAAAAAAAAAAGTTAACAGTATACCAGAGCTTTCTTCTTTTATCTCAGGCAAATGATACAGTTCTGGAGATGGTGGTGGGTGAGGGTGGAATGGAAGGAAAGGAATCCACTTCCACCTTGAAAATACCAAGCTTTGATTTGTGATTCCAAGAGCAAATAGGAAAACCCAGAAAAGCCTGAGAAGAGGTGAAAACTGTTTTAAATTATGGCCATGAAGTCAGTGCTTTCCTTCAGATTAGGGCTGCACTGGGGCAAATTCAAAACCCCAGCAATAACAAACCATGAGACACAAGGAGATCAGGACATTGGGTGTAAAATGGAAAGGGAGTTTTCAAACTGGAGTCACATGCTCACATTGCTCACCAGAGGAGACTTCTCTTCAAAATGCGTTCATGAAAGTGCCATAATGGAGCTGAAAGTAGCCTTAAGTCTGCGGCCCTGTCCCCAAGACAAGCCCTGCTCTCTGTTACCACCCTGGCCCACTCCCTCTCATTAGCCTCCCAAGCTTCCCTCTCTGTGCCAGAAGAATTTTCCTGAAACACCACGATCACTGTCTCAATCGCTCTGCTCAAAATCCTTTAAAACAGTTGCTTACATCATCAAACATTTGGTTAAACTTTCTTGCCAGCTTTCAAGACTCTCCACAATCCAGTTCCACCCTCAATGCAGACTTCTAACAACCCTCATCCTGGGCCCTCACAAGTTCTGCATTCACATCCCAGGTGTGCTTTTCACGGCTATGGGATCTGAAACACTTGTGAGGACTAAAGAGGCTGGGCTTGTTTCAGAGACAGATTGAGGCTGGAATCCCATCTGTGTCTATGTTGGTTTGCATGGCGTGGGTGAGGCAATTTGCTTCTCTTGAGTCTCAATTTCTTCACTAAACAACCTACCTCACAGGACAGTTTAGAGGATGATATGGAACAGAACAGGGGAAGCATCTGACACATTTCTCCTCATCTTCCACCTCAGGGTCGGGAACAGACTGGGGAAAGTGCTAATAATAAGGAAACTGAGGCCCAGTTTGACACAGTGATGAAGTCTGTAGCCAACACCCTTTGTAAAAAGACATTTGCTAGCTAAAAACTCTCAGACTTTATCTCTGAGAATACAACTTTAGATAATTTCCTTTGCTTCTGAAAGAAAACCTTTGGCATTCCGTGAATAGTTAAGGATCATCCTTTATAATTTTAAAACCTCCAGACCAAACCTACAGATTTGTGCAAATTACTAGGGCTGAGGTGGGAGAGCACAACCTAATGCCAGCTGACTTCAATAAAGGGGTAAGATTCAATCACCTTAGGATTGGCCACTGATTGATTTTTTTCTTTTGTACCTTCTCTTTAAATGCTTCATTATAAATAGCCTATACGGAGGCTTTTTTTTTTCCTTGAGAAACAGAATACACTATTTGTATATAGAACAACTGATTGAATAAATCCTACGTTATCATTTCTTTGATAATTTTTAACAGCTTTGAAACAGCCAAGTGCAATGTTTTGTCAAAAATAATGTTATTACTGTTATTCCCATCACTTCTGTGCTCGTGTCAGGATATTTCCCCTAGAAAGTTCTTTCTCTCTTCTCATCTTCGAGGCCTGCCTCAATGCACTGCCTGTCTTGGGGGGGGTGGGTTCTTCTCTGACCTTTCCAGGAGACCCAGGCCTCATCTTGCAACACCTTGCATAGGGTACCTCTTGTTCTTTATTGCTGCCCTCGCCAGGTGGGATGCTTTCTCTGTAAACCTGATTATAAACTCCCAAGACACCATCACTCCATATTCCTGAATGCTCCCTTGTTGCTGTTGTTGTTATGTGCCGTGGAGTCGGTTCCAACTCATAGCGACCCTGTACAGGGTCTCCAAGGCTATAAATCTTTATGGGAGCAGAAAGCCTCATCTTTCTCCCGCGGAACAGCTGGTAGTTTCGAACTGCTGACCTTGCAGTTCACAGCCCGATTCGTAACCACTACACTACCAGAGCTCCTTTGACTGCTCCCTAACATATCACTATATATACAGAACTTCTCGGGTGTGCTAAACAGATGTTAGGTGATTGCCAGTTGCAAATAGAGCACAGGACTGGGAGCTGGTACATAGTGGTAGGGAGCCCCTTATGGCGGAAGTCACCAAGAGACCACCTAAAGGTCAAACCAGGCCCAGAGAAGTACAGACATTCCTCCTTTTATTATGATTTGCTTTACTGAGCTTCACAGAGAATGTGATTTTTACAAATTAAAGATTTCTGGCAACCCAGTGTCTAGCAAGTCTGTTGGCACCATTTTCCAGTGGTGGTGGTATGCCGTGGAGTCAGTTCTGACTGTATAGGTTTACTTTGTGTCTCTGTCACATTTTAGTCATTCTCTCAATATTTCACACATCATAATGCTAATGCACATTTAACAGATGATAGAATAGCATAAACATACAACTTTTACATGCACTTGGGAACCAAAAAAAAAAGGTACAACTCACTTTATTGCTATTCGCTCTCTGTTTCATTGCCATAGTCTGCAACCGAACCTGCGATATCTGAGGGCTGCCTGCACTGTTTGGGCCGGTGGCCCTCCCCAGTTACCACTTCCAATGCTAGTTCACACAGGATAAAGCTACACAAAAGCTCACTGCTTTTTACCCCTATGTCTCTGTCAAATGTTAGAAAATAAAAAATATTGCTTGTTCCCAGAAAACATGGGGGAGGGACTATATTTCTTTACAGAGGGGAAGATTATTCCTGTATGTTTAATAAGTACCTCAAAGAAGGTCTGTGTAGAAATTACCCAGGGCCTTCATGCATTTTGAGTTCCTGGGGGGTGCAACCAAAAGGTTGGAGGTTTGAGTCCATCCAGAGGTACCTCAGAAGAAAGGCCTGGGAATCTAGTTCCAAATAATCAACCATTAAAAACTCCATGGCCCACTGTTCTACTCTGACACACATGACATCACCAGGAAGGCCAACTGGTTTTGTTTTGTTTTGAAGGTATCTGAACCAGACAACAGAGTTAAAAGGTAAACACTGTAAATTCAGTGGCTACTAAGGGTATTTAAATGTCTTCATCTCCTTATCCCCAGTCGAGTGAATAGAGGGGTCCAGTGTAAATGTCTACAAATAGATCACTGGGGCAACAGGATGCACAGCCACCCCAACCTTCTTCCCACCATCAGGTGTTGGTTGTTCTGGCTCCACACTCCTGTCAGCTCCCAAAGCTTAACCTCTGCCTCTTTCTTTTGAATCTAGTCAATTCCGCCTTTACCCACAAAGGCTCATCTTTCAGAGACTATCAGCCAATCAAGAGGTTCCTTTAGGTGAAATGTCCTTGGGGTCTTGAGACCTTGGCTGCTTTTACCCTGCTGGCTGCTCAAAGAGTTCTTTCTTTGCTGCCTGATACTCTTCCCTGGGGTGGAGCGGAGGGAGGAAGAGATTGATTGTGTGTGTGTTTCTGTGTGTGCATGCTGGGAAAGCTGTGTTAATATAAAGAAGACAAGGGGTTGATGGATTCTGGGTGCTTGGAGGTTCAGAAGGCTGTCTTCTGAGATGAGAACTGAAGTTTTTAAACCACTTTCTTGAACTTTCCTTTTCCAAGAGTCTGTGGTTGGTGTGCTCATGTCCCAAGCCTGCCTTATTCAGAATAATACCCTGCCTAGCAAATTCCTGCCAAAAGGCAGAGGCCTTATTTACTTCCCAAACGTACCAAACACCACGCTCCCCATCAGACACAGGCAAAAAGAACAGATAACTGGGTGATCCTTGCACTTACTATCTCTGTGGGCACATCTCTTCAGCTCTCTGGGCCTCAGTTTCTTCATCTGTAATTTGGGGGAGAACTGCCTATTTCATAGGGCTTTTGTGAGAATTAAATTAGGCAGCATAGGTAAAGCATATGTACATAGAAAGCATCTCTTGAAATGACACTCATTCAGACAGGTATTCAGCAGCTCAGTTAAGTGGATGAGAGCGCATCTCCAGATTCAGGCCAGACTGCTGGAGTTCAAACCTGACTCTAATACTTATCAGCAGTGCCATGGTGCAGCCTCTAAGGGTTATATAAGGACTAGACAAATCAAATTTGGGGTCTGGAAGGGCCTGGTAAAGGGCATATCCAGTAAATGAAAGCCGTAATTCCGAGTTTTATTTTTGACTACTTATTCTCCCAGCGTCCTCCTAATTTGTGTGTCCCATTCCACGTCATGAAACACTGAGCATACCTGAGTATGTATGACTTAAGCCAAAAAGTCAGTTGTTATTGAATGAACTCTGATTCATGGTAATCACATGTTGTCAGAGTAAAACTGTGCTTCGTATGTGTAGCATGTGTTTCCAACGGCTGGTTTTCCAGAAGTAGGTCACAGACCTTTCTTCCAAGGTACCTCTAAGTGGATTCATACCTCCAACTTTTAGTTTAGCAGGTGGGTGCATTTGCTCTGCACCATCAGGGACACCACAGTCCGACTTACTAGTACATTAACACAAACAAGGAAGGACTCTTGGAGCTTACCAGGGGAAACCTATAATTTCCCAGATACTGATGAGAACCCCCACCCCCACTGAGCGTCAGGTCCCTCTGGCGTGATGCTCTTGCCTCTGTCCGTAGGGAACTACTTGGTGTCCCACCCTTGACCCTCAGAACAACTTTCTTCCGGAGTGGCTTGGGAATCTGCATTTAAAACCACTCTGCATATCAGCCACGGTTAAAACTCATCGTCTGATATTTCACTTGGAACAAGCTCTTGGCATAAACGTAATACAACTGGATCCCAACACCCAGGATCCTGACTCCCCTCCTTAACTTTGAGGTTGAGAACTGTATTCCCAATAATATTAAATGCACACTTTAGAACATGAGACAACGGCAAAAGCAGAGAGCAGGTCTCCACTTCCCTCCAGTGGCTTCCTGTAGGACCGTCCACCACCCAACACACACACACGCACACGCACACACACACACACACACACACGGATGAGCCTCCACACTGAGTTTGGAGGTGATGCAGACAGACACTACTCGTCCTGCAGCCTTGGGCCAGACACCTCGTGGTAACAGCCACTTGGCCAGCAGTTTGCTTTGAGTTGGAATCCACTGGATTTAGGGGTCACTGGGGGGAACAGTGCTTGAGGCAAAACAGCTTAACAACCAGAAGTCATTTGCTCTGTTTGGAGGTAAAGCGATTGGTAGGTTGATGCTTGAGAACCTTTTTTTTTTTTTTTTAAATAAAGAGGGAAGACAAACAAAAAGATTGCTTAAAAGCAGCCCTTTAACTCAGAAGGCAGTTCCACCCACCTTGCAAATTCAATGCCTTCAGAAGACACATCCCTTAGTCGCAGCAGGGAATCTTTTAACTAGCGAAGGAGCAAGGGAAGGAATTCAGATCAACACCACTGACTGCGGCAATAAAGCCCCTTTCCCTTGAGGCAGGAAAGAATCAAGGAAGAATTTCAAAATCTTTCTAAACAATTAAAGAAAGAGATCTGGTGCGGGAAGCGACAGGGGGAGAGCATGCAGAGATCAAGAAGTTTGAGGTCCTCGATTTTCAGCTCAAATAGAAATCACAAGAAAGGAAAAGAAGGTTTGATTTTATTTTTTTAAGATCTTTTCAAAGCCAGGACCTTATCTGGTGTTAGGGGAAAGAGAATGAGGTGCCAGGCTAGCAAAAATCTTCCCACTTCCTTATCGAGCCCCACAAAACAGCACCAGAGGCTGTCACCAGTCTCCAGAATTTTACAGTCTTGAATGATGGCTTCAAAATAATTCAGATGTCACCATAACAAACCCTAGAGACACCATTAATCAGATTTGAGGCCACCGATATACAAAGACAACCTAACAAAATGTCAGAACCGTACCCAACATGATAGCAGGAAAAACTAAGGGTTTTCAAGGCAAGAGCAGAAAGTCTCATCCTTCTCCCATGGAAGAGCTGGTGGGCTCAAACAACCGACCCTGTGCTTATCCTAGAGAGTCACCAGTAACCTGCAAAACTCCACCAACCGACAGGTGTGGTAGCTGCACGTGAAGTAAACACACTGGCCAGGATTCAAACCCTATCTTCCACATGGAAGGAAAATTCTACAACAAAACCACCAATGCCCAGCGAATTACATACCAAAGAGAACAAAGAAGGCTCAATGAGAAGCATATATTCATTCGTTCCCCAGACAACTTTAGAACCCGCTGTTGCCAAACATCACTTCCTAGAAGTCTAACTTTCACAAGTACCAATACCTAGTCATTCATGGAACAAAAGCAAACAAAACATGTAGAATTCTAGTACTGTACTGTAAAAACGTATTTCCTTGAAAAGACAAAAAAAAAAATCCTAAAAAATAGTATCAGTTAGGATCCAGATAATTTCAGTCTACACCTGTTATGAATTCATCTCTGAGAAGCAAGTAACTAAACAACCCAGGTGTGAGTTGGTTTTAGCACTTGGTTTCATTGAAGCACTTTACATTTTGGCTTGACCCCCTCAGACTTTCTATTCGCTCTCTCAAATGGGGCCCTGGTGGCACAATGACTAATGTGCTCGGTTGCTCATCAAAAGGTGAGCAGTTCGAACCAACTGCTCCATGGGAGAATGATGTAGCAGTCTGCTTCCACAAAGATTTACTCTGTCCTGAGGTTGGTGGTTCGAACTCACCCGCTGCTCCTCAGAAACTGACTCGACAGCACTTAACCATAGTAGCAGCAACAACAGGGTTCCTATGAGTCAGAAATGGCTAACAGTAGTCTCTTAAATCAGTGAGAAAGTATGTGTATATATTTGTTGTTGTTGTTGTTGAAGACCTGGTGTCGTGCTGTAGGATAAGCACTGGATTACCAACCTGAAGGTTGGCGGTTCAAACCCACCAGCTGCTCCTTGGACACCCAATATTGGGTCACTATAGGTCAGAACTGACTATATGCTGTTGTTAAGTATCACTGAGTTGGTTCCAATTCATAGCAGCATGTGTAGGGTCTCCAAGGAGCAGGTTGTGGGTTTGAACTGCCAACCTTGTGGTTAGCAGTCCAGTGCTGATCCTATAGTGCCAGACAAGGACTTTGTGTTTTTATATATATAGATATATGTATACATGACTTCCACCACTCGTCTGTCAGTTTGTCATACTGTGGTGGCTTGTGAGTTGCTGTGATTCTGAAAGCTATGCCACCGGTATTTTAAATAACAGCAGGGTCATCCACGGTGGACAGGTTTCAGATGAGCTTCCAGACAAAGACACTAGGAAGATATTCCAAATATTTAGTCACTGAAAACTTTATGAATAGCAGAGAAACACTGTCAGATACAGTGCCGGAAAAAGAGCCCCTCAGGTTGGAAGGTACTCAAAATGCAACTGGGGAAAAAAATGCCTCCTCAAAGTAGAGTTGACCGCGATGACATGAATAGAGTAAAGCCCATGTGAGAAAAACCCACAGGACTTTCATTTACTGATGGGGCACAACTCAAAATGAAGAGAAACAGCTGTAAACATCCATTGAAAATCGGAACATGGAATGTATGAAGTATGAATCTAGGAAAACTGGAAGTTGTCAAAAATGAAATGGAACGCATCAACATCGATATCTTTGGCATTAGTGAGCTGAAATGGACTGGTATTGGCCATTTTGAATCTGACAACCACATGGTTT
>NW_006408572.1:963594-1037015 GCF_000296735.1 Chrysochloris asiatica | reverse complement strand
TCAAACGACATATTGCATTAGGCAAATCTGCTGCACAAGACCTTTTTAAAGTGTTGAAGAGCAAAGATGTCAGCTTGAGGACTAAGGTGCACCTGACCCATGCCATGGTATTTCAATAACCTCATATGCATGCGAAAGCTGGACAGTGAATAAGGAAGACCATAGAAGAATTGATGCTTCTGAGTTATGTTGTTGGAGGAGAATATTGAAAGTGCCATGGGCTGCCAAAAGAACTAATATATGTGTTTTGGAAGAAGTGCAGCCAGAGTGCTCCCTGGAGGTCAAACTTCATCTCTCATGTTGTTGTTGTTGTTGTTGTTATATGCCGTGGAGTCGGTTTCGACTCATAGTGACCCTGTACAGGGTTTCCGAGGCTGTAAATCTTTACGGGAGCAGAAAGCCTCATCTTTCTCCCGAGAAACAGCTGGTAGTTTCGAACTGCTGACCTTGCGGCTCGCAGCCCGATTCGTAACCACTACGCTACCAGAGCTCCTTATACTTTGGATATATTGTCAGAAGGGACCAGTCACTGGAGAAGGATATCATGTTTGGTAAGGTGGAGGGTCAGAGAAAAAGAGGAAGACTCCCAACAAGATTGACTGGCCAAGTGGCAGCATCGATGGACTCAAGCGTGGCAACAGTAGTGAGGTTGGCCCAGGATCAGGCAGTGTTTTGTTCTGCTGTGCATAAGGTCACTATGAGTCGGTTCCGACTCGATGGTACCTAACAACAACAACATACACGACTTGACAGCACTTAACAACAAACAATACACACAGGGTATGTGTGAGAATTTGTGGAAAAATTACATTACCTTTTAATTACATTTTTTCATGAACTTATTAAAGTCCCACACACACATACACCACCACCATATGTACACACAGTTCTGGTGTGATGCCGTAGGAGAAGCACTGGGCTGCTAACCAAAGGCTGGTGGTTCAAACCCATCAGCCGCTCCTCAAAAACCCTATACAGTGACTCAAAGGCACTTAACAACATGCAAGGTGGGCTTCAAAAAGTTAATGGAAAAATGGAATTGAAAGACAATGGAATGAAGTCCTCTCGTGTTCCTTCTCCCCATGAAAATCTCTTTACCTGTGTTAAGGTTAAAGCATTTGTCACTGACACCGTCAGAACTTTCTAACAAGTGAACACAAAGTGGAACCTAAGTGGAACACAGCTGCAATTTTTACTGCCTCTTTGCTCTGTAGAGATGCCAGAGTTTTCTTTTTGTGGACATATGTGGTTCAATCCAGGGACTTTTTCAATAAATATATGTTAAAAATGTGAGCTAGTGGGTGTCTGTCAGCTGCAGGGGAAATAAACCTTCTGCTAGAACTGCTCTGGGGTAGAGGTTGGCAAAGCCCCACTTCCATGTATGGAAGAAAGCGAAAGCAGTAAAACCTCAGGCATGAGTCTGGGCAGGGCTAGGGTGGGGGCCAGCATTCCTCAAGTTAAAGCCAAGTCCTGGCCCAGAGGTATGGACAACAGGAGCCCGTCCACACAGCCCTCCACCGGGAGGCCGGTGGGTTCTCTAGTGAAATGGCTACCAGGGCAGAAACTGAGAGAAGTGGGAAAGTCAGGGGTACAGCAAGCTCAGTAGCTGGCAAGGTACTAGGAGGCGAAGCCTGTTACTGCGAGGCTGCGCAAACAACATAGCAGTCCAAGGAAGCCAAAGACCGAGCCCTGGAAATCAGTATCCAGCAGCTCATGTACACTGCTGACATCAGCCTCACTGGAATTCAGAGTCCTCCACAACGTGCCTTCATCATCACTTGTCTCTCAAGGCCAGCCTTAAAAGACGGGTAGATTTTTATCCTATTGTGTGGCCTGATGAGACTCATGACTGAGGCTGGAGGGACAGTTACCTATTTCTTGCCAGGGCGATTCTGTCGTGTTGTTGCTGTTAAGTGCCGCCCAGACAGTTCCAGTTCATAGGGATCTTATATCACTATGGCTGTAAATCTTTACAGGAGCATAAAGCCTCGTCTTTTCCTCATGGAATGGCTGGTAGTTTTGAACTGAAGATTTTGAGGTTAGCAGCCCAATTTGCAACCACTACGCTACCTTGGAAATCCTATGGGGCAGTTCTACTCTGTCCTGTAGGGTTGCAGTGAGCTACCATCAATTTGACAGCACACAATAACAACAACAGAACAAAGCTGCTGAAAGGAATTAAAGACACCAGCACAGGGAACGAACTGGCTCTGGAGACTGGTAGTTCTGGAGAAACCAGAGCCACACCTAGAAGTTTAATGTCCTCACATAAAAATAAGGACAATAACAGTGTCCATCTCATGGACTGTTACAAAGATTCATGGAGTTCATACATGCAAAGCACTTAACACTATCCCTGGTACCTGGAAAGGGTTCAGTGTTGTTGTTGTTAAGTTCCATTGAGTCAGTTCCAACTGATAGCGACCCTGTACAGGGTTTTCAAGGAGTGGCTGGTAGGTTTGAACCACCAACCTTGTGGTTAGCAGTCCAGTGCTGATCCTACCGTGCCACACCAGGACTTCCAAAAGAGCTCAATAAACAGAAGTCATTTTTAATGATAAGGGTATGCAATAAATACTCTTCTAGCTTGCTGCTCCCAGAGGTCCAAATGAAGGAACTCCACCACTCTCCCTTTGCAAATAAGGAGAACAAGTTACCCCAAATCCAGCATACCACTCCTTCCAATGTCTCTGGGTACCAATTCTAATGAACATGCGAAAGGCAAAAGTGATCAACATTTTTCTAATTTCATCTCACCCAGCAGTAAACCTGTTGGGACTCTCCAGCCAGGCACAACTTCATTAACCTATATTGAGCTCAAACTTTACTCTGTTGTTAAAGTGCCATCGAGTCGGTTCTGACCCAGCGACCCTGTATAGAGTTTCTGAGAAGTGACTGGTGAGTTCAAACCCACCCTGTGGTCCAGTGCTTATCCTACAGTGCCACACCAGCACTGAGCTGTAATGATCAGTCCGGTCTAAAGGACTGGAGGGACAGATTCCAAAGTGGAGTGAAAGATTCCATGGACAGATTCCATGGCATGGCTCCTTTCTGTACAGCAAACTGCCAATCAAAGCTAGGGTTAAGCACTTGGATGCTAACCCAAAGGTCTGAGACTCAAACCCATCAGCTGCTCTGTGGAACAAAGGCCTTGCTGATCTGTTTTCATAAAGATTACAGCCTAGGAAACCCCATGGGCCCCTCTACTCTGCTCTATCGTGTCACCATGAGCAGGAAGCCACTTATTGGCACGTAACAACAATAGTAAAATAATAAGGTCGGGTCCATCAGTCTCTTTCCAAGAACAGATGTATGTCGAGGGCTGCCCTGTTTTTCTCACACGTTGGTTTCTTTTCTCTTGCTCAGGTTGGAACGACCTCCTCAAAACAAGGAGGCAAATTCCCGTGACCCCAGGCCCCAGGGCTGAATGCCAAGGGTTCAGGTCATGGCTATCCCTCACCAGGGGAAGCGAGCTTACCGCCTGGACAGGCCCCAGGATATGTGCCTCCTCTCCCATCCTCACTGGGCCAACAGGAAAAAACACTGCAGCTGCCAAGTCATCTGAATGGAATTTCTCCTTCACACTTAGAAGCCTCATCAGTCTGTATACACAAATTGCAGCACCTGGCTCTTTTTAAATGTCGTTCTTTGCAGTTCACATATTTCAGCCCTGGTAATCCCTTTCCTAAGTGCCGGGTGCTCTGGCTCAGGAAGGCAGCATGCTTGTTTTATCAGTGACCAAGTTACAGCCACTTGAGGCTTTCCACATAGGAGGTCTGACCAGCGTCCTGGAGCTGACCCCAGTCCTTCCACAGGAAAAGGGCTCGTGAGACCAGGAAAATGCTTGCTGGAGGCCAGGACACACAAAATAACTCAGGGAAACGGGGCTTTGACATTTCCCTAAGTTCAGAATGCTTATCTCGCTTTCCTGTGTGCATAATTTGGCAATGTCTCATAGACACTATTGTTGTTAAGTGCCTTCGAGTCGGTTCCGACCCATAGCGACCCTGTACAGGGTTTCCGAGGCTGTGAGTCTTTAAGGAAGCAGAAAACCTCATCTTTCTCCTGCGGAGCAGCTGGTAGTTTCGAACTGCTGACCTTAAGGTTCGCAGCCCGATTTGTAACCACTACACTACCATAGACATTGGTGGACCTTTTTTTTTTTAAGGGCGACTTGGAGTCCTGATGTGGTTCTACAGGATAAGCAGTGGACCACAAGACCGATTTGAACCACAGTTCAAAGACACCAGCCACTCCATGAAAACCCTACACATGGTCGCTATGAATCTGACTGAATTAACAGCAGGAGTTCTGGTGTGGCTCTGTAGGATAAGCACTGGACTGCTAACTACAAGGTTAGCAGTTCAAATCCACCAGCTTCTCTGAAACCCTATAAGGGTCACTATGAGTCGGAACTGACTTGATAAATAGCATTTAACAACAAGATGAATGACAAGGAATATCACAAACTCAGCAATAAGGGAACCTAGGAATTAGAGATGAGCCCATCATGGAATTGTGCCTGCTTCCTCACTGTAAAGGAAGGGGTTGCTACATAATCCCCAACATCCTTTCTAGTTTAACATTCAATGACCACTGCTGCAGTGCTGTAGGACAAGCACTGGACTGGTGAATGCAAGGTTGGCAGTTCAAACCTACCAGTCACTCTCGGAAGCCCTGACAGGGTGCCTATGAATTGGAATAGACTCAATGGTACACAACAACAAGGAGACTTGTTTATTTATGACATAAATATACTTTCACTTTGAGACTCACTTTATACTTAAAATTCCATTCCTCTTTCCACCTGAATCCTGCCAACTCTTCAAATCTCAATCTAAACCATTCCTTCTTTCAATAACTGTTTACTGAGCACCTAAGCTGTGCCCAGTGTGTATGTATGAGGGACACAACAATGAAGGGCACATAGTTTCTTCCCCTAAGGAACTTTCTGGCTTAGTGACACAGAATCATAGTGTCCATCTCCTGACCAGTTATGATGTAGCAAGCAACCACTATCCTAAGGGTTTTTTCAGATCATTCATATCTCAAACTTCCAAAATTCTATAAGATAGTACTATTATAATTCCCATTTCACAGATGGGAAAACTGAGGCTTGGGATTAAAGTAACTAGCCTAAGGTCACAAATGGTGGGAGAGATAGACCTGAACCAGGTCATCCATTAGAAGAGACGCAGCCTGCCGTCTGACCAGGTCACACCGCTTGGCTTTCAGAGTTCCTACTGGCAATCCTGGAACCGCAGTTCAAACTCACCAGCCACTCCTTAGGAACGCTATATGGGGTTGTTATGAGTCTGAACCAAGTCAATGGCACTTAACAACAACAACACTAGCAACCTCAGAGTCCTGTACAGTAAGACACTGTAGAATAAGTACAGGGCTGCTAACCATAAGGCCCGTGGTTCAAACCCTCCAGTGGCTCCTCAGAAACCCTACAAAGGGTCACTATGAGTTGGAACTGATTCAACAACACTTAACAACAATAATAAAACAACTGCCAACCCCATTCCTAATAGAACTATTAGTGTTGTTGTTGTGAAGTGCCATCAAGTTGATTCCGACCCATAGCGACCCTGTATAGGGTTTCCAAGGAGCAGCTGGTGAGTTTGACCCACCTACCTTGCAGTTCAAATGACTTTACAGTCTGACGCATTAGCCCACAGTGCCATACCAGGACTCCAATAGAACTATTAAACTAATACAATTAATGGATCATCTCGATGTGATTTAAAATACTTTCTGATACTTGCATCATCCAACAAAGAGTCTAAATATGCATATATCTGACTACATAGAGGCATACCTCGTTTTATTGCTGTTAAGTTTATTGTGCTTCACAGATACTGCGGTGGTGGGGTGCTGTGGAGTCGCTTCTGATTCACAATGACCCTGCCTAGGACTCTCAAGGCTGTAAATCTTTATGGGAGCAGAAAGCTTCATCTCTCTCCTGCGGAACAGCTGGTAATTTCTAACTGCTGACCTTGAGGTTCACAGCCCAACTTATAACCATGATGCTAGCAGAGCTCCTTTCACAGATGCTGTAGTAGGGTTTTTCCTACAAGTTGAAGGTCTGTGGCAACCCTGCATTGAGCAGGTCTATCAGTACCATTTTTCTAACAGTACGTGCTCACTTCATGTCTCAAATTCTCACAGTATTTTAGACGTTTTTCCATAATGCTTGCTGTTGTTAATTGTTGCCAATTCAGTTCTGACTCATAGTGGCCCTATACAGAGTTTCTGAGGCTTTACATCTTTGCATGAACAGAAAGCTTCATCTTTATCCCACAAGGTGGCTGGCGGGTTCAAACTGTGAACCTTGGAGCTACTGTGTTCCCATTCATAATGCTGTTGTTTCTAATATGCACTGTTGGGTCATTTCTGACTCACAGCGACCCTGTTTGGGGTTTCCAAGAAGTCGCTGGTGAGTTTGAACAGCGAACCTTGTGGTTCAAATGGACCTTGTAGTCCAGTGCTTTAACCCACAGCGCCACACCAGAACTCTATTCATAATGCTATCACACACTTAATAGATTACAGTATTGTATATACATATATACCAGGATGGAATTCTGTTGTGGCACTGTGGGGTAAATGCATTGGACTGCACAGTTTGTTTGAACAGCAAGGTCAGCGGTTCAAGTTCACCAGTCACTACTTGGGAAACTTATACAGGGTTGCTATGGGTCAGAACTGACTCAACGGCACTTAACAACAACAACAATATACCAGGGTATGCACCAGGAAACCAAAACATCTGTGTTACTCACTTTATTGCAATATTTGTTTCACTGCAGTGGTCTGGATTAACCCACAATATATCCAAGGTATGGGTTAATGTGCTGGACTGCAAAGTCAGTTTGAACCACAAGGTCAAAGGTTCAAGCTCATCAGCTGCTCCTCGGAAACCCTATACAAGGTCACTATGGGTTGGAACTGACTTCACGGTACATAACAACAACATGGTCTTATTACCATTACATTGGACAATGTGGTTACTGAATGTTAACTATACTCATATATAATATAGATATTCATGTACACTACTATCTTATGCCTTATCTCTCTTGAATTACAAATGGCTTTAAAAGCAAGGACTTTGTCATTAATTTCTCTGTACCCTGGTTCTGCCTAAGGCATATGAGGTACTCAATAAACAAGTGACTGACTGATTTTGGGCAGTTCCAATAAAAAGTAATAAAAAGTAATAAAAACTACAAACTTGATTTTTGTAATATAAGCACAAAAACCCAAACTAACTCACTGCCACTGAATTGCTTCTGACTCATAGCGATTCTACACAACAGAGCAGAACTGCCCCGTAGGCTTTCCAAAGCTGTTTATCTTTATGAAGCACACTGCCACATCTTTCTCCCTCAGAATGGTTGGTGGGTTTGAACTGCCCATCTTTTGGTTAGCATCTGAGTGCTTAACCGCTACACCACCAGGGATCCTAACATGAGCATATGAGTAAGAAATCCAGTTTGGGTACCTCATCCCCCTACTCTACTCCAATAATGCATGTTTTTGTTAAGTGCCATCAGTTTCGACTCAAATCAATCCCATGTGACAGAGGAGAACTGCTCCATTGAGTTTTCTTGGCTGTAGTCTTTACCGAAAGAGATTGCCAGCCAGGTCTTTCTCCCACAGCACCACTGGGTGAGTTAAAACCATCAAGCTTTTGGTTAGCAACCCCACCTTTAACCGTCTACATCACCAGGGCTCCTACCAAAACTATATGTTGTTCTTAAGGAAAAATGCAATCCCACCTATATAAATGTATAGGATTACATAATAGTTTACACATGTAGTTTGTTGTTGTTGTTAAGTGCCATCGAGTTGGTTCTGACTCATAGCAACCCTGTGTAGGTTCTGAGGAGACGCTGGAAGGTCTGAACCACCAGACGCTGGAAGGTCTGTAGTTAGTAGTCCAGAGCTTATCCTACAGTGCTTGGACTCCTTCCAACACTGTATGTTGTTGTTGTTGTTAAGTGCCGTGGAGTCGGTTCCGACCCATAGCGACCCTGTACAGGGTTTCCAAGACTGTAAATCTTTACGGGAGCAGAACACCTCATCTTTCTCCCACGGAACAGCTGGTAGTTTCGAACTGCTGACCTTGCGATTCACAACCCGATTTGTAACCACTACGCTGCCAGAGCTCCATTCTAATACTGTATAGTAACCGAAAATTCCGAGAGAATTTCTTATTCTTAAACAAAACAGAAGCCATTCACCTAGACTATCTTCTTTAAAGCCGTGATCTAAGGAAGCTTTTGGAAAAATCTACAACCTGGCCCAGGATATGGCTCTTTGCCTTGAGTTTGGCTTCCTCGGGTTCAAAAAACATCTGTTTCTTACACTGTGGTATGTCTGGAATCCAGACCTGATTCTCATTCCAAACCCAAACCCCCAACAGAGGACACTATCATCCCCCCAAACAGACTACAGTATTCGTCCCAGAATCTTCCTGCAGACTCGCACCTCCAAATCAGCATTACCTAAAATGTACTTTCCTGATCGTCAGCCAACAGAATTTTGTCTTTCTTATAAAAAGTAAAAATGTTCCCACTGGGCATGGGCAGCCGCTATCACTCATCGGCTTCCAAACATGCAGCATCTCCCCCGATCCCTTACGTACTTCTTCAGCTGGATCAAATGAACTTGCTCCTTCTCAACTTTCCCCTTCATTCCCACAAGGTTATTTATATCTGGAATATCTTTCATTCTTAATCCACTGGACTCCTCTCCCCTTATTTTAAAAGGGCACTTTCAAGTTATTCTTTCCAGAAAGCTTTCTTGAAGTAGGTGGATACCAGCTGATTCTTTTTTATTCCCCCAGTGTTTTTTGCTTTGTTTTTTACCCTTTTTGCTCAATAAGAAACCACGATAAGCAAAGTTACTCATCTCTTGAAAATGCTACTAAACTGCCAACTAGATCAAAAGGGGGGAAAAAAATCTACGCTAAAATAAAGCACTCAAAATTTACATGCTAGCTCTTTCAGGAAAAACCAAATTATTTTCTTCATATCTAGATTATCATTACAAAAGTGATGATGTCTAGCACATTTGAAAATCAGAGACCCACCACTCTTAGCTGCCACTACCCTAACTTAACTATAAACAATGCGGAAGACAGAGAGAGAGAAAATATTGATAAAATAACAGAAAGCTCCTTACAGCCCACCCCAAAATAATAATAATTAGCAATTTGAGTGTTTACTTCTTCCAATCTTTCTTTCTCTTTATATATCTAACTCAGTGTTGTACTTGTGGTAAATGTACGAGAGGGTTTCAAAAGTTCATGAAAAAATGAAAATGAAAGATAACGGAATTTTTTCATACATTTTTTTGACACATATAAAATTTGGAATCTTGTTTCTTTGGATGTAATACCTTAAATGTAACTCTATGTTACAGCAAAGACCATTAAATCCATCTTTAATAGCTATTCAACATGATTCTGAATATTGTAATTTACTTAACCATACAACAACGTGACATTATCATTGTTGTCCTATTCTACACAGTTATAAAGAAAATCTTCATGAAATTTACATCTTTACAGTCTTTGTTCTAACCTTTAGGATGAGGTAAACATTGCACATTTAATCTGTATTTATGATTAATGGTTTAGATAATATTTTCACTCTAAAAGTGACATGAAATCCCTTTGACTAGAGTCCTGGTGTGGCACTGCATGATAATGCGCTGGACCACAAGGTTAGTTTGAGCTGTAAGGTTGGTGGTTCAAACCCACCAGTCGCTCCTTGGAAATCGTATATGCGTTCTCTATGAGTCTGAACCTACTGGACAGCACTTAACAACTTAACAACAAGAGCCCTAGTAACATAGAGGGTTATGTGTTGGGCTGCTAATCCCCAAGGTCAGCAGTTTGAATCCAACAGTCACTCCATTGGAGAAAGATGAGGCTTTCTGCTCCCATAAAGATTTACAGCCTCGGAAACGCTATACAGGGTCGCTATGAGTCAGAACCAACTCAACAGTACACAGTACCAATGGTAGTAGAGCCTTGCAAAGTTTGCCTTTCATAATTTCCAGTATCAATTTATCTGTTTAATAAACATTTCCACTAAAACCTTATGACTTGTCAAAAGCCACTTGTTTATATACACCCAAATGATTTATAAATTGTTTTTTCAGGCTGCCTTATATAGGAAAAAAAAAGTAACGGAGGGGAAAAAGAGGATTGTGTGCGATAATGGGGAAGATGGCTTTAATGTAATATTTCTATGTGTTTCACAAAGCAATCGAGATATTCCAAAGAAGGGAAGTTTCACTAAGTGGGAAGAATCACATTTGAAAACCTCTTAGAAGCTCACAATTAAAAGGCAATTTGATATATTGCCTAATAAAACTGAGGATCTTTTCTACAGTGAAAACGATAATCCCTCAATTTATCTGTTTCACAACTCTGGATTTTAGGGGTGGGGGATTTTCTAAAGCTGCAGTATACTTTATGAAACAACAACCTATATGAAATACTGGTTGTCTAATGCCAGTCATCAAAAAGGCACTGCATAATACAAGAGTACCGACAAGGTACTCTTTTGTCCCTTTATGAATCGCAACACTCTTGGAAGGGAAGACTGAATGAACCTCTGAATTTATCCAAATAGCAGGGTACAGCAGTGGGGATTTCACAGACACTGTCTTCTCCATGTTTTATGTCAGTCCTATAGGGGGGCCCCTCTCCAAAGACAGAGAAACTGCTTTCAAAGGTCTCCTTAGTCCACCGTACTCAGCAAGCATGTCAGACCAAGCCATTTTTCTTCTAAGGAGAGTGGTGGTTTGGGGGATGCTGGTCCTTGTCTCTGTCTGCATTGGGCTCATTATCAAGGCAGACATCACACCAAGTTATCACCAGGCTACGTAATGACATTTCTAGTAATTACCCACATGAGACAGGAAAATCCAAGTCTGTCAGGGCAGCCATGAACACGAGCAAGACCCATTTAAAAAAAAAAAAAGAAGTATGTGTATATTAGGGGCACAAGCACACATATACATGCATGTGCTTGTATGAGAGTACTTCAAAAGTTTGTGAAAAAAGGAATGAAAAGACAATGGAATTTTACCACAAACTTTTGGAAGCTCCCTCGTATATGCACAGGATACCTTTGGAGAGGCATACAAGAAACTGATCAAGGGGTTGCTTCAAGGAGGAAAGGTAAGCAGTGGGAATAAGAGGTATTTCCCCTGTGTAGACTTCATTTCATTTCTAAGTTTGGAAACTGAAAACGCATTTAAAATGCTCTGTCCACTGAGTCCGGGACAAGATGGCAGAGTAAGAAGATACACTAAGTTGACCCACTGCAACAAAGACATGGGAGACAGAGTGAAACAGATACAAATAGATGGTGGTCCTGGAACCCTGAGCTTCAGAGGATTGGACAGAAAGGTGGATTCAGTGCCATGGGAAAAGAAAGCTAATAAGAGCAGTGAGGGAGAAGAAAAACAGGTGGACTGCAGGTTGGCATGCCACGGTGCCATGCTACCATCTTGAGTTTTTATGAGAGGCTATCGATACTGCAAGGTTGGCAGTTCAAGCTCACCAGCTGCTCCTTGGAAACCCTATACAGGTTTGCTATGGGTGGGAACCAACTCAACGACACTTCACAACAACATTGATACAGCGGCCTGCGGGCACAGGTCACAGCTGGAAATTAGTAGCAAGGGGGTGTGGTTCTTCCCTGTTCTCATGTCACCTGGTAGCCGGGGGTGTGGCCAGTCCCTGCCCTCACCAACCCAGAGGCCAGTGGCACCCCTTCCTGCGCAACCTCTGCTCTGCTTGGGGTTGGGTGCCAGGCATAGCACCCCTGCTTCTCGAGGAACATGAACCTGTCCTGAACGACGATACACAAACAGTGAACAGAGAACTAACTGCGTTCACACTTCTGGTCGCTACCACATCCACCAGGAGACAGGTGGTGTGAATACACCAATATACAATCATCAATTAAATATAAATATGACACCACAATGTCTTAGAGAAAACAGACAATTACACCTTACACACACAAGTGACCAAAATACAGAGTCAGACAATATAACACCAGAAATGGTATCGGAACTACCTGATAAAGAATTTGAAAGAATGCAAACTAGATAACTTCGACTGATTGAGAGAAATCAAGCAAAGTATACCAATGAAATCAAGAAAAGTATACCAATGAAATCAAGAAAAGTATAAGAAAAACTATGGAAAAAAACAGGAAGCAAATTGACAAAATAATTGAAAAAAAAAAATGGGAACTATACAAAATCAGCAATTAGAAAGCCAGAAGATTAACACTAAGATGTCAGAGACAGCATTAGTGAAAGGGTAAAGAAACAGAACTGGGTCAATGTTAAGTTGAATTAATGAGCTTGAATAAAAATCTCTCAATCATCATCTGCTAGAGAAACAATCAGAAAAAAGAACAGAAAAATTCAAAGGAAGCTTAAGATTTATGTGGGACACTATCAAGAGGAATCATGTATGTGTAATAGGAATTCCAGAACAGGAAGAGAAAAAAAAAAAAGCCCAACATAGAGACTATTGTCCAAGAGTTATTGGAAGATAACTTTCCTAACATCATAAAAGATGAAAAGACAGCCATTCAAGAAGTTGAACAAATTTTAAACAGGGCAGATCCCCAAAGAAAAACACTATGACGTATTATAATCAAATGTTCAAGATCAAAGACAAGGAAAGAATCCTGAGAGCAGTTCAGGAAAAACAAAAAGTTACCTATAAAGGAGAACCAATAAGACTAAGCTCTGATTTCTAAGAAACTGTGCAGGTAAGAAGACAATGGATTGACATATATATAAGATTCCTAAAAAAAAAAAAAAAATTTCCAACCAAGAATCAATTTTCCAACCAAGCAAAACTGTCCATCAAATGGTATGGTAAAATCAGGTCATTTTCAGACATCAGAAGTTAAAAGAAGTTGTAAAAACCAGACTAACGTTGCAAAAAAAATACTAAAGGGAGTTCTTTAACAGACTGATTTGTTGTTGTTGTTGTTATGTGCCGCGGAGTCGGTTCTGACTCATAGCAACCCTGTACAGGGTTTCCGAGGCTGTAAATCTTTACGGCAGCGTAAAGCCTCATCTTTCTCCCGCGGGAACAGGTGGTAGTTTCAAACTGCTAACCTTGTGGTTCGCAGCCTGATTCGTAACCACTACACAAACAGAGCTCCTTTAACAGACTCATAATGACCCTGAATAGCGTTTCCAAGGAGTAGCTGGGTTTGAACCGCCAATCTTGCAGTAGCAGTCTAGTGCTTATCCTACAGTACCACACCAAGACTCTCCAGATATAGAAGCATGCAAAGTAAAACAGATGTATGAGACTGGAAAGCTGAAACAACAACAACAAAACCATGAAGTAAAAAGAGGGAATGATCCAGAATTTTCAAATGAAAAGGAAATCGTATAGATTTCAAGAAAAAAATTAAGTAAATAAATTACAATAAAGATAACTGTAACCCTAAAAACTAGACCAAGCCTTATTCCTAGCCCTAGCCCAACCCTTACCCCTAACACTAACCCTGTTGTTGGTAAGTGCCATTGAGTCGATTCCAACCTATAGCAACCCGGTAAGGGTTTCCGAGAAACTGCTGGTGAGTTTGAACTGCCGACCTTGTGGTTCAACTTGACCTTGCAGTCAAGTGCTTATCCTACAGCTCCATACCAAGACTCCATACTCCTAATCATAACCCTAATAATAAACGAAGTCTAGGCTTAGCTAAGATTTAGCTACAGTCCCAACCTACCCACCCCACCGCCATCCCCCAAAAGCAGCTCTAGCTACCCATATAAAAATAGTTATGTGATCATATACATTTATATAGGTGGGGCTGCATTGTGTTTTCTGGGAGAATATACAAGGCACTATTAGCAGTGGCTATCTTTGGAAAGACGATTACTAGTCAAATTAAAAAATGAAAGCTTGCTTTCTCTTGCAAATGGAAGAAAGTGGGAAAACTCATGTATAAAATACATGCTGAGGAAAGGACTATAAATGGCTCTGTAATGTAAATAGTCAACAGTAAAACCATAATCCATGCTGTGTACGTACACAGACAAACAAACCCCTCTCTCACTGTGAGGGACCAAACAGGCATGCCATGCTTTGCTCCTGGAATCTATATTCGCCTGGAAACAACTGGCTCTGTGGCAATATCAGCTCAGATGGTCTCAGAAAAAGTCATTAGCTGAGCCTTCACAGGAAGGCAGTGCTTCCAAAGGCGCTTCAGAACCACAGCGTTCCACCAGAGCCTCTGCAAATTAATGCTTTCCACAAATCCAAGTGAAAGAGAGTCTGTTCAAGTGGTATTAAGTAGTATTTCACTCTTAAGAGCATTTGTAAAAGCTTAGAACAATAACATACAAAGGGTGAAGCCGGGGACCTTCAGTAATTTTAGGTAGGTGATTCCCGCCTACCCCCACCCCAGCTCCCACCCCTAGAATGTTTTAAGGTATTTATTCCAATTAATCTTCAAGCCTAACATTCAAAAATGCCAGAATTCTTATGAGTCCAACTGCAAAATGTGTAACAGATCCATATATATTCTGAAGTGGGCAAATACCCTTGCACAAGACAACATCCATTATAAAATTAAGGTAAATTTTCAAAATAAAAGTTGCACTGGTGTATCCTAAAATCTATCCACACAAGGTTAATAGGTAGCTTTATAGCTAGTTAATATCTATTACCAATACTGAAGGGAGCGCAGTGGCTCCATATGATAAGCACTAGACTACGAACTACAAGAGCTCTGGTTTGAGCCTGCCAGCCACTCCTCAGGAGAAAGATGAGGCTTTTTTGCTCCCATGAAGATATAAAGCATCAGAAACTCTATACAGGGTCACTATGAGTCAGAACACACTCGACAGCACTTTGTAACAACAACAACCATAGTGAAACAAAATACCACATTGAATTAATTAGCTAGCCCAATTCTCATCCTGTCAGTGACAGGGAAGGAGAGGAGGGAAAATGCTATTAAGAAAAAGACATCCCCCCAGGCTCTATTACTACTATAATGAGTGGAGAAGGCAGGTGCTGGGGTGGAGGCCACATAAAGCCCAAGATGCAAACAGGGTGCTCTCCATGCCACACTGGCATTTTATAATGGCTCTGGTAGTATGGTGGTTACAAATCGAAACTACCAGCTGTTCCACAGGAGAAAGATGAGGCTTTCTGCTCCCGTAAAGATTTATAGCCTTGGGATCATTCCCACACCCTCCATACACGGAGAGGACAGGAATGGGCAACTTGGACACTGGCTACCCAGAATGGGGGGTGGGAGGGTCCTACAGAGACAAGAAGTGACTGGCTTACAAGCTTTCAAGAGGGAACCTAGATCCAGAGGGCGTGGAGCAATGTAGAATCTCCACTAAGTAGTGTCTATTCTGTCTAGTCGTGGGCTGATGAAAAGAGATGCGATACAATAGTGAATGATTGTTATCAGGACTGTTTGTAGGAGCTGGAAATGTAAAGGTAGACATTTTGTGGCAAAGGGAGGGGAGTGATTAACTTTGCAGTCTAGGAGCAGAGGTCCCTGGGACCATCAAGGGAGAAGAGCAGAGAACAGAACCCTACCCAGAGAAGCAGTGATGCCAGAGATGGAGGCAGAGATGATGACATGGGGAGATGGAGCGGTTGGGGACTTTGGACGCGGAGAGGAAGAGGGGCTGTGTGTGGACGACCAGGGGGCAGGCTTGCGGGATACACCCTTTGGTTGGTGGATGATGTATGGAAGGGATTGTAACCATGGCAAGGAAATGATATATGGTGGGATCAATATGAAGCTAATGTCCTCCCATGTAAACTATCACATAATTCACAATAAAGCATTAAAAAAAAAAAAAGATTTATAGCCTTGGAAACCATGTACAGGGTCGCTATGTGTCGGAAGCAACTCCACAGCACATAACCACCACCACCACCACCACCATTTTATAATGGTATCTGGCCACAGCTATTCCTTGCAGTGCCTACTGCAGAAACCAAATGTCCTGAGACTCCATGCATGCCCGCATTAATACTCTTCCTTTAAAGTATGAATTACGTTGGAGAAGGAAAAAGTGTGCCTATAAGATCACCTACTCACTGCCAGTAGGTTCCTGCCTGGAAACAAACTGACAGAAAGAGTGTTGATTTGCAAAAAGAGGGCAGTTCTGCAAATTACAGATTTATGAACTTGACCTCAACCCTTAACCAAGTCTTACATCTGTTACAGCTATTAAAGGCACACTAAAAAAAGAAAGCATCAATTAAGAGCAAGGATCACTTCAGACTACCTTTCCTTTAGAGTGAAGCAGTAAACATCTAAATGATCTGTTAAGATATGCATTAAGATTCCCTATGATAAAAATCCACCACTCATCTGTAAGTTTGTCATACTGTGGTGGCTTGCGTGTTGCTGTAATTCTGGAAGCTATGCCACCAGCAGGGTCACCCATGGTGGATAGGTTTCGGCTAAGCTTCCAGACTAAGACAGACTAGGAAGAAGGAGAGGCAGACTCCATTTGAATGTTTAGCCACAGAAAACCTTATGAATAGCAAAGGCACATTGTCAGACAAAGCAAATATATTGAATATTGAAACATGATGAATGGCACCAGAATACAGTCAGATACAGTGCCAGAAGATGAGCCCCTCAGGTTGGAAGGCATCAAAATACAGCTTGAAACAGCTGCCTCCTCAAAGTACAGCTGACTCTGGTGATGTGAATGAAGCAAAGCTTTCTTTCAGGACCTTCATTTGCTTATGGGGCACAACTCAAAATAAGGAGAAACAGCTGTAAACACCCATTCATATAATTGGAACATGGAATATACAAAGTATGAATCTAGAAAAATTTGGAAGTTGTCAAAAATGAAATGGAATGCATAAAGATTGATGTCCTAGGCATTAGTGAGCTGAAATGGACTGGTATTGGTTATTTTGAATCTGAGAATCATGTGGTTTTCTATGCTGGGAATGCCCAAATTGAAAAGGCATTGCATAGTATTCATCATCAAAAAAAATTATTTCAAGATCTATCTTGAACCCTGGCCCTCACCCATTACTTTAATAAATAACTTTCTGGTTTTTAAAAAAATTATCTTAAGGTACAATGCTATCTGTGATAGGATCATATCTACATGCCTATAAGGTAAACCAGTTAATACCACTATTATTCAAATTTACACACCATCCACTACAGGCAATTATGATGAAATTGTGCTATGGGTTAATGCCTGGACTGCAAAGTTGGTTTGAACCACAAGGTTGGCGTTTCAAGCTCACCAGCCCCTCCTGGGAAACTCTATACAGGGTCACTATGAGTCTGAACTGACTAGACAGCACTTAACAACAACAACAACAAAACTAACTTCTTCAGTATGAAACTGATCAAACATGCAATCAAGATACATTGATAATTACTGCTGATTGGAATGCAAAGGTTGGGAAAACGGGGAAAGTTGGAAAAAAGAGGAAGGATCAGTAGTTGGAAAATATGATCTTGGTGATAAAAGCAATGCAGGCGATCACATGATAGAATTTGCAAGACCAATAGTTTGCTCATCGCAAATATCTTTTTTAAACAAAACGGACCTCACCAGATGAAATGCACAGAAATCAAACTGACTGCATCTGTGGGAAGAGATGGTAGAAAAGCTTAGTATCACCAGCCAAAATAAGGCCAGGGGCAGACTATGAAACAGACCATCAATTGCTCATATGCAAGTTCAGACTGAAGCTGAAAAAAATTACAAGTACACAAGAGCCAAAATTTGACCTTGACCATGTCCCACCTGAATTTAGAGATCATCTTAAGACCAGACTTGAGGAGTTAGAAAATGACTAAGGACTACAAGGGTTGTTGGATGACATCCAGAACATCTTGAAGCAAAAAAGCAAAATATCATTATGAAGACAAGAAAGAAGGAATTGGAATCAACTCGTTTATTAACCTGGGGGTCTCTAGTGGTGTGCCTTGGAACTTAGGTCTTGTCAACATTTTCATCAACATTCTGGATAAAGATCTGGAAAGGGTCATAACTCAAAGCTAGGGATGAGCTCTGATTATTGTGCATGACCACATCAGCACACAGAAAAGGTTTCAACAGACTGCAAGAGCTTATCACATCTAAATAAACTGGTTCTTTTAAATAACTGACAGAAGATTTGGACTCTGTTCTCATGTGTTCAGGTATGTTGTTGTTGTTAAGTGTTGTTGAGTCGGGTCTGATTCATAGAGATGCTGTATAGGGTTTCTAAGGAGCGAATGGTGAGTTTGAATCCCCAACCTTGTGGTTTAAAACAACCTTGCGATCCAGTGCTTGTCCTCCAGTGTCACACCTGGACTTCGTGTTGACCCAAAGGTAATGAATGCACTCTTAAGCAATAATAATGTAAGTCCAGATAATATCTAGAATCCAGGAGGAGCTAAGCATACCCTCTATGGTTGGAGCAGACTACACTGGAGTTGTGTGTCTAGGTGTGGGGACTACTTTTTAAGTCTGGAGAGAGCTCAGAAATAAACAGCTAGAAACCTTGAGCCCACGTCATATGAGAATGGTCAAAGGACCAAGAGAATGTTTCAGCTAGGAGGAAAAGAGTTGTCTGTAGTTCTCTGATGGCCAGCCAGCCTCCTGGGAGGGGATGGCTGAAATCAATCTGAGTGGACTTCCTCAGTACACAGTGATCTTTAGTTACAGAAACACTCCAGCAGAGACTGGACAGCCACTTGTTGAGCATGCGATCAGGGGGCTGGCTTCGATGACTAGTTCACTTTGCCCAACTTCCATGTCCCCTCCTCTGATACACACCCTAGTTTTCCTAGATGAGTCTCCCCTTCCCAATAATGTCCAGTCCACCTGTTCATGACCCCAACTTCCAGCTACACAAGTGTGGATGTGATTCAGCCTTGGCCAATCAAGAGGTCACGGTGACCAGTTCCAGGAAGGGCTGCTAGTGGCCCTCTGGCACGATGAAGCTGGAAGTTGAGCCCCACAAAGATACAAGCAGACAAAGAGATGGACGTAGGTGACCTGTCCTGAGGTCTAAACCCAGGCCTAAAATCTACCCTTGGACTTTTCTGCTACAGGAGGCTAAGCCCCTTTCTAATCCAGGTGTCAATCTACGGACCTAAAGAAAGGGAGAACTGGGAATAAAAAGGGGTTGAAAATGTGGCAGGAAGTTTGGCACAGAGACAGAGAAAATGTAAACTGGAGGGAACAACAAATAAATTGTTAAGGAAACTACAGATTTAAAAAAAGACATAAAAGACATAGCTACCAAATGTAGCATACAGATCTTACTCAGAACCAAAGTAACTGTTAAAAAAGAATTATCAGACAATTAGGGAAATTTGAACACTAACTGGATATTTGCCAATATTAAGGAATCACTCAATTTTAGGGGGATATGATATGACACTGTAATTATGTTTTTTAAAAAGGGTTCTCCTCTTTTACAGCTACTTAGTAACATTTCGGGAGTCCTGGTGTGGTGCTGTGGGCGAATGCATCAGACTGCACAATTCTGTGAACTGCAAGGTCGGTAGGTTAAGCTCACCAGCTGCTCCTTGGAAACCCTATACAGGGTTGCTATGGGTCCGAATCGACTTGACGGCACTTAACAACAACTCTGGTAGCGTAGTGGTTACGAATCGGGCTGTGAACTTTAAGGTCAGCGGTTCGAAACTACCAGCCGCTCCACGGGAGAAAGATGAGGCTTTCTATTCCCGTAAAGATTTACACCCTCGGAAACCCTGTACAGGGTCGCTATGGGTTGGACCCGACTCGACGGCACTTAATAACAACAATAACAACAACAACAAGAAGTGACATTTCTGGAGTCCTGGTGTGGTGCTGTAGGATAAGCACTGGACTGGTAACCACAAGTTGGCAGTTCAAACCTACCAGCCACTCCTCAGAAACCCTATATAGGGTCGCTCGCTATGAGTCAGAATTGACTCCATTGCACTTAAAAGCAACTACAGTAGGATGTTTATGAAAGAAATGATAGGATGCCTGGGGTTGGTTTCCAAATAAATCGAGTGTGGGAAGAGGGGTGCTGTGAACAAAACTGTCCATAAGGCGATGACTGTTGTATCTGGGTGTCAGATACATGGGGGTTCACAGTGTGATGTTTCATGTTGTCCATAATAAAATGTTACCAAGTAAACAAATAGAAGGGGAAATATGCACAGACCAGTGTCTCTCCCCTGCCCTCTCCTGACTCAAAAGAGAAAACAGAGTCCAGTCTATAAAACTGAGCACCAGATTAGTCAAAGAGAAGGTCTACAAATCAACAAATGACATGTAATTCTCATGGTCTTGGTGTAGCGCTGTAGGGTAAGCACCAGACTGCTAACCGCAAGGTCGGCGGCTCAAGCCCACCAACTCCTTGTAAACAAACCCTATACAGGGTGCTATGAGTCAGAAACCACTCGATGGCACTTAACAATAGTAAGGAAATGCCACCAATTTGCCACACTATGGTGGCTTGGGCACATACTTTGGCTAAATCAGGAGGGATAGTCCCTGGAGACATCATGTTTGGTATAAAGTCGTGAGGCAGTGAAAAAGAGGAAGACCCTCAAGGAGATGGACTGACAGTGGCTGCACCGATGGACTCAAGCATTGCAGTGATTGTGAGGCTGGTACGGGGCTACACAGGGGGCTACACAGGGGGCTACACAGGGTCACTATGAGTCGGAACTGACTCAAAGGCGCGTAACAACAACAGTCAGGAACTGAAGAGAAACTCCAGTGTGAAATACGGTACTAGTCGCAAAGAATTAGGTGCTGGGGGTGAGAGGTGGGAAAGAGAAGCATGTTGTTGTTGTGTTGTGAAGTGCCATTGAGTCAGTTGCGACCCATAGCAACCCTGTATAGGGTTTCCATAGTGACCCTGTACAGGGTTTCCCAGGAGCAGCTGATGAGCTTGAACCACCAACCTTGCAGTTCAAACTGCTTTGCAGTCTGGCGCATTAACCCACAGCGCCACACCAGGACTCTAGTAAAAAGGTCAAGAATCCCTCTCTTCTATAATGTGAATAGAAGTCCTGGTGTGGCGCTCTAGGATAATGCGCTGGACTGCACGGTCAGTTTGAGCTGCAAGGGCAGCAGTTCAAACCTACCAGCCGCTCCTTGGAAAAACCCTATACAGGGTTACTATAAATCAGACCCTACTTGACAGCGCTTAACAACAACAACATAATATGAATAACCACATAAAGTGAACTACCCAAAACCTGAAGTAAAGATGCACCAGACTTGTTGCAAGTACTCTTTTGAACATTAACTCTGAATTCTTAACAACAATCCTATCACGTAGCTACTAACTAGCCAGTAGACCAGTAGCTGTTGAGTCGATTTTGCCTTCTGGCGACCCCATATGTTTCACAGCAGAATCATGCTCTATAGTGTTTTTAATAGCTACATTGGCAGGCCTTTCATCCTAGACATCTCTGGGTTGACTCGAACCTCCAACCTCTCAGTTAGTAGCTGAACTCATTAATTGTTGGCACCACCCAAGGACTTTAAACTTTAAGTACTATATTTTACTTTTACTGACCAGGAAAATGGAGGAACAGAAGTTAGGTAACTTGTCCCATGGTCACATCAACAGGAAGCAACAAAGCCAGGATTTGCTTATCCATTATGCAATGTAGTTTAAATAATGTTCATGGGTATAAATGATTTTGTAAATTGCAGTTAAGCACATCCCCAAAGCTGAGTACTGCATTCACACCCACATTCCCAGCCATTGGCACTCAAAGGATGATACTGTGCTCTTTCTCTAATGCACGCTGTCCCGCCCAATCTTTACATTTCTCCACAAACTCTGAAAAATGAGGAACAGATGAGGCGACTGTGTAGTCAGCCACCATGATCAAAAGGAAACTGTCCCAAACTGATCATGTTTAAAGGGACAAAAGGCAACGTCTTCTGATTTTAAACAGACTCAATCCATTCAGATTTGTATCCCAGAGAGAATGACCAAAAGAGACAAAGTGAAAACTAAAAGCAATTCATCTGGATAAAATTCTCCTAGGAAACGAAGGGGAAATCCTATCTATCCTTGGAACAGCAAAACTCACCGCGCCCTGTTTTACGACCACAGGGATCCACAATTAAAGTGTTACTCACTATAGAAATATAACTTGAATTTACCTGCAATGGATATTTATATAGAAATGTATCCACACCCCACCCCTCCAAATTTTGTTTTGTGTTGTAAAAAGTATTTTTGGTGTGATGTGTGTAGTTCATACAAAAAAATACATCGCATATCTGGTCCAAAAGTTATGGCCAGAAAGCAACAGAAAATTTATGTTTGCTTTTAATCATAGATGCCACAGAACTGAAGTTTCCATTACAGGGCTTCACTCCAGAATAGCAGCTGAAGCAACTTCCAATTACTCCACTTCTTACTTGTCATAAAGCCGAAAGCACATGTTTGAGATTTCACTGGAAGTTGGAACAGCGGTTTCTGAAAACCTCATAAAAGCGAGGACTGATTTAGTCCGACCATCTCGGCAGGATACCTGAAGTTCAATTTTGTCTCTGAACAAAACACTAAAGGAGCCTGCAGGCTTTGCATAGGATGAAGGAGAGTCGGGGGCACTTTACTGACTGAACTAAAAAAAGCCCCAAATCATTAAAAGGTCCTGAGAAATCATCAGCGTGGAAAGGCAGAATCAGCAAAGAAGTCTTGGCTTCCCTGTCTTCCAAGCAATATCAAATGTTTTCAGCAGTTCCGCTACCTCTATCTTATTTCCGAGTGTTCTATGCATGGCTAGAGCGAATTCATACCCAAATCTATTTGTTGAAGAGAAGACTTTTCGCGCTCTCCTCTTCCACGGAGGATATTTGATGTGGCCATTTTTAAAGACACAATTTCATGAACAGGAGGCACCGAGCTGAAAATAGGAGACTTGAGCTCCGCTCTTTCATCCTACACAGTGACCTGGATCTAATAATCGGGTTTCTTTGTTTTAATTCTCCAACTCTAACACACTTTGAAAAGTTAAAGTGCTTAGTATCTATTGATTACTAGGACTAGAAGAAATAATGTGCCTGCATTTTGAGTACTTTGCAAGAAAGATGAGAGAGAAACACACAATATTTATGAGACAGGAAAGCATGGGATGATAGTTCTAAAGATAGGAGACTATTCTAAGGATTGAGATATTTTGACATTTCAAAAATGGAGAGTTAAAGCCTTTTCCTGGTTTTTGAACACAGAATTCCAGTGCAATGTATTTCCAGGCGAATACATTTGTTCGTGTAAGTGCTCTTTAAAACCTCATTAAGAAACAAAACCAAACAAAAATGCCCACATATTATCGTCTAGAGGATATACAATTACACAATTCAATTAAGACCCACCTCTAATAACACCAATGTTAAGATCAAGCCAAGCAGTACAGGAATGTGTATGTATTAGAATTCACATGACGTGGAAACAACCATGTTTTTAGGCTATTGATCTAGAAGTCACAAGCCAGCTTTCCGTGACCAGATTATCCAGTTCTGGATACCGTAAGACACAATCATCTTCCATTTTGGCCTCCTATTCTCAAGGAAAAGGAGCTCTGGTAGGGTAATGGTTACGAATCGGGCTGTGAACCTCAAGGTCAGCAGTTCGAAACTACCAGCTGTTCTGCGGGAGAAAGATGAGGCTTTCTGTTCCCATAAAGATTTACAGCCTCGGAAACGCTATACAGGGTCACTATGAGTTGGAACCGACTCCACGGCACATCACCACCACCACCATTCTCAAGGAGTTTATAGTCCAGTAGAAGAGACAAAAAGCATTACTGTCTAAGTGCTAAGACAGAGGTGAACTCAGGATCTGAGGAGGCTCACTGGAGCAATAGTCTACTTTGTGGCAGTAGTGGTGGTAGTGGCAGGGGGAAGACAGGAAAGGAAGGGACATCAGGGCTAAATTCAGAAGTTCCAAACTTAGCCAAGTGGAAGGAGAGAGCAATGGACATTCCAGAAATGTAACTGAAACAGAGTCCAGCAACACAGGTGAAATGAAGCTGGAGAATACTTGGGGACCATGCTCCAGAGTTGGAACTTGATCCCAAAGGCTTTGAAGAGCTACTGAAGAATTTTTGAGCAGCAGAATGGCATGATCTGAGTTGTTTCTTTGAATCTGTCATTTCATTCTGGAGACAGTCTACGGCCGCGCTGCTCAAGGTGGGGTCTTCAGGCCAATGCCTGTCCATGACTTGTTTCTTACTGGTCCACAAGCTAAGTACAGGACTTGGGAGTTAAGCATTTAGACGCTCTTATAGCAGCAGACGAGTATTGGTGTGGTGTTGTAGGATAAGCATTGGACCACTAACCATAAAGTTGGCAGTTCAAACCCCCCAGCTTCCCCACAGGAAATAGATAAGGCTTGCTGTTCTCATAAAGATTTATGATTTATGATTCTGACTATATAGGAAACCCTATATAGTCAGAATCAACCAGATGTAGTGGTTTGATAACAGCAGAAGCATTAAGCACATCTAAGCTTGCACTCAATGGAATTACCTTGTTGAACAGAATATAAATCAGTCTGTGTGTTGTCAAGGGAGCACTCACAGTGCTCTGGGTTAAGCGCTGGGCTATTAACCACATGATTGGGCCAAACCCACCAGTCACATCATGGGAGAAAGATAAGACGGTCTGTTCAGACACCCTAAGGAGCAGCTGCACTGTGTCCTATAAGGTCGCTATGAGTCATAATTGATCCAACAGCAATGGGTAAGGAGATTACATTGGTGCCCGCTTGTATGTAAGGGATGGGTGTGGAGCAGCTCAAGGATGACACCTGAGATCCAAGAAGTCTAAAATTAATTTAAAAATAAGGTCAAGATATGGAACAACAACATAAAAGAGCTTCATAAAAGTCAGGTCTAGCAGAAGATTTTACATTCAGACACATATTTTTAAGTGCCTTTAAATAAACATAATGGTAAGTTGACGAAATACAGAAAACTAAGCACTCTGGAGGTTAACACTGGGCAACTCTGGGAATTTAGAATGTGAGGAAAGAAAACCCATCCTAGGCCAAACCTAAACTTGGCCACTCCACACCACCCCACCTTACCCCATCACCGTTTTTAAGTTGCAGTAGTGTCCACTCTGTAGTCCCTGGGTGGTGCAAATAGTTAACAAGCTCGGTGGCTAACTGAAAGGTTAGCAGTTCAAGCCTACCCAGAGGCACCCTGGGAGAAAGGTCTGGTTACTTACTTCTGAAAGATCAGTCACTGATAATCCCCTAGAGCACACTGCTACTCTGACACATATGGATGGGGTCACCAAGAGTCAGAATCAACTAGACAGCAAATGGTGTAGTGTCCACTTGCCCCACAAAACAAAACCATGTAGTAAGGAGCCCAGCCTAGTTCAGTTATGGGGCCAGCTGGTACCCTAAGGACTATCAGAACAAAAAAGACTTCCAAAGGAATCATTTTCTTCTTGGTGTACACAACTCAAAAGTTTTATTGTCTCAAATTTGTACAAAGCTTCCCACATAAAGAAAAAACAATACAGAGAGTAGGGGAAAAGGGTAGAATTGAATCACTGACCTTAACTTCAAAATAATTAAATTAAATTACAAAGGAGCCCTGGTGGTGCAGTGGTTAAGCACTTGGCTGCTAATCCACACACAGGTCAGTGTTTGGAATCCTCTAGCCAGTCCTTGGGAGAATGCTGTGGCAGCCTGTTTCCATACAGATTTACAGCCCTGGACACTGTATGGAACAGTCTCTTCTGCGATCCAGGCTCACTATGAGTCCGAATCACCTGAGGAAGAACGTGGCATCAGGATCAGAGGAAGAGTCATTAAAAAACCTACTCCATACATTATATAGCGATGACATAACCTTGTTTATAGGAGTGAAGAGGATTTGAAGCACTTACTGATGATCAAAGAATAAAGTCTTCAATATGGAGTACACGTCAACATAAAGAAAGCTAAAATCCTCCAACTGGACCAACAATCAACCTCATAAAGGGAGAAAAGACCGATGTTGTCAAGGATGTCGTTTACTTGGATCCACAATCAACAGTAAGGAAATTAAATGAATTATCACACTGGGCAAATCTGCTGCAAAAAACTTCTTTAAAGTGTTCAGCAGACCAGATATCACTTTGAGGACTAAAGTGCACCTGATACAAGCCAAGGTAATCACAACTGCCTCACAGGGAGGCAAAAGCTGGGCAATAAATAAGGAAGACTGAAAATTAATGCACTGGAATTATGGCGTTGGTAGAGGATATTGAATGGACCATGGACTGCCAGAGGAACAAACAAATCTGTCAGGGAAAAAGAGGAAGTCCCTGAATGAGATGGACTGACAGACACAGTGGTGACAACAATGGGTTTAAACAGAGTATTGATTGTGAAGACAGCGCAGGACTGGACACTGTTTTGTTCTGTGGTACGTATGGTCATTGTGAGTCAGAACCAACTCAATGACATCTAACAACAACAACATGAGTCAGAACTGACTCCACAACATTGTGTTTTTAGCCTCAAAAAAGGGAACCTGTGGTACAATAGAGGTCAGCGGTTTGAACCCACCAGTTGATCCCAGGGAAAAAGATGTTAACACACTGCTTTATAGTACAAATGCTTCTATAAAGATCGCTAAGTATCATTGAGCCACTTCCAACTCATATTGCTCCTACATAGGGTTTCTGAGGAGCGATCCAGTGCTTAGCCTACAGTGACACACCAGGACTGTGCATCAAGATTACAGCCCTGGAAAGACTACGGCGCAGTTGCGCTCAGTTCTATAGGATCACTATGAGTTGGATTGACTTCACTGCAATAGGGTGGTGGTGGTTTTGTTTTTTTTAACCTCAAAAGTCAATGTTTTCCTCTGCGCTCTGCTTTACAATGCAACCTTTATGAGAAGACAAATCAATTACAAGAGCTGTGGATAGCCAGTCAGTCAAGCCTGCACTGTTCATTGGAAGGAGTCCTAAACTCCCAGGGGCTTCATAGCCGAGCAAACCTACCCTGCAGCATTCCACAGCTCCGAAGGGAGGCAGTTCCCTTTAGGGGGTGGAGGGTGTGTGTGGAGATTCTACCACTTGAGACTCTGTCCTTTTCCCACTTGAAAGAGCAGTATTCCAGCAACCTCCCCCCACCCAGATTCATTTAGCTAGCCAGGATCAGGGGAAGAAGTTCTCAATTGTTGTCAGGTGCCTTCAGGTTGGCTCTGACTCATAGTGACCCTATGCACAACAGAGCAAAACACTGTCCAGTCCTGTACTATCCTCAACAATCATTGTTATGCTTGAGTCCATCGATGCTGCCACTTGGCCAATCCATCTCGTTGGAGTCTTCCTCTTTTTCTCCGACCCTCCACTTTACCAAACATGATATCCTTCTCCAGGGTCTGGTCCCTCCAGATAACATGTCTGAAGTATGAGAGACAAAGTCTAGCCACCATGGCTTCTAAGGAGCATTCTGGCTGTACTTCATCCAACACAGATTTCTTTGTTCTTCTGGCAGATCATGGTACTTTTAATATTTTTCTCCAACACCAGAACTCAATGCTGACATCAATTCTTCTATGGTCTTCCATATTCATTGCCCAACTTTCACATGCACATGTTGTTGTTGTTGTTGTTGTTGTTGTTAGGTGCCATCGAGTCAGTCCCGATTCATAGCAACCCAAGGCACAACAGAACGAAACACTATCCGGTCCTGGGCCAACCTCACAATTGTTGCATATAAGACAGCTGAAATAAAATGGTTTAGGTCACAGACACCTTAGTCCTCACACTGACACCTTTGCTCCTGAACACCTTAAAGAGGTCTTGTACAGATTTGTCTATCACAATATGTTGTTTGATTTCTTGACTGCTGCTTCCATGAGTGTTAATTGTACATCCAAACAAAATCAAGTCTTTGACAACTTCAATCTTTTCTCCATTTGTCATTATGTTATTTAGTGGTTCAGTAGTGATGATTTTTATTTTCTTTACATTGAGGTGCAATCCATATCAGGGGCTGTGGTCTTTAACCATCAGTAAGTATTTTAAATCCTCTTCCCTTCCAGCAAGCAAGGTTGTATCTATCACCTGTACATCTCAAACTGTTAATAAGTCTCTATTTTCAGCCAAGATCCACCTGACATCAGCAATGTACCTACTCCCATATCCTCTTCTGAATCTGACTTGAATATCTGGCAGTTCCCTATTAATGTACTGTTGCAAACATTTTTAAATTATCTTCAGCAAAATTTTACTTATATGTGACATTAATGATATTGTCTGATGATTTCCACATTCCATTGGGTCACCTCTTTGGAATGGGCACACATATGGATCTCTTCCCACGGGTTGGCCAGGGAGCTGTCTTCCAAACTTTTTCTTCAGTTCTTTCAGCTTGAGTAACTCTGAGCGTGTTCTTCCAATTGTTTTCTAGCTCCATTTCTAGCACATTTCATTACAATACTTGACTTTGTGTTCTTAAGCTGCCCTTTGAAAATTTCGGTTCAGTTCTTTTCCTTTCTCATTTCTCCAGTTTGCTTTAGCATATGCTGGAAAGCACGTTTCAGAGTCTCTTATGACATCCATTTTGGTCTTTTCTTTCTCTCCTGTCTCTTTAATGACCTCTTGCTTTCAGTATGATGTCATCCCACAACTACATGATCTTTGGTCATTAATGTCTGATGCATCAAAGCTGTTCTTGAGATGTGCTCAATAGCTTTGGCAGATCACAAAATGAATATCACATAGTTAATTAATAATTAATCTCTCTCAAGAAAGATGTCTGGTCTTAAAGTGTTTACCCTTTATCACACTTAGAAGGCACCCTGGTGGCACAGTAGGTTAAGCATTGGTGTGCTAATTGCAATGTTGATGGTTCAAATCTACCAGTCACAACTAGGGAGAAAGATGAGGCTATTTATTCAGAAAGTCACAGGGGTAGTTCTCCCAGGGGCTTCATAGCTGGCTAAACCTATCCTGCAGCATTCTACAGCTGGGAAGGGAGGCATTTCCATTTTAGAGGGTGGGGGTGGGAGGGTGAGAGATTCTACCATTCGAGGCTCTGTCCTTTTCCCACTTGTAGGGTCGCCATGAGTTACACTTGACTTGCTGATAAGGGGCCAGTGTTTCGTTCATCATGCCTAGACTTTACTGATCAGTAGCCTCAAATTTTGTGTAAACATGGAGTTCTGTAAATATTTGTCATATCCCAGACGTTCAAGGACTAAAATTATTTTATGATCATATATTTTGCTGCTTCGTTCTTTTTCCTCCTCCGAGTATAATCTCTTCTAAGGAAGCCTCTCAACTGCTTCACCATATTCCCTGGTATGCTTGTAAAAACAGTTTGTTTGATAAAGTGAAAGAAGAATATGCATAACTGTTTTGCAATTCTAGATGTGATCTAAGATTCTAAGATCATTTATTGCTTATAATAAATTACTACAATATTTGTAACAATTTATTAACAAACAATAATAGCTAGATTCCTGGTGTAGCACTGTAGGATAAGCACTGGACTGTGAACCACAAGTTAGCAGTTCAAACCCACCAGCTGCTCCTTGGAAATCCAGTACAGAGTAGCTATGAGTTGGAACTGACTCCATGGCATTTAACAACAACAAACATTTAGTGAACATAGATAGGCCTTGTTCTGAACTCTACCAGTTGCTATTGAGTTGATTCTGATCCCTGGTAACCCCTTCCTTACATGTTGGAGTAGAACTGTGCTCCACA
The DNA here is from genome assembly GCF_000296735.1 of Chrysochloris asiatica. Classification (NCBI taxonomy): domain Eukaryota; kingdom Metazoa; phylum Chordata; class Mammalia; order Afrosoricida; family Chrysochloridae; genus Chrysochloris; species Chrysochloris asiatica. Next base: position 1,007,243 of record NW_006408572.1, on the reverse strand, counting down.
GTATTCTCAATGTAGATCACCAGGTCTTTTGAGGTACCTATGGGTGGACTGAACCTCAACCTTTTAGTGTGCAGCTAACAGTAACATCCAAGGACATTCTGAGCTCTGCTGCCTTTGCTTAACTGTCAAGTTGGGCCCTGACTTCCTAACTGTAAGTTTAGAAATGGGTATTACATTATCACGTTATCTTTGCAACAATCCTATGCGTCAGGTGCTAGTATCATCTCCAAGGAGTCCTGATGTGGGCTGTAAGATCAGCATTGGACTGCTAACCACAAGGTTGGTGGTTCAAACCCACCAGCTGCTCCCTGGAAACCCTATACAGGGTCACTATGAGTAGGAACCAACGCAACAGCACTTAAAAACAACATTATCATCTCCAAGGAGCCCTAGTGGTACAATGGTTAAGTGCTCAGCTGCTAACCAAAATGTTGGTGATTCAAACCCACCAACTGCTCCACGAAGAAAAAAACTAGTGATCTTCTCCCATAAAGATGCCAGCGCACTCCCATTGAATTGACTGACTCATTGCGATCCTGTACAGGGTTTCAGAGACTGTAAATCTTTATGGGCGTAGATAGACTTCTGTTTCTTCCATAGAGTAGCTGATGGATTTGAACAGCTAACCTTGTTATTAGTTCTCAATGCCTAACCCACAATGCTACCAAGCTACCAAGACCCCTTCCAGTAAAGATTAAAGCTTAAGAAACACTTTGGGGCAGTTCTAGGTGTGGTGCTGCAGGATAAGCACTGGACTGCAAGGTCGGTTTGAATAAAAGAAGTCAATGACTCAAACTCACCAGGCGCTCCTTAGAAACCCTACTGGGGCGGGGTTGTCATCAACAGCACTTAACAATGAAAACAATAACTCTGTTACAAAATAAGCTCTGGTGGCCTGGTAGAGGGTTGTGCATTGGGCTGCTAACCATAATGTCAGCAGTTTGAGCCCACCAGTCACTCCACAAAAGAATGAGGAGGCTTTTTGCTCCCATAAAGATTTACAGCCTCAGAAGCCCTAAACGCCAGGAGTGGGAACAGATTTCACAGCATACAGTATACAGCAGCAGCAGCACTGTTAGATACGTCACCATGAGTTGGAACCAAGCCAGCAGCGAGCACCATTATTATCTCCATTGTAGAGATGAGGAACCTGTGCAACAGACACACACAGCAACTTGCTCCAGGTAAGAAGTGAAGAGCCAGGATCTGAACTCAGGCCAGTGGATAAAAGAGACTGTATGCTTAGTCACCATACTAGACTGTTTCATTCTGTAAAGAAGAACAATGAGTTTTAAAATGGATCACAAACAATGGAACAAGGAAAAAAGCCTTTTGAGGAAAATGACTCTTATTACTGAATCAGACTCTTGTTTCTTAGACTGACCCCACGTCCCGGAAACACAGTCACCAGTGCAAGCCAGACCTGATTGCTCCAGAGACTCCATAGCAGGAAGGCAGAAAACCCCAATATTCAAAGCCATGGCTTTTTGCCATCTTTTATCACCTTGGAATGAAAGACACAGGGATCTAGCAAACCCACTGCTGTCTATTTTGTAATAGAGTGGAACTGCCCCATAGGGCTTCCAAGGCTGTAATCTCTGCAGTAATAGATTACCACATCTTTCTCCCACAGAGTGGCTAGTGAGTTCAAACCAGTGATTTTTTGGTTAGTAGCTGAGCACTTTAACACTGAGCCACCAAGGCTCCTTAATGACTTGTGGGTGTCCTAGAAATTGTTCTCTCAGTAGGGAGGCCATCTGGATTTGAGGGAGGACGAGTTGGGACAGATGGAAGCATCAGGTTACACAATGTGGTTTGGGATGATACTCAATCTTACCCCATCTAAACAGTTGAAGGGATTCAGGTAAATTCTAGGTTGAGCCACTGGTATGGTCCGAGGAGTTCTGAGCTACCAGAGTAGCCACAGCAAGCAACCTGCCTCAGGACAGGAAGAGGATATGTTCTTGGCCTCTGGCTACAGCAGGTGGGTCAGGGATGCTGGACCAAAGCCCCAGAATCTGCACCTTGCCCCTACTAATACTTCATCTTCCCCTTTCTGTTGGGTAGGGGTGGGGAGTGAATTCTGGGACCAAGCCAGAGCCCAAAAACCTGTTTGCAGTGAGGTCAGTGATCCCATGCCCCTTGAAGTAGGCACACACACAGTGACCAAATGTTGTCCTGTAGTTTTAAGATCCAAACCAGTGCTCACTTCTACCAAGCTGATGAGAACCCTGGAGACCCGATTTTCCAGTTTTGACAACTGAGTAACTTATACTAATCTAAAGGGTTAGACTAAGTCCCAAAAGTCCAGATCTTTCCAACCTTCCAACAACTCATCACCTTCTCTCTTTTCAGAAAGACAAAAAAAAACTTATTAAAATAAGTCTAACTGCCCTAACTTTGGGATTATAGGTTTCCTGACAAAACTGCTCTTATAAAAGCATTCAAAGTTCTATTATCATCTAATTGTAATTTATACACAGCTCTCTAAGGAGTATGGTGGTTCTGTAGGATAAGCACTGAACTGTGAACCATTAGGTTCGTGGTTCGAGCCCACCAGCCGCTCCACAGGAGAAAGTTAAGGCTTTCTGCTCCCAAAAAGATTTACAAAGGGTCCCTATGAGAGGTGAACGGACTCAACAGCACTTAATAACATCAACAACAACAACATATAGTTACCTAGCATGCATGGGTTTTGGAAGCCCAGACAGTGAAACTTCAACACTAAAACAAGTAGAAACAGGACAACCTTCTGAAAAGAATTAAAAACACAACCAAAATAAATAGCTGCTGGAATCCATTTATTTGGTATTTTCTCAACAGCTCCAATCAAGGTGAGAAGAACCAGGGCTTAACATATATGGTCATCTCCAGGCTTCCTTACTATTTAAAGGGGGATTTAGTAAAAGCAGAGGAAAAAAAAAAAAAGAAAAAGAAATACCACATGGCATTTCCTTTCCCGACCATAATTTTTCAATTTTCTTAAGAGAAATGCCAGCCAATAACTAATTAGAACCATAATCCTTTGTTATCCCCAAGGGAAAGAAGTATATGGATGGTTTTAAAGAACAAATGTTAATGGGAACTTTAAAGGGAAAAAAATGAGCAATTGGGAACTTTGGTTTCCCTTCAGTGTAAAACAAGATTTCCTTTTTAAGAGCTATTTCTATAGTTGGTGAAACAATCCAGTCACAGTTTGTCAGCCAAAGGTAAAGTGTCCACCCACCTAAGCACCTTGCACTGAGGGTCCCACTGTTCCTAGACTGGGATTGGAGTCCCTGGGTGGTACAAAGGGTTAATGTGCCCTGAAGTTTTCTAAAAGACTGGAGGTTCCCAGCCACCCTGAGGCTCCAGGTTAGGAAAGCCTCGTCGATTTATTTTTGAAAAATCAGCCAATGAAATTCCTAGGGCGCACAGATCTACTCTGACACACATGAGGTCACCATGAGCTGGCATCAGCTAGATGACAACTGGTTAGAATCAGTACCACAAGTTCACACTCTGTGTCAGAACTCCCAGATGTCTAAACACCCTGATTTCAAATAGGAGAAACACTAACTCAAAGTTACAAAAAACAAATTTGTTCTAGTTATGTTTCAAGAGGAGAAGTCAAAGTGAGTAATTTTTGTAATTCTCAAGACTATGTTCTCCTTAAAAGCCAACGTTAGTGTCTTTTTTACCTGGAATCTGAATTGCTTAGATGGCATTGAGTTAACCACCAATAAAAAAGGCTTCTGGGATGAGATCTTGAGTTGCCTATTCATGATCACCAAAGGAGCAGAAAGCACCTCTTCAGAAGCAGGGCTGATTTTACATAACAACGTGACCTATAGGATTCGAATCAGAAACACCAAACCAAAAAATGCAATTTTAAAACTCAAACCACAAGGAGATATCAAGGCAAGTGGTCGGGTCCCTTCAGGGCAAACCCCCTTCCAAGACTAAGACTCAATGGGAATACACCAGCAGACATGTGCTCTGATTGGTGACCACGTTGGTCACCAATAAGGGTAAGTGAGGGGAAAATAGCTATGAAACAGCGAGCCAAGCCTTACCAAGTTCAATAGACTCTTGTGAATCTGGGTGGAGACCTGGCTGGCCAGCAGTGTGGCAAGACCTGAGGACTCCTGGGCCCAGAGTCAGTGACATAGCCACAGAGGACTGGAGTGGAGAGTGAAGCGTCCAGCTGATAAGAAGAGTGGGCATATGCACAAGAACACCCACACTGGCAGGTAATACTCCCTTGACTTGGCTTCAATGACTGGATGATCAGAACTCAACTAGAAGAAGAAAGATGAGGGAAAAAAGAGTAATCTGATACAATTTGATGAACTTGACCTACACCTATGGATGCAGTAGCTCAAAAGAGGGAACAAATCTTTACAGCGAGGATCATTCCCACCCCCTTGATACACAGGATAGACAGGGATGGGCAACTTGGCCATTGGCTACCCAAAATGGGGTGCTACAAAGGCAAGAAGTGACAGGCTTACAAGCTTTCAAGAGGGAGTTTGGATCCAGAGGGCACAGAGGAAGGTAGAATCTCCTCTGAGTGGTATCCAATCTGTCTGGGTGGGGCTGATTAAAGGAGATGGGGATAGGTCTCTTGTGGTACAACAGTGAACAATTACTATCAGGACTGACTGGAGGGTTGGAAATACAAAGGTAGACATTTTGTAGCAAAACGAGGGGAGTGGTTGACTTTGCAGTCCAGGAACGGAGGTCCCTGGGACCACCAAGGGAGAAGAGCGGAGTGCGGGACCCTACCCAGAGAAACAGTGATGTCAGAGATGGAGGCAGAGACGATGACATGGAGAGATGGAGCAGCTGGGGACTCTGGACCCAGAGAGGAAGAGGGGTTGTTTGCTGATGACTAGGAATGCTTGCAGGGTATACCCTTTGGTTGGTTGATGATGCATGGAGGGGATTGTAACCATGGCAATGAAATGATATACAACAGGATGAATGTAAAACTGATGTTCTCCCATGTAAACTATCACATAATTCACAATAAAACATTAAAAAAAAAAAAAAAGACTCAAACCACTAATATTTAGGCATATGCAGCATTCTGAACTGTATTTCCATAATGAGAGTCTGTCCTATGTCATTGAGCCCCTCATCCTGGTGGAATTAGGTCCAGGTTAGGGTCACAGAACACAGAGGGTCAGGCATGGGCCAAGTCTATCAAGTCAGAAAAACAAACCCACTGCCATCAAGTCAATTATGACTCATAGCAACCTTGTATATGTTTCCAAGGCAACAACAAAACATAAACCTCTCTAAGAGCAGAAAACTTTCTCCCATGGAATGGCTGGTGGGTTTGAACTGCTGACTTTGTGGTTAGCAGTCTAGTGCTTAGCCTAACCTCCCTTTTTAAGAAGAGGTCTTAAATATTTGCAAAACATCTCAATTTGCTTCATATTTTTACTAGCCAGAAAGTCTATTTCCTTCACTGTGCAAAACACAAACAGTAAGCTTAGAAATGTAAGATTTTACAATCACTGTATATTTTCAAAATCTAGAAATCACTTACCATAACCAATAAGGACATTATTTTAAATATACTTTGGTCTACAATAGAAACTTGACAAAACAATGAAAATGTTTTTTAGCAAATCATTTTCTGAACATTGTTTTTTTTTTTTTCACAAAGGGCAAATAAAAGCCACCATTAAGAGGAGAAAAGAAAAAGAGTGCCTATGTTTGAAATTTTAAAAAGTACTAGAAATACATAATTCATGCCCTATCAATCATACAAATCAAATATGGGCAAAATGACCTGAAATGTGCCTAACAGTCCAAGTTTTATTTCAATGTGGTCAGTAAGCTCATGTTTCTTCTAAGTTAATTTTACACACTGTATTTGTTAAACTGTATTTCATACTTTAAATCCCAAGTCTGTACCGCACACTGCTAAGGAATGGATGATTTACTTGAGACGTTTGGGGTCACAGTGTAAGTAAGCCTTTTGCTGTAAATCTAAATCATGGTTCTCAACAAAATACTGTATGTGTAAAAGGAACACATGGCGTGTATTATCATGCTCCCTTGTACCCATAGCAACCCTGTACAGGGTTTCCGAGGCTGTAAATCTTTACGGGAGCAGAAAGCCTCTTCCTTCTCCCGCGGGAAGGCTGGTAGTTTCGAACTACTGGCCTTAAGGTTCGCAATCCGATTCGTAACCACTACGCTACCAGAGCTCATTCTCCCTAGAGGAACTCAAAACCCCAGAATAGTACTTTTCCAGTTCGCTCCACCAACTAAAATTCTCCTTTGGGAAGGGCCTAGAGTCACCCAATGTAACAGGCACACTAATTCAGTAAGAGCACTTCAAAACTTTTTCAGTTTCCATTCATTGCGAAATTTCCTGGATTTGTTTTATTAAAATAGACATCTCTAATCACAGACACCCAAACTTAATTCGTTTCTGGGAGAAATGAAAAAGTTGACAGCAAGGTATAATACATTTCTCCAGATCCTTGTTCTTCCAGTCAGTCTGCAAGGATAGGATCAGTTCAGCATTTGATTCTAATTGTGCCATGACAACACGGCCCACCCCACAATTAAGAGGTCTGCAAGGCTGTTCCTCTGGCTAGGAGGCATCTGGGAAAGAAAGCTGGACAGCTAGACAATGAAAAGCTCCCCAGTGGCCACTGATTCAGTCAAGGAGAGGGGGTGGAGGGGTAAGAGGGATTAGAGTCTACTCCTTTTTCACCCAAAGCCATGATCCTCGATCCTCCGTGTACAGGCCCGGGCGCGGGGTGGACTCAGCCCCTAAATCCCCTGGTTACAGGCCCAGGAATGCAGCTTTCTCTCGGGAAGAAAGGAAACTTCCTGGTTTGGGCATTATGGGTAGGGGGCTAGAGCCCTCCCCCACTGACTACAGGTATCCACAGGGTGTCAAGTGGCTGAAAGGAAGAAAACGGCTCCTTCTGGCACCTAAGACCGGTGGCAGCGGCCATGGGAGAGGGAGGTGGGGTCACCGAGTCTGGGGGGCCCCCGGTTGCCCCTAACCTCTAAGCGCGGCTCTCAATCTTTAAAGGCAACGGGGTGGTCACCCAGAGCCCCAAGGACTCTGGATCCCTCAGGCCACAAGCCCAGATCCAGTAAGCCAAAGGGTGTCAAACTTCCACCACAGACGCAACCTGGCATTGGCACCACAGGAGTTGCTGCGACCGGGAGCCCCAAACCGGCAGAGTCCTGGGATAGGGGTGTGAACATAGAGAGGGAAGGGAGACACAGGAACAGAGAAAGCAAAATGGAGAAAGGGACAGGGAGCATCGGCGAGAACTGGGCTCTGGGGAACGCGTGGGCTGCGCATAGAGGCCGGGGGCGCCGCCGCGGCCCGCGCCGCTCACCTTCCTGTGCTTCTCCTTGTAGGGCAGCGCCAGCCACGGCATGTCCCGCACGAAGTCCTGCCACTGCCGCTGGTCCTGGTCGGAGGACACGAAGACGATCTCCAGGCGGCGCCGCGGCTCGGGTTCGGCGGCTGCTCCGGCCCCGGCCCCGGCCCCCGGCGCAGCCCCGGCCCCCGCGTCCCCCCGCAGGCGGCCGTAGAAGGCGGCCAGGCTGGCGCTGAGCTGCGCGCAGGGGGCGCTCAGGCTGCAGCCGAAGTAGAGCCCGAGCAGCGAGATGCCGCGGGCGCTCAGCGAGTGCACGTCCACCTCTTCACCGCCGCCCGTCACCAGCTTTTCGCCAAGCAGCTCCTCCAGGAAGCCCGACATCCTGGCCCACCGCAGCCCAGGCACGCGGGCGGGCAGGCGGCGGCTACCCGGCTCCCTTGGTCCGCGCGGCGGTGGCGGCAGCGGCGGCGGCAGCAACGGGCGCGGGTGAGAGGAGAACCCCGCCCACATCGGGTCCGCCCTCGTCACGCCCCTTCGACCCGCCCTCGTCACGCCCCCTCCGTGGTCGCCAAGGTTCGCGCCGGGAGCCTAGTGCTATCCGCCTGGACAACGTCCGCAGCATCGCGCTTGTGGGAGGGGGTTTACACCCAATGATCAAGGTGCGCGGGAAACAACCCCGGAGAGAAATCTGACCGGAAGCGCTCCTCCTCTCTACTTGGAGCCTAAGTGACGAAAGAAGAAGGGTCCACAGAACAAGCCAGCGCCGATGCTGTAGAGGGCTGTCTGAGGTGGACTTGACGGCAGCGCCCCTCCACGCCCCCCACACACCGTTTCCTCTCCTCTCTTGCGTTCTAAATGAGAATTCTCTAGACTTCTCCAAAGACCCCACACACACACCCTCGCTCTTCTTATCCCACCCTCTATCCTCCTCTCTGCGTATTCAAAGTCTAACCTTTAGGTCATTTCGGACCCTGCTGGCCTCTCTTAATGCTGATGACACTGACTATATTCGCCACACGATTATCACTTTCTTTTATAGCAAGATCTCCCAAGCTACATCTTGACTGATTATTTCTCTTGTGTGTTTTGTGGTCTCTTTAATAAGCATTTGGAGGATGTGATTGTTCTATTTCTTGAGTAGCTTCTGATTTGGTTGTTGTTAAAGTGCCATCGAATCTATTCCGACGCTAGGGTTTCCAAGGAGCGGCTGGTGAGTTTGAACCGCCTTTGCAGTTCAAACTAACCTTATGGTCGAGTGCTTATCCTACAGCGCCACACTAGGCACAAAAGAGGGACTCTGCAGAATGATTGGAGATCGCTGTGTAGGATTTCAGTTCACAGGTCGCAGCGGTCATTCCCCACCAGTGAGTGGTTCTCTTCCATCTCAACAAATGTATGCAGTGCAACAGATGCCTTAGCATCTCGAAGTCAATGTTGGCTGCTCGCCTGAGTCTGCTCGTATAGCTTTTATCCAGTCTGTTGATTATTGAGAAAAATTCTAGGGATTTTATTACCAGCTGGCAAGATGCTATCCAATGCTTTAGGAGATCCTGAATGTAACAGGTGGTCTGTGATCAACTTTCCACGCCCCAACCCCCTCCCAAATCCGAAGAAAAAAACACAACAAAAAACCGTATACCCTGCCCACCGAGATAGAAGTGGGGGGCGGGGTCGTAGTCAGTGGAGTTAACAACTCAGCGAAAGCAAAACCCCTTTCAGCTTCCTCCAAGCCCCCTTTTTGGAAGTTGTTTATTGTGCATCTATCGCCATCTAGTGGCAAGAGTAAAACAAAAAACGCGGTCTGTTAAGAACTCAGTTGTGTTAATACTGGAGAACCAAGCCAAAATACTTTTTTTTTTTTTTCACAGCTTATATATATATATTTAGTCCAGGTGTGGCGCTGTAGGATAAGCGCAGAACTGCAAGTCAGTTTGAACCAAAAGGTCAGAGGTTCAAACTCAGCAGTAGCGCCTTGGACACTATACTGGGTTGCTATGAGTAGGAACCAACTTGACAGCTCTTAATAACATATATATATAACTATATATATTTGTTGTCGTTTGGTGTTATGTGCCGTCGAGTCGGGTCCGACCCATAGCGACTATGTATAATTCAAGCAGCTGGTGAGCTTGAACTGCCAACCTTACAGTTCAAACGGCTTTGCAGTCTGGTGTATTAACCCACAGCGCCACACCAGGACTCCAACTATATATATACCTCTCTATATATATATAGCCATGGTTTGGCACTGTAGGATAAGCATTGGACTGCTAGCCACAGGTCAGCAGTTCAAACCCACCAGCTACTCCTTGGAAACCCTATACAGGTTCGCTATGGGTCGGAATCAACTCAACAGCAGCTAACAACAATAACATATATGTGGTGTGTATGTGCATATATGTATATAAGGGGTCCTATTGTGGCACTGTAGGATCAGCACTGAACTGCAGTGATGGTTTGAATCTCAAGGTCGGTGGTTCAAATCTACCAACTGCTCCTTAGAAACCCTATACATATGATAACCCTAGTATATACATATATATAGATATTATTAAGTGTCATCAAGTTGATTCCAACTCCTAGTGACCCTGTATAGGGTTTCCAAGGAGCAACTAGTGGATTTGATATGCTGACCTTGTAGTTCAGACCTACCTTGCGGTCCAGTGCTTATCCTACAGTACCACACCAGGACTCCATATATATGTGTGTGTATATGGAGGATGTGATATATATATTTGTTGTTGTTGTTAAATGCTGTTAAATCAATTCTGACTCATAGTGATCCTGTAGAGGGTTTCTGAGAAGTGGCTGGTGGGTTTGAACCACCAACCTTTTATTAGCAGTTCAGTGCTTATCCTATAGAGCCACATCAGTGCTCTCACTCTCTCTGTATAATTATGTAATTACCAGAATTAATTTAAACTCTTGAACACAACTGCAAGTTTTTGACACAAGTATGAACTTCCCTGGCTAAATTTCTCAATGTTTCTAGGGAAGAACATGGAATTGTACTGGTTTTTCACTCAGTGTTAAGTTATCACATAAACCAGTGAAAGAGGTGAATGTGGGAGTCAAAAGTAGATTTGCAAACTCTACAAATAATATCCACATTTTTAATAACCACTGGCACCTAACAACAACGTTGCAGCTGATTTCACAACCCAGATCTCTGAATTGAGGCTGTTGTCTAAGCAGTTAAAACCCTGCCATAGAGGCAGAACAGCATAAAGCTCCCACATTCATTCCTAAGGAGAGTGTCATGCCAAAATTCTGTGCCATAGAAGGGACAGTATTATAAAACATACAGAAAGCAGCAATTCTTAGTGAAAGCTGCGAAGATATATTCACTTATTAACTATCTTTTTAAAAACACTGTAAATAGATTAAAGTGCTTTACCTTCTCATCCAAATCCTATTTGAAATACCCATGGGTGGATTATGCTGCCGTCCTGTCAGCTCTACCTTATGGCACGGCTATGCACAATGGAACAAAACCTGCCCAATCCGATGCCGTTCCCACGGTTACTTCAAGTCAGACCATGTGTTCCAAAGAGTTTTCACTGGGTACTTCTAGGTGGACTCAAACTTCAAACCTTTCCATTAACCTGTTAACCATTAGCACCATGTTAAACAGAGAGATCCCTACACTTGGAAGTTTTCAAATGAACCCTAAAGAAACACCAAGAGCTTTAAGCATGTGTCTATCCTCTGGGAGCCAACGGACAAAGCATTGGATGTAGAGGTAAGGAGTTTGGGAAATGTAAATTTGGGGAAATCGTAAAGTCATTATTAGAGTACTTACTTAGGTATGGAAGGTACAAGTCTGATATAAAACAGCAGTTTGTTAGTATTTTACTTTTATTATTTGACAGGGAAGTACTTTTCACTGGAGTATGTCCAAACCAGCATCTGGCACCTGGGAGAGTGAGAGTTTGAACATACCGCACATGAAATATAAATAAAATGTAGAGAATTCTTAGTGCAGCAGGCCTTGGTTGGAAGCCAACTATTGCAGCTGTCCTTTAAAGGGGTGTGGAAAGAGATGATTTGCAATGGAAAGGATTCTAAAATCCTAATTCTAGTGAGTGAGTGTTACAAGAAGAAGTTCAAGGAGACTCATTTGACTTTCTTTAAAGAATAGCCAATGCCCTTTGACTTGTGGAAAGTATTGTATCTGCTTATGACAGGACAAGGGACCTACTTAGAGAATCTTCCTGTCGGTATTTAGCTAGGTGAATTGACTGACTATCCTGAAAATTACTGTTGTTTTAAAGGGTGCATTAAGAGCCACAAAACATGCTTGACATTGTACCAAACATACATATTACAGAGTTTTCCTTTGGGGAAATTGCATTCTGGGGCACATATGTCCTTAAACAAAATACACAGAGCAAATACATACTTGTCACAATTAAGATTCATAAACATTAATACATTGGCCTTCATGTATGAGGTATGCCAGTATACCTGCAGAAAGATATGTAGATGTGAGAATTTATTGCTACGCTGGAGAAATTTAAAACAAACAAACAAACAAAAACCCTGGGAAACTGGAAAGAGCCTAATTGTGTATCAGTGACGATGGTTAAATTATGGCACATCCACTTGTTATAATATATACAATCTGGTCATTTAAAAGATGTAAGGAAAAGTATATGTACACTGATATGGAATGCTCTCTAAGATTTAGTGTAAGTGCAGAATAGAATCTAGTAAGCTACCATTTGTAATGTTTTAAGCAGGGAAGAATGGATGTATACACAAATATAATGTTTATAAATGTGTGAAGTATATCTAGAAGAACAGTTAAATAGTAGCAAGTCGCTTGGAAGGGAATTATGGGGCTGGAAATACGTGTGGGGAAACTACGGAAGGTATTATTCTAGGGCAATAAGAAAGTACTCTGAATTTTTTAAAATAACTTGATCAGAGAGTAAGTAGGCAAAGAAATATTACCAGTACAGCAGAACTCACAGGATAAAAGGGGGAAATGTCTTACACTCAAATGACAATTCATATCCCATTTTAACAAAGCTGTTAGTATAAAATGAACATTTTGATGATAAAAATGTTACAAGTCCATATATTTCAATTAATCATTGATTTAATGAAATTTTCATTCAAAGAGAAAATTGTTATTGTTGTTAAGTGCTGTTGAGTCAGTTCTGACTCATAGCAACCCAGTACAGGGTATTGGAGAAGTAGCTGGAGTTTGAACCACCGACCTTGAGGTTCAAACTGACCTTTCGGGCCAATGCTTTATGTGGCAGCGCCACAAATGGATTCCAATTTCTCCTTGAAAATGGAGCCCATTTATTGGAGTTCCCTCCAAAAAATTTTACCTGTAGGTTAATGCTATATTAAAGTGTTTACATCTGTGTTTGCTTTTCCATTTTGAGGAACTGATGTTTGAAGCAGATCCACTGACCAAGGAAATTACTTGATAAGAGAGGTCAACGAAATAAAATGTAGAGGTGAGATATTTTATTATCAATTTTACGTGGCTGATGAGAATATACATAGTAAATAAAACATATATACCAGTTAAACAGTTTCTACATGTGTGCTTCTGTGACATTAATCACATTAATCACATTCATTAATCACCCTCCTTTTCTAAGTTGTTACTTTCCCATTAACATAAACTCACTGCTCTGTGAGTTTCCGATCTAATCTTTTGAGTTGCTATAGTCAATTTTATCTCATTTTGATAGATCTTGAAAGAGCACAATGCTCAAGGGAGATTATTTTGACTAGTTAAACTAAACTATTGTCTAGTTTTAAGGAGCTCTGGTAGCTTAGTGGTTACGAATCGGGCTGCGAACCTCAAGGTCAGCAGTTTGAAACTACCAGCTGTTCTGTAGGAGAAAGAGGAGGCTTTCTGCTCCCGTAAAGATTTACAGCCTAGGAAACCCTGTACAGGGTTGGTAAGAGTCGAAACCGACTCCACGGCATGTAACAACAATAACATTGTTTAGTTTTAAGACTTCAGGGGATGTTTTTTGGTTTAAGATTTAAAGATTATCTCATGACAAGACTTTCTGGGGTTCATTCAGCCTCATGGCTTTAGAAAATCTAGAGTTTTTGAGAAATTGAAATTCTGTTCTACATTTCCCCCCTTTTGATCTGGATTCTTCTATAGCATTTTTTATCCAAACGTTCAGTAATCCCAAGATGAAATGTTTATAAATTGTTGGATGGAAAAGCAATTTGTTCTGTAAACTTTCATCCAAATCACAATTTCAAAAATAAATAAAAAGTGACTGGGTACGGTAGTGAGATTTGAGAAGGACCAAGATGAATAAAGGGATAAAAGGACATTTTACTCACTGGTTATAGCAAAAGCGTGGCTCTTAGCTTTCTGGCGCCAATTTGATATGTAATTTTGGAATATCACCATTAACTGTTAGGTTCATTTTATTCCACAGCAAAGCAAGGCAAGTCTGGTCTCTAGATTTTAAAACCTCCCATCTTGCCAAAGTGCAAGGTGCTAGAAAAACATACATGTTTCTATCTGCCTCCAATACTGTTCAGAAGGAGTGTCAGATGCCAGATCTACTTTAAGAGTGTAGTGTGCACCAGAACTTCCCAATTGTCACTAATGTGACACTTTGGCAGATATAACCAAAGCATGTAATTCATTAACCAAATTGAAGTCCCAAAAGTAAGACTGCCAGACTGTTTGCCAAATTTCCAATAGTTTGTTGTTGCTGTTGTTTGTCAGTAAAACCAAAACAACAGAACGAGACAGTAAACAAATCTAGATTGTTGGGCATGAGTGTGTGAGTAAACTTCCAAGCAATTATACCATGGAAGCAATCTGTCCAAAACATTATCAACACCCACCAGAAGCTAGTTTGACTGTAAGGAGCTGTCACTGGAAATGCTATAAGCTCCAGCCATCACTATCATTAGTCAAAGTGAAAAAGAACTAATAGATGGTAATAGTAAATATTTTCTAACATTTTACACTTGACTGAGGGCAGTGTACAAATCAACAAATCAGTCAAAAAAAAAAAAAAAGTCCAGACTCAACTCTCAAACACGAAAGAACAGAAAAGAAACTATTAGTGATTCTGAATTAAAACTTCTAGATTCGAAAAAGTTCGCACTGCGGTCCCATGGATTTGTCTTGCTTCAACAGTGTTTGGACGGAACAGATCTGGGGACTCCGCCACCTCCCGCCTCAGACCACCTCTAACAACTTCTTTGCGCACAATCTCGTCTCCAGGACCATCTTCTTGAGCATTCTCTGTTACCAGGACCAGCTAAACACTGTTGTGTGTGTGTGTGTGTGTGTGGTTAGCTCCAAATCTTTGACCAACCATGAGCTCTCAGATTCGTCAGTATTATTCCGCTGAAGCGGAGGCCGGAGTCAACCGTCTGGTTAATCTGCATTTGTGGGCCTCTTACACCTACCTCTCTTTGGGCTTCTATTTAGATTGTGATGATGTGGCTTTGGAAGGTGTGGGACACTTTTTCAGTGAGTTGGTGAAGGAGAAGCGTGATGGTGCTGAGCGTCTCTTGAAACTGCAAAACCATCATGGTGGGCACGCACTCTTCCAGGACGTGCAGAAGCCCTCCCAAGATGAGTGGGTAAGAACCGAGGACTCCATGGAAGCCGCCCTGGCCATGGAGAAGAACCTGAACCAGTCTCTTCTGGATCTGCACACTGTGGGTGCTACCCACACAGAGCCCCACCTCTGTGACTTTCAGGAAATTCATTTCCTCGAAGAGGAGGTGAAAATTATCAAGAAGATGGGCGACCACTTGACCAACCTCCGTCGGATGGCTAGTCCCCAGGCAGGGCTGGGCGAATACCTCTTTGAGAGGCTCACTCTCTAGCACGACTAAGAAGAGCCTACGGAGCCCCACAACCTGTGAAGGGCCTTCAGCATTCCCCTGCTCTCCTGCAAACCTTCTGCCTGAACCTTGCTCTCCAGACAGGCAGCATAGTCAACGCCCTGGAGCCCCTCTTCGCCCAAGCGGTGGACCAAATGAAAACGATAAAACTTCCTTTTACAGCAAAAAACAAACAAACAAACAAACTTCTAGATTCATGAAGAATGTCAAAAGCATATGTCTTCCTGGGCGCCAGTTGTGAAAGCAACACATTGAGTTTAGATTTTAGCCTGGCACAAAGAAGAATTTTGAGCTGGGGATATAATTCAATTTATGGGTTGAAAGATTATTCTGTGAATGGTTTGGAGAGGAGTAAGGTAAGAGGCCTGTAGACAGACTGTTGTTGTTAAGTGCCATCGAGTCGGTTCTGATTCATAGCAACCCTGTATAGGATTTCTGAGGAGCAGCTGGCGGATTTGAACTGCTGACCTTGCTGTTAGCAGTCCAGTACTTATCCTACAGCGGCACAAGAACCCAAACTATGGCATGATGTTGTTGTTGTTATGTGATGTGGAGTCGGTTCCAACTCATAGCAGCCCTGTACAGGGTTTCCGAGGCTGTAAATCTTTACGGGAGCAGAAAGCCTTATCTTTCTCCCGCAGAACAGCTGGAAGTTTCGAACTGCTGACCCGAGGTTAGCAGCCCGATTCGCTATAGTGAGTATGAAAAGGAGGAGATAGATTTTAAAGATATTTAGAAGGTAAGGAGATGGGAGAAGGTACAGGAAGCAGAGTCTATGAAGACAAATCAAGCTCATGCATCTACTATTCATCCAGAAGGAAGATAGTGATGGTGGTGGTTATATGCTGTGGAGTTGGTTCCGACTCATAGCGACCCTGTACAGGGTTTCCAAGGCTGTAAATCTTTACAGGAACAGAAAACCTCATCTTTCTCCTGCGGAGCAGCTGGTAGTTTCGAACTACTGACCTTGCGTTCGCAGCCTGATTTGTAACCACTACTCTACCAGAGCTCCTTAGGCAGAAGATTGTGATATGTAAATTCTAACTGAAGTCTACCAGAACCTCTTAGCTCCAGAACAACACACACCTGTCGGTGTGCACTAAACACCACACCTTCACAGGTGAGTCCCCTAGCCTGGCCCGAAAACCTGCTTTCTTGTCCTTACTTGAGTGCCTGATTTGGGGGGTCTGATGTTTGCTCTCTCACTGCTCCCTGTATAGGTTGACTGGTGCTATTCCTTGCTTTCTAAGGCTTCCTCAAATGGGGTTTGAGGCTTCAGTGTTCGAGCCCAGGGTGTTTCCTACCAACCTCATGTTGGGGCAGGAGGGATGGGAATTTCCCCCTAAAATCCAGATTGTCCTCACACCTTGAGTCCTGCTCCTACTCTCAATCCCACTAACTCTTTTCATCCATATGAGGCAGCAAGACCCGAGGCGCTCCATGCCGGGCTTTCATTCTGGCATCTGACAAGAGGACAATCTGTGCTCCCTGCAGACCAACAGTGCCTCAGAGTGACAGGAGACTCAGCTGTGGCTAGCTAAAGAACTTACAGCCGAAGATACAGAATCTGCTGCCAAAGCAAAACTGCACTCTTGCTGGGCTGTTGCCACTGCTAGAAACCCTCCTTCTCAGCCCCAAGGAACTCCAGGCCTTCCTCACTCAGCTCTGACAGCAATCAGGTCACCCAGGTGCTGATGGTAAAGGGGAAGAGGGGACCCCGGAGGCTTGTTCCCATTGAGGGGAAAGCAGCAAAATGAGCTCCTCTTGGTCCAGACCTTCTACTCTGCAAACAAACACTCCAGAGCCTCCCAAGGAATTGAGCTCCAATTCTGGTCCCCACTTGGCAGGAGATGACCATCCATACTGTTGCCATGCCATTGTAGGACCTAACTGAGCTCCCAGCATTGGAGTTAAACCAATGACCAGGTAGGAATTGGTGACCTCTCTTTCCGTGATGAATTAACCCACTGCTGAACTCTAGCCCTTGGAGCAAGGAGATCTTGTTCTAAAGATAGAGATGAAACCAGCAGTGTGCTACCTTCCTCTTCCTCTCTGATCCACTGCCACCCTACCAAGGGACCTCGGCCCCATGCTGTACTCCAGACATCAGGTAGGTACCAGGTGTTCTCAGTGGAACTTTGAATGATGAGAGCCTACTACTGTAGACCATGATGTAGATCAGTGGTTCTTAAAGTCTGGGCCCTGACCAGCACCATCTACATCACCTAGGAATTGATTTATTGGAAATACACATTCTCATGTTCCACCTGGGATCGTGACCAGTTGACCAGCTGCTGTTGAGTCGATTCCAACCCCTGGTGACCCCACCTGTGTCAGAGTAGACCTGTACTCCATATGGTTTCTAAGGGCTGATTTCTCCAAAGTAGATCATGAAAGCTTTTTTCTGAGGTACCTCTGAGTGAACTTAAATCTCCAACCTTTCAGTTACCAGTCAGGGTTGTTAACCAGAGTTCCTTGGACCCTTAACCAAATTCCTGGGAATTTAATACAAATTTAAAACAAATCAGTTCTTGTGAGTCGATAGGACCTGGGCCCAGTGTCCCACTGCTGGTAGCACACTTTTCCTGAGACCCTCGGCTGGGACTAAGGTGATGTGAGTGAGACATTTCTTTTAGGTACAACATTGAAAGGGGCATTGAAAAACTCAGTCATCAAAACAAATACTGTTTTCCATGTAAACTATTGCATCATTCACAATAAAACATTAAAAAAAACAAAAACCCACAAATGCAGTTTTACTAAAATTGTTCAAAATTTTAAATTATTGTGAGAAAATTCATGATGAAAAATTATTATAAAGGATCAGTTGGAACTGTAAGTCTGTTAACTTGCAACTCTAGGTGCTCTGTCCTTCATCAGGCAAACACACCTGCCCGCTGCAGAAAAGAGAATTCAGAAGGAGCTTTCTGAGGACCCTGGGCAATGCTGGGTGCTAACCTTACCAACATTTGGTGGTTCCATTTCTGTGAGCTGCCCAGCATACTTCCAATGAAAAAACGAAAACCACGCTGTTGAATTGTGACTCAGACATATTAATTAGGACAGAGTGGAACGGCCCCCTATGAGTTCCACTGCTTGGAAAGTTCCATCTTTCTCCCACAGAACGGCTGGTAGGCTCAAACCACAGTCCGTTCAGTTAGCAGTCAAGCACTTATCTACTGCACAGCCAGGGTTCCTTTTATACTTTCTATAAAACCCCCTTTTTGTGTGGGTTGGCCAGGGTTGGTTTCTGTTGCTTGCAATCAAAATAATATTTACTCTGTGGTTAAAGGAATCTTGGCCAGAGATCAAAGGAGGTTCCTCTCTATTTGCAAGGCCTTACATTAACCAGTTGATCCTTTTTATGTATTATCTCAAAGATTTTGTACCTCATGAGATAAGAGATCAGTGAAGAGGGCTTTTCAAAACCTCTTAATTTTCTGCCCTCAGTAATAAAGTAGTAATATTTATTAATAATCAAATTAGCTTCACTGCTTTTTCAGCCCTCTTCTGAAAGCTTTGTTTTATTTCTTTGACTTCAAACAGTGGAGCGTTATCCCTGCCGCTCTTATGGCGGATGGACAGAAAGAGGTTCATTATTGGATAGTTGATCACCGCTTCCAAGAAGTTGGGTAACTTCACTTGCTTTTTAAAAACCAAAATGGTTCCATTGCAACTTTATTTGTGATATTAAAGAGTAGTGTTATTATGTAATAGTGTAAGAAGTCCTGGTGTGGCACTGTGGGATGCAACACTGGACTGCATAGTTGGTTTGAACCACAAGGTTGGCGGTTCAAGCTCACCAGCCACTCCTTGGAAACCTTATACAGGGTGGCTAAGAGTCAGAACCGACTTGATGGCACGTAACAATAACAACATACATATTAAATACACCTACTCCTCACTTATCGACTATCTCATTATCTGACATTTTACAGTTCTACCAGCAATAAAGGAGTCCTAGTGTGGCGCTGTGGGCTAATGCGTCAGACTGCAAAGTCATTTCAACTGAAAGTGAAGTGGTTCAAGCTCACCAGCGGCTCCTTGGAAACCCTATACAGGGTCGCTATGGGTTGGAGTCGACTCGACGGCACTTAATAACAACAACAACAACCAGCAATAACGGAGGGTCCCAGTCTCTCCACTCCCTTGTCAGCATTTGTTATTTTTGTTTTTATTTTCCTTTTCTTTTCTAACTTTATTAATAATGCAGGGTGAGATGAATAATAGCTCAGTGTTGTTTTGATTTACATTTCTCTAACAGCTAATGATCATGAACATTTCTTCATGTTTTAGGCTGGAGGTCTTCTTTGGTAAAGTGTCAGTTCATGTCCTCTGCCCATTTTTAATTGGGTTGTTTTCATCTTCAATTTTTGCATAACAACCTGGTTTTTAGGATCTAACCATGCTGATAAGTAAAGAATGGGCATAATGTCAAGTAACAAGTATGCCTATGATATATAGAAAAAGATATAAATTTTATAAAATACTTCATGCTTTTGTTTCTTTGCTTTGTTGTAACTTTTAGAAAGAAAAGGTCAAAGCTATGCGGGATATAGTTCTTGGAACACTGGTGATGATTTACCAAGTCCATCCCTTTATAGATGAAGAAAGAACTGACCGTCACGTGGCAAATAACCAAGAGCCTTGCTAGTACGGATCTGTCTGGATCTGTATGGACTGCTGGCATACCACTGTGCTTCTCAAATTCCAAGGTGCCTTGTACCCCAGAGTTTACAAGGATCTCAGCAAATACACTTTGCTCCAAATACTTCAAGTTTTCCAGTCAAACTTTCTGGGAAGAACTCTAGAGGGCCAAGGGGAGTGGAAATGAGTCTAACCTGGGACTCTCACCTGGAACCTGGAAAATCTGACTGCTCTATGGGTGTCTGACCCATAATTTCTTCCTCACCAACTATTTCAGTCAAGCAGGTCTACAGGGCTCCTGTTGGCCTGTGGTAAAATGAGCACCATGCCGTTTCCAACCATGTGTGGTAGGCAGCCCAAGCATGGTACCAACTCTTGATTCCTAAACACCCTGGATCTCCTCTCTGACCTACACGTCCCGTGTGAATGTGCTGGTAGCAGATACAGTCACCTTGACATGCATCAGCTCTTGCTCCAGTTCTGGTTTAGGCCAGACAATGGTCAACGTCCTTTAAGTATAAATTTACTTGTCACTATCTACAGAGAATCAGTTGGCTATTTGGAATATCTATGTGGTCATACTTCCTACAAGCAAGAGGACTATTGAAACTAATCAATGTTACCAAATTCACATGCAACTCACTGCACTGTCCTTCCCATCTTGGTCCTCCTCATTCCATCCCAATTCATGCTATTTCTTTCACTCCTGGGCTCCAACGACATGCCAGCAGTCAGCCAGTACCTGAGAAAGCTTCAGACTGGTCAGGGTCTCCTGGACACCTGAGTGAGATAAAATCAAGCTCTCCTCTGATTCAACACACTACCCATCTGTCCTGCTACCTGGAGTGTTTCAAGTGATGGGTCATCAATTCTGTCTTTTGATTCTTCCTACGACATTCTCTATGAATCAAACTCATTTTTGACTGTTCCCTGTTCTCTCTCACCCACTGGGATACTACTTCAATCCTTATACTCAGTCCAGAAAACCTGGGGTGGGGAACCAAACTGTACTTGAGAGGTGCTAGACTTCCAATGATGTTATGGCCAGAGAGGGCCACTAGACTGCAAAGATTCAGCCCAGATAAACAGATATGGAAAACCACTTCTTACTTTCAAAACATACCTGAGAAGATTCAAATGTTCCATAAGGCAGAACGTTTTCCACATAAGGAAGGAGATAAGGAGCTCTGGTAGCATAGTGGTTACAAGTTGGGCTGCTAACCTCAAGGCCAGCAGTTTGAAACTACCAACTGTTCCGCAGGAGAAAGATGAGGCATTCTGCTCCTGTAAAGATATACAGCCTCAGATACACTATGCAGGGTCACTATGAGTGGGAACTGACTCCACGGCATATAACCACCATGAAAAAGGAGACGGGGATGGGGTAGTGTTACCAGAAAAGGGTCTATAACTATTCTTTCCCCATCTATGATCTCATGAACCTTTGCCTGAGGGAATTTCTCCATGTACTGACTTGTATCTTGCCTGAATTCTGATACAGACCCTACATTTTGGGTTTGGTTCTTGCTCACCAACTGATCTCATGGACCAGCTATTTAAGCTAGACCTTGCTTCCCAAGGCCACCTTGCCTAAGACTTGCTTGGGGGCCTGTCCCAACTTCTCTTAGATTTGACTTGGGCTTTGAAGACCTTATGCATGAATATTAAACTTGAATCAGAACCTTGGGGCCCTCATTATCTGACAAAGGAGGGTGGTTGGCAGAGTGTGATGGGTTAGAAGTGCCTGTGAGAACGTCTGATTCTTGTGCTTCTGTGAAAGGTCTAAGCTGGAGAAAAAGATGAAGACCTAAGAGGTCCAACAGGAAAAAGCCAGGCAGAGGTGCCTAAATAGAAGTCTGAGAAGAAGCAACCAGGGAGAGACTGGTACAACACTATGAGAGGCTGGCTCCACGGAAACGATGACGAAACTTCCAGAAGGAAGGAGTAAATGATAATGTTGAATGCAGCTGCTAAGTCTAGTAAAATTAGATCTGAATGAAATTTGAACTAGCTTATTCAGTGGCCTGGTGGAAACAGGGTGAATCACATGCTCTCTATGCTTGGCAACACAGAGAACTCTGGGTACTAAAACCACATCTCTGCCTATGCTGACTGCTACCCTCAAGACCTCCCAAATAGAAACCTATTTATTTACAAAGGCGGAACTGACTCCAAGGCACACCACCACCACCACCACCCTGAGTATTGCAAATGTTTAACATGCCTGACTGCTTGTCCAAAGATGGGAAATTCAAGTCCACCTCCGAAGAAAGATTTGGTGATCCACTTTAAGAAAAATCAGTCATTGCAAACTATAAGGAGCACAATTCTATTCTGAAACACAAGGGAAGGGGTCGCCATGATTCCGAATCCACTCCACAGGCAACTGGTTTGATTTATTTATAAAGCACCATCAAATAACTGCTTCTCACACCCCCAAGGAATGTAGGACACAACCGCATCACCCCAATTATTAGGCTAGATGTCCCGCGCGCTTGGCAGCCTCGCGAGCGACCAATCATTCTTTACCCTCGGGTCAGGCGCTCCCATGTACGTACGACTCTAGGTAAAGCCAGAATGCGAGTGCTCACGCGAGGCTTTCGGGGAAATGTAGTTGAACGACTGGGTAAGAACTACAAATCCCGGTACTCACCGCGCTGCAACCTTGACGATGAGGATACTTTCTGGTGAATCTGCATCTTGTTTGTCTGTGCGATTGGGAAGGCTGCACAAGCCTGATTACATTTCTATGAGGCGTTTGGGAAACATGGTAGTTCTTCTACCGCGTTCACTTAAGTGAACTTTGGCTTCTATAGCTTCTTCGGATATTAGTTCGCTGTGGCGAATCTGTCGTTCGTACACAATGACTAGGAGCTCAGGGCTCTGACATACGCTTGAAGACTCCGCTGTGGGAAGGACGCGAGGGTTGCTTGGGTAGTTACTGTCATGGCGGCGACTAGTCCCAGTGCTGGGGGCTCCGCGCCTGAGACGGCGGGTTCCCCCGAAGCCCCGCTGCAGTACAGTCTTCTTTTGCAATATTTGGTGGGTGACAAGCGTCAGCCCCGGATCCTGGAGCCTGATAGCCTGGGCGGGATCCCGAGTCCCGCCAAGAGTGAGGAGCAGAAGATGATTGAGAAAGCGATGGAAAGCTGCGCCTTCAAGGCAGCGCTGGCCTGCGTCGGAGGTGAGGCGAGACACATGGGACCCTTGGGAGGCTGAGAGCTTGGATGGCAGCGGGGGCTTCTGCCAAGAAGACCACGCTCCTGGGAGGCGAGGGAGTTCTGGGCCTTGACCCTGGCTGCAGCCCACCCACCCTGTTCTGTGAACCCGGCAATGCCTCCACGCGGGGAAAGTGAGCAGAGACTCGGGTACCACCTTCTGGGTATAAAACGGTTAACTTCATTCACGCGTTGCTTCATTGATTTAAATCATTTTTTTATTTCATAAACTGTTACTGAGTAATTATCATGTGTCAGGCGGTGGGGATATGGAACTAGAGGGATAGGAACCTTGTTCTTAGGAAACGGCTACGTTAATAAGGAGAGGAAGATGTTGAGAAGGACGCAGAGTGCCACAGGTAGAAGCCCTCTGCCTTGGAATCGACTTGGGCTCCTAGTGACCCTGTAGGTCACATACAACTGCGCCCTAGAGTTTCGGTGACTGTCAGCCTTCACAGTAGCACACAGCCTCATCTCTCCCCAGCCGAAGGGTTTGAACCACCGACCTTGAGGTTAGCAGCCCCATGCTGAATCCATTTACACCAGCAGGTCATTGTTGTTGTTAAGTGCCTTCGAGTCGGTTCCGACCCATTAGCGGCCCTGTATTGGGTTTCTGAGGAGCAGCTAGTGAGCTTGAACCACCGACCTTGCAGTTCAAACGGCTTTGCAGTCTGATGCATTAACCCACAGCACCACACAGCAGGGCATAGGGAACAGCAAATGCAAAGGTCCCCAAAGCAGGCAACTGGCTTAGGTTGGGAGAAACAAAAAGGCCAGTGTGACTAACTAGAAAGTGCTGAGCGATAGGACAAGCAGGCTGCACTTGGCTTTGGAGGATTTGCCAGTGTCCTGCCCCCATCTCTCCAGTGTGCAGGGGACAGTGTTTTACCACAGTTGCAGATGAGTTTAAAATTCCACGGAGAGTGAAGGGCATTTGAGAAGTGAATGTAGGGAGTATGCCTATTTGAAGAAGAAAGATGTTTTTTGGTTGGGGAAGGACACAAGGGGAGGTAAGCATGGAACTGTGTCTTAAGGATTAGGAAAATGCAGGTAGACTAGAGAGATGTTATTGCAAGCTGGATAGGTAATGAGGGATTTTCCTTATAGGCATTAGAGTTGTTAGGTGCCATTGAGTTGATTCTGACTCATGGTTATCCCTTGTGACTGAGTAGAGCTCCAGAGGGTTTCTGAGACTGTACATCTTAATGGGAGCAGTCAGCCTCAGCTTTCTTCCTTGGAATGACTGGTGGGTTTGAACTGCCACCTTGCAGTTAGTGGCTGGATGCTTAACCCACGGTGCCACCAGGGCTCCTAGAACTGCTAGGTGGGGTTTGAATTGCCAACCTTTGCAGCCAAGTAACTCTTGTGCTACCAGGCCTCCTTATTAAGAGGAGTGACTCGTTTGTTTTTTCCTTCCCGAGAGTAACTTAGAGTAGTAATGAATATAATGAGTCCAGATGAAATGCCATAAAGGAAAGAAGAGGATTGGGAGGCCATGTAGGATGTTTGTTAGACTGAAGCTCCATAAAGGCATTGTGCCTGACCCCAATAAATCACATATACTTGTTGGAATGAGGAAGGGAGTCTTGGCAGTGCTCCTGGACATGAACAGGGATGAACGTATTTGAAAAAAAGATTTTGCCATATTGGATGACTGATTGATTATAGAGGGTAGCAAGGAAGCAGTCAGTGCCCATGAGGCTTGGATCCAGGGTGACTGTAAGGAAGTTGCCAAGAGGAGGTGCCCAGGTTTTCATCCAAAATACATACTGACCTTGAGATGATGACAGGGCATCTATATGGAAGTGCCTCGTGGGTTCAGAAGGACCAGATGTGGACATGTGTGTAGGCTTTGCCATTCGATAGCATTTGACCTTAAGAAAGTGACTTAACCTCTGTAAGCCTTGGTTTCTTCATCCATGTGTAGTCTAGAAAGCAGAGGAGAATAGTACTGACCTTACAGAATTCTTGGAAAGAGTAAATGAGGCAATGGCTACAAAGGACCAGCGTGCCTGGCACATGGTGTTTGCTAAATGACTATTATGAATGTCACCATTGTCAAGGGAGTTATTTACAAAAGGTGACAGCTGAATGTGACAGCAGAGAGAGAGACCAGAGGGTTGAGACTGAGTCATAAGGAATGAGGTTATGAAATGAGAAAGAAATTCAAGAGGAGACAGTGAAGCAGTTGTTACCAAAACAGACCCCCGGTCGTGTAATTTAGGAATCAGGGGAGATTAGAGTTTGAATGGCTGGAGGACGGGTTCAGATTTTACTAATGGCTACCCAACAGACCGTGTACAGGTAACACACTAATCCAGGAAACAAGTCAGCGAAATCCTCATCTCTGTTTTTTTCTTAGGATTCGTCTTGGGAGGTGCATTTGGGGTGTTCACTGCTGGCATTGACACCAATGTGGGCTTTGACCCTAAGGATCCCTACCGAACGCCAACTGCCAGAGAAGTTCTTAAAGACATGGGACAGAGAGGAATGTCCTACGCCAAAAACTTTGCCATTGTGGGCGCCATGTTTTCTTGCACTGAGTGTTTGGTAGAATCTGTAAGTGTCTCTGATATCTGTGAAAGTCCTGCTTGCTGTCATCTTGCTACCTTTAAAGGGAAACACCCTTTAATGTCATTATTGACAAGCAGATCAGAAATGGCAGATACTTGCTAGATTGAGTTTCCATTAAATAATCCTTGTTCTATCAATTAAGTCAGTTCTGACTCATAGTAATCCTGTAAAGGTTTTCCAAGGAGCTGCTGGTGAGTTTGAACTGCCAACTTTGTGGTTAGCAGTCCACTGCTTATCCTACAGCACCACACCAGGACTCCCAAATAAATCCCTAGTGTAAATTTTTTTGGTATATGAGTTTATGGTAGAGGCTCTGCCTCAGAAGATATTTTGTTTTTTTAGATACTGCACTGGGTTCAGTGCTCTGGTGCCCCCTGCAGGCAATGTCTCTAAACACATTCAACTTTCAGGAGCTAACACTTTTGAAAGCGTTTCCTTAGGGGAGGGATTGAATTAGCAAACCAGAAATCCTGTGTGTGTTTCCCTTAATCATCTTGTCTGGCTTGTTTCTTTGGCTCTAAACTGCATTTCTCAACCCACAGTACCGAGGGAAATCGGACTGGAGGAACAGTGTCATTAGTGGCTGCATCACTGGAGGAGCCATTGGTTTCAGAGGTTAGTACCCAGCTCTTGCGTGGTTTTTCTTTGTGGCCTTGGACAACGTGCTGAAGTTGACATTTCTAAACAAATGAGTGTTCCGGGCACGGCCCAAGGCAAATGGGGACACTTGATAGATAGCCTTTGCTTCCTGCCAAGAAATCATGTGTTCTTCTGTGTTCGCTCAGTTTTGGATATTTGCTAGCATCTCGATCCAGGTTTCTTATTCTCAGCACTATTAATATTTGGTTACTTCTTTGTATGGGGGCTGGGGAGGCTGTCCTGTGCATTGTAGGATGTTTAGTCTCGACCCACCAGATGCCAGTAGTACCATTTCAGTTGTAATAACTGAAAACTTCTAGATGTTATCAAATAGCTTCTGATGGGCAAAATCATCCTAGTATAGAACCACTGATCTAGAGTTATCTTAAAGGAAAAAGAAAAGGCCTGTCCCCATCTTGAAAATCACAGGAGAAGGCATACGTAAGGACTTCCTCACAGTAAGTCATCCCTGGAGTGGCCACTAGCTGGGACATCACAGAGGCATAGCTAGGTCCCATTCTGACCTGTCTGTCCCATTTGTCCACATGCCAGGGTCGGCTGAGCTTTCAGCTCCATGCATTTCAAGGACTTAAGACATTTTTCTCAATAAAACCGGCAGTTTTAGTTTTGTGTATATGTCATCAGAGTGATGTCCTTCTGCAGTTGGAGATTCTTAGTCTTACTCATTGAGAACCAAATATAAATAGTCTGGAAATGTTAGATTCTCAGCTATAAATAACAACAGCAGCCGCAAAACCAAACCAATTTCCAGCTACTTCTTCCAGTTCGCACATTTATGACAGTTTTGTTGTGTTGGGCTCAAGTGACTTTACCCAGCAGCAGCACCCAGTGCTGGGCCACCCGTCATCTGCTGCGCCCTGACTTACTCAGAGCAAAAAACCTCTTCATTTCTCGTCTTCTGAGAGCCAGAATTTGTCGTCATTAAGACTGCCTTGGGCCCTCCAACAACCATTTGTGATTTATAGAGTAAACTTCTCCTTTGGTCTTTCCATCATTCAGCTTTGTCAGGACCTCTGAGAAGCTCAACTCCTTCCAGGGTGGCTTTGATCACCTTCCCAGGAATTTATTCTATAAACAGATCAGGGTAAAAAGCCATATGCTTTCACTTGATTCCAATGACTGGTTCTCTTAACCCGTTTTCTGCCTGAAAGGAGCTATTTCCATGAGACTGGAAATCTTCTTTGAGGTGAGAAAAGTTAAAGGAATGTCCACATTGGATTAGGTGGAATACACAGCCTCACTGATGTCTTACAGGTCTGTGAAAGGTAGAATCATGACTTACAATGCTTCAGCTGGCTTTCTCACATCGGGTGGGGGCAGGGGGCGGGGGGAGCAGAGATGTGTGCCAACTTTTTGCAAAGCAGTCTGACCCAGCATCTGTCACTGTGGTAATAAATCATTTGTTTGTTTTATAGCTGGCTTAAAGGCTGGAGTCATTGGTTGTGGTGGTTTCGCAGCTTTCTCTGCTGCAATCGATTATTACCTCCGGTGAAAGTAAGTCCCGTGGAGGCTGACGGCACCAGCTCAGTCTCAGAGGAGGACAGAGTCTGCTGCACTGAGGGCACTGGCTGAAAAGACTGAAGACATTGGCTGTTGACTGTCCTGAGGGAGCTGCCTGACTGCAGTCTGCCCTCTGCTCCCTGAGCACCCACACTGCTGTTCCTGACTCCAGCCAGGCTTGGTGGGGGCACCCTACTCAGGTTCTTCCCTGAGAGAAGGTAGGAGATAACCTGCTGATAGTCAGGAAGGAAGGAAGCGCCACAAAGTCTCAGTGCTGAGCACAGCTGGTCCTGTGGTTGTTTGGTACAGTGGGGTTATGCGTGTTCTCTCCACACCCAGGGAGCTGTCCCAGCTTGCATATTGAGGCGGCAGGGAGTCAATCCATGCTGTCCAACCAATTGTGTCATTTTGTTTAGCATTCTGCCATCTTTGCTTAAAAAAATATATATTTATATTATGGTTGAAAAGGTTGATATATTTTTATTTACAAATTCCAGTTCCCTGAAAAAGTGTCATTTGGCCCAAAGAATGATCATTAAGAGAATGAGTGATAAAGCATTTGAGAAGTGTGGTGATGTTAGATTCTAAGACTGTACATTGTCCAGGCCTCCCTGCCACAGCCCAGCCTGCACTGACATCTTGTGGGTAAGTCCCACGAGCATCTTCCAACAGTCCCTCTTATGGGCTGGCTACTAGGCCTGCCTGCAGTGTGGATCACATGTGGGTTTCAGGACCTGACTAATAACCAAACCACAGGAGCTATTGGCTAAGACCGCCAGTTTTGCTTTCCAGTATCGGTGTTTTGCTTGTTTAAATATTAGTGCTTTTGACTTGACCTAGTGACTGTGGTCAGCCTAATTGTGTGCCATAAGTAGAAAATACGCTTTTACAACTGGAATCCGCCACTGGTCCTTCCTGACTTTGTTGCTTTAGTGGCAAACTATAGCTGATGGCCTCAGACTTTTGCTCTTGGCAGGGCAGGCAGGCAAGTTTGGTGGGGGCCATGTAAATCTGGCCACCCCTAGCCAGTTGGTAATTTCACCTTTTTTTCCCACTGTACGGTAACTCTTCTCTCTTATCAGCCATCTTCTAGTCTGTTGTTGTTGTTGTTAAGTGCCATCGAGTCGGTTCCGACCCATAGCGACCTTGTAACAGGGTTTCCGAGGGTGTAAATCTTTACGGGAGTAGAAAGCCTTATCTTTCTCCTGCGGAGCAGCTGGTAGTTTCGAACCGCTGACCTTATGGTTCACAGCCCGATTCGTAACCACTACGCTACCAGAGCTCCTTTAGATGACTGCTATCATTGTTTAATTGGAATTTAAAGGCAGCTTCAATGTGCAGGCATCTGAGTGTGTATTTGTATGTGAGTGATGATGTCATACACCTTCCTTAGGCCGTCTCCATGTTTACTTGGGAATGTGAGCGAGCACCCAGGGCTCAGGTCCTTCCATGGTGAAGTCTATGTAATGTCCATCCCAGTCTTGGCACCGCCCCAGAGTGTGACAGCACATTTAGAAGTATTCCCTAGTCTGCGTCCTTACTACTGTCAGCACTTTGAAAGTAGGGACAGTCATACTTCCACCTAGCACCTGCCCAAGTGCTGGGGAACCCAGGATTCTGCCAGTCCATCTAACCATGGCACCAAAAACACTGAGCAAGGACATATGGGGACTGCTGCCCCTCACTACTGCCTTGAAAAAGATGAGCCTTAGGGCTGTCGGTAGCCATCAGTCCAATAAACCAAGCATTGTCCACTCTGTCTATCAGTCAAGAGAGGAGATGAATAGTTTCCTGTTTTTGATGGCTAGGGAGCCAGCATGAGCTCATAAACCAAACACCAATTCTCACAAGACATCTGTTCCTGATCTCCAGAATAAACAGTGTTTCCCATGGTTTCCGCTGGTGAGTGCCTGTATTTAATTCCGCCTAAAGGGAGGCTGGAATCCTGGTGTGGCACTGGAGGATAAACACTGGACTGCACGGTCGGTGGTTCAAACTCACCAGCCACTCCTCAGAAACCCTATATAGGGCCACTGAGTCAGAACCAACTCAGTGGCAGTTAACAACAAACAGGCTGTGCTCCAACATCTTTGGCTGCTCCAAAGACGGATCACTTCAAAGGGAAACACTAAGAAAACTGTAACAGACAACTTGCTGCCATTTCACTGAGGCATACAGGTCTGTATGACCGGCCCTTTGTGGAGCACTTGTATTTTGTTAGCTAGCAGCAGATGCTGAAGGCAAGGCCAGAAATTGGCTGGCTGGTGGTTAGCCTGAAGGTCTTAGGGAAGAGTAAAGACAGTGGTTGGGCTCACCAACCCCCGACCCCCCAAGCTCTCTCAATCCCCTTAGACCAAAGGGAAGACTTAAGGGGAGTTAACTAGGTAAACAGGTTCCTGGAAACACATCTGGACACAGCTGGAAGAGTTAAATATTTAGATTGGTGGTCTTCCTGGACAACGGAGATATAAACATCCACACCACAGGGCTGAGGTTTATGCAAATGTTGGGGCTTTACAGGGTTTTTTTTTTTTTTTTTTTAATTAACGTTTTCCTCTCACTTGGTTTACATCAATTTATAATAATCTACATAGGTTGAAACAGAACATAGACAAAAAAAAATATATATCCTTACCAACTTATTAAAGTCCAATATTAATGAAGGGTCCCATTCTGACTGTATCAGTAAATACCCTTGGCAGCTTCAGTCACTGCCTGGTAGGGACAGGATGACCGGGATTCCTGTTGCCCGTCAATTGAGCTCTTGGGAGCAAAGCCTGCTACCAGGCACGTGGCTGTGTATGTGTGTGTGCCCACAGGTTATTTTCTCAGTGCCCTCTAGTCCAGGTCTGGTACCCACTCCTACCCACTCTGGGGGCAGAGTTTATAAATATGATGAGCCTTTTGTATCTCTCAGCCCTTCCAGCCTTCTTCCTGCTCTCACATTGTCTAAGCAAGCTGGAGGACTGTGGTAGGTACTCTGATGCTAAGAAGCAAATCTTCCCTTTATTGGTTTTTGGAAGGTGGGAGGCACCCATTTCTGGCTACAGCCAACTCCAGTTGGGCACCCTGTCCGCCACTGTCAACCACTTTAGAAGTAAGCAAGAACTTCCAGCCACAGACTGACCCTTGAGGGCCCAACAGAGAATCCAGGGACGCTGGGGTCTTCAAATTCCACCACTGCCCTTTTCTCCTTCACCTCCCATCCCAGGGAGCAGGGCACCCTGCTGAGCTGTTAGAAGGTAGTTGGGTAGTATTTCTGCCTTCTTAGGCATCTCTCCTCTGACACACACAGAACCATGTACCACCATGCTGCCCAAGACTTGAGCAGTGGGCAAACAAGGATCAGATAGGGCTTGTCTCTTACTGAGCAAGCGCTTCAGTCTCCGGGCCAGTAAACTCTTAAGATTCAGTTCTGAACACTAACTATGGCAACCCCTTTCCTCTTGTCTGAGGACCAGGTGCCTGCCTTCTTCCCAGTCGGAGACCAGCGAGCCACCCTCCCAGGTTGTCACTGCTCTGGGAAAACCGCACGTTGGGGCACAGTCCAGAACTGAGCAGTACATCTTCAGGTTAAAGATGCAACCGGCTGCTGGTCTCTTACTCCACAGTGTCAACATGGGGTCCCCAGCAAAGCCCAGTGCCAACAGAGGCCTGTGTTTCCTTCTTTCCCAAAGTTGGGCATTTCCTGGAGTTCACCCCTAGGGCGGGGCAGCACCATACACTGGCTACTGCCAGCCTCTGCCTTTTCTCCCACAGGCCTGGAGCACACTCAGCAGGAGGCTACCCCGGGGCAGTGCTTGGCTGTGGAGGATGTGTAAAATCTAAGGCAAAAGTACCGTGAGGTACGTGAGGTGCCAGGGGAATGCCTAGCCTCCTGGATGGAGCCTGCCTGTTCCAGGCACCTGCTTCAGCCATATTGCCCTCCGGGAAGCCTGGTTCCCTAGAAAAGCTATTGCCACTCCTTGCTCCCAGGGCTAGATCCCCACAACTCAGACACCCGTACTGCATGGCACAGCACTCTGACAGTTCAAGCCCTTGTCTCCTCAGCAGCCTGACTCTGCCAGCCTCCCCATAGACCCTTTCCTGACCCTCTGGCTATCTTGATAGCAGGTCACTTGTAGTTAAGTCTTTACACTCAAAGGAAACAGAACACCAGGGGAAAAGGAACAGAAAAGCAGTAGAAAGAAAGGCAAAAACAGTCAAAAATACCTCACTGGAAGGCAGGAGACAGAACAGATAAACCCCAGAAATGGAGAGTCTCAAATGGAAAATTCCAGAAATCTGTTCTCCAGCTCTGTGCTAAGCCAGGGATTAGTGTGGTTCTGTCTCCTTGTCCAACATTTGCACAGGCAGCAGATGAGCTTCTGCAGGCAGAGGGCAAGGGAGGGCTGGGGGCAGCAGCGGCCACCCAGGGCCTCCTTAGAACGCCCAAGGTGATGGAGCAGAGACCGAGGCCACACATGCATGTGGGCGGGAGGCAAGGGCAGGCACAACCAAGGAAAGGCTGCCAGGAGACTGCAATCTGGGAGCAGGGCCAGGAGAGGATAAGCTGGCAGCAGTGAGACAGAGCAAGAGTAAGCCCTTGCACTGGACTCAGAAGAAAAGAACGTGTTGGAGGAAATGAAAGAACAAAGCAGGCTGTCCCGTGTGCCCAGACCGGGTCAGTCACCTTTTCTGCATGACAAATAGACATAAAACAAGTCCCGGACGGCATGGAGCATTAGACACAACTAGATACAGAGGGCAGGAGTCCGAGCGGTGGTCAGGGCTGGGGGTTGGGTCATCTGGCTTTGTACAAGGTGGCAGAAAAGATACACATCTTCCAGTTCTTAGAAATCTGCTTCCCTTGTGGTCTGGAGTGCTGGGTTTGGGAGTTCTCTACTGCAGTTTTTCAAGTCTGTGTTGGGCCTCCCAACTGGAGAGGCAGGCGCTGGCCGGCCCCCACAGGCTACACGTCTGTAGAGAAGTACAGTGTGTTCCGCTTCAGTTCGGCGAAGGAGATGGGGGGGTGCTGCAGGTAGTAGAGGAGGACCTGGACCTGTGGGGAAAAGAGGGAGACTGAGGCTGGGCCCTGACGTATTAAGTAGGAATGGCCCCTAAGTCTGTGTTGTTCCTCCAGGGTGATGCTGGAACTTTGCTGTCCTTGGAAGCCCAGCTGTGTTTGCTCATCTTTAGCAGTAGAGGGCGCTGCATGGCAAGGTGTGGGTAGCTAGCAGCTTCCAATCCCCTACCTCATCCCAAGGTTAGATTTGGCTTGGCAGCTCTGCTGCTGGCCTGGCCTGAGGGGTCCCCTGCTGTTTCCTTTACCCAGGGAATGCAGTCAGCTCCAGAGGCACATGGTCTCTGGGTACCTGGTCTGGTCTGAGAGGGGTGGAACTGTGTGCGTTGCCCTGCTTCCCTGAATCCCATCAGCTAGTGCTGGTCATACCTGTGCCATGACATCATGGGACCAGATGTCTGCAGCCGACGTGAGATGTGCTTTGCTTTCCACTTCTGAGGGTCTCAGTAACGTGGGACCAAACACGGTAGCCAGGTTGTGAAGGGACATTTTGTTGATGGGTTCCTTTTCAGCAACCCTGAAAGAGCAGAAAGGTTTGAGAAGAGTGTTCACTGCTCAGCAGTCACTCTGCGCTCCAGGACCCCCAGCCTTCCCAGTAAGAAGTGCTGCAGGGTAGAGACCTCCTGGGGCCCTGGCCAGCCTTGGCCCAGCTGCTATGTCCCAGGACATTCCTACAAGATAGGTCACCCTATGACAAACTCCTGTGTCTCAGAGGAAGTAATACTACTGTTGTTAAGAGCTGTCCCTACAAACTCATCCTTATCGGTCTTGCCCAAAGTCATGCAGCAGTATGTGGTCAAACAAGGATTTGAACCCAGGCTGTGTACCCCCAGAGTCCAGGTTCTCAACCATTCCTGCTACTCACCACTGGTCAAAAAGAAGACATGGTAAGTAGCCGGGAGGAAGAGTCAGAATGGATGGGGCTGGGCCAGGGAGAAAGGTTGGCAGGGTGGGGGCGCTGGAGCCCCAATAGCAGTTGTGAACCACATAGAAACCTTTCTCATATCCCAGCTGGAGCCCAGGGGATGTCCTCCCATGCCTTTCTAGAGGGTCTGCCTCAGGGGACCCCAGAGTTGCCTCCCTTTGGATTCCCTCTGCTTCTCTTGCATAAGAGTCCAGATGTTCTGCAGATACTTCCCAAGCCACAGGCAGGGGCTGCCATCCAGGCAGGTCTCTGTAGTCAGAGGAAATGTCTCTGGAGCTGAGGACCCCTGTCTTGCTCCACTCACTAGGATACTGTCATTCCTACCCTCTAGGCAAGCCATGGAGGTACCCACTAGCTGCTTTGGAAACAGGCAGGCTAACACTGCCATGCCAGGAGGCAGCTGTGTGGCTTGCTGGCCCAGCCCCTCAACACACACTCACACTCTCTCTCTCACACACACACAGCCTGGGCCAGGGGCCCAGATGTGGGAACAGTCTGTGCCCGGATTCCAGTTCCCAGGGTGGAAAACCTAATGAATTTTCCCTTCCCACTCCTCCTCTGTGCTCCTCCCAGCACACGCCAAATTATTTGGGGATTGGTTGGGGCTCTGGCGCTGGCCAAACCAAAGGGAAAAGTGTCTCACAATGGGAAAAACAAGACAGCAGCCGCAATGGCCCCTCCTGAGCTGGCTAGGCTGAGCGCCTGAGCCTCAAGGTGGAACTAGTCCCAGAGAGTAGCCGCCTCTCCTCCTCACAGCCCTATCTCGGGGGCTCCCTAGTCTCTTCCTGGGGGACAAGCGGATGTAGGGAGCACCCTGTGACTTTGCCTACTCACTCATGTCCAGGACAGGACTGAGCCCAAAAGTGAGTGTGACATAGACATGGATGAGCCTGGGAAATATGCTGAGTGAATTAAGATACAAAAAAAGTGTTGCATGATCCCATTTATAGGAACTATCTCGAATAGGCAAATGCGTAGAGACCACAGTTTCATAGTGGTTACCACACAGCCAGACTGCTGCTTAGCAATCAGGATGGCAAGATTTTGTCTCGTGTACCTTGGACATGTCAGAAGAGATCGGTCTGGAGAAGGACATCTTGCTTGGCAAAGTCAAGGGTTAGCAAAAACCAGGAAGACCCTCAAGGAGATAGACTGACACAGTGGCTGCAACGATGATGTAAGACATACAGAGGGACAAACACAACGGCACCTACCAACATCCCCACAGGCTGGGGCAGGAGGAAGTGGGAACACTCAGTGCTCACGGGGCAGCAACGGAATACCATTTAGGGTGAAGAAAAATGTGGAAATGGCTAGTGTGATGGCTATGCAATACAATAAATGGAATTAGTGTCACTGAATGGTACACAAAAAATGGTTCAAATGATGGCATCTGGTTATAGGTCTCTCCCCACATGCACACAATGCGAGTGACAAAGACTCTTTCAGGACCAGTTTCAGTTCTGAAATTTACTGCAGGTCTCAGCTCCAGCAGCTCCTGGTATGTCCGGTGTGTATGGGGTGGAGGTGGTGGAAGGGTGAGAATGACCTTAGTTTAGGATTTGGGAGATTTGGGGAGATGTGCATTTAGAGACAAATCTGCTGCTAGCTCAAGAAATTCTTGCCACTACTGGGGACCCTGTTTTCCTATCTGTTAAGTGACACATGGAGCTAGACAGCAGTGGGTTTCATGCTTTCTTGACAATAACCCACAAGAACAAACCACGTTACACTGTGCCCCAGAGGTTAGCTGTCATCTAGTCCGTGCTGCCTGGCGGCGACTCCATACATGTGATATACAAGTGCTCTCTGGGGTCTGTGGACAGCGCCCTTTCAGGAGCACACTGTCAGGCCTGTCTTCTGAGGTACCTCTGGGTGGGTTTGAACCACCCACCTTTTGCTTGTGGTTGAGTGCTTAACTATTACGTTGCTCAGGGACTCCTGTGCTCCACCTGTCTACATATAACTGAACAGAACAGCAATACTCACACTGAACCGCTTTCATTGGTCTACTTCATTTTTAAAGCGCCACACTGACTAAATGAAGCAGGGATAAGTTGGGGCCCAGTGATTGTAAAAAAGCCAGCTCTCCCCCACGATGGGTGCCACAGCAGAGGCCAGCACCCACAAGGCAGAAGGGAGGTGGGGTCCCTGCTCTGCCCTGGGCTGTCCCCTGGGCCCCAGTACCTTTTCAAGTGTTCCAGCAGGAAGAGGAAGGTGATGAGATTGGGGTCGGGCAGGGAGCGGAGCAGGTGCATCATGCAGTTTTCCTTGGCAGCAGGGTCTGACAGGGCTGAGGGACAGACAGGGAGACAGGTTGTCAGGCTGAGGGACCCAGAGGGATGGGGAAAGCCCAGACTGACCATGCACAGAAGCACCTGCTGTCTGAACGTGCTGTACCAGTTGGTTCCTACCAGAGGCTCCCCAACAACTGGTAAGTCAGCCAGAAGACAGAGTTGGTGGGCTGAGGGAGCAGACCTCCTGCTTTCCCTTCTGCCCAGGCCTTCGGCACCCTCAGGCTGTTTTAAGACAAAGGTGACATTTGCTGCCAATGGTGTGAATGTCTTTTCTTCAACCACTGCTGAGGCGGCAGCCTGCTCAGGGCTCCTCATTCCCTGCACACTGGCTCACTCATCTCAGCCAGGAGAAGAGAAAGCCCAGAGGGCTTCCTGGGCCCTGCCAGTTGGGACCTTCCGCTCTCTCCCTGACTCAGGGTGTAAGGTAAGAGGATGACAGTGTGGTTATAAGCCATCTCCAGGCTGCTGGCCCCTGACTGCCCACCTCAGTTCCCAAGCACGGAGTCTACTGTCCAAGTAGGAAGTAGAGAGAGTAGTCCATGGAGTCAGTGAGGGGAGAGAGGCAGCTGAGAGGGTCCAGTTCTAGGTCAGCACCAGTGGGCCACATGGCACCCTCTAGGCACACAGGGTAGCACTGATGAACAAGGGGAGCCAGAGATGTGGTCTCCTGTGTGGCCCAGCCCATCCCTGAGGGGCCTCACCAATGCCCTCCATAAAGGCTGGGTAGAGTCGGTCTGTGAGGAGGGGCTCGGGCAGCTCCCGGAAGTAGAGCTTGAGGGTGCCAGCAATGGCGTTAATGTCCATGTCACTCAGCATCAGCAGGATGTCCTTGTTGTCTGTGGAAGGAGATGTGAGGTCAGGGTCCCGGGCAGCTCATAGTCAGCCCTTGGCTGGGCAGGCAGCCCTGTTCCAACCCCTCACACGTACTGAGAGAGCCCAGCCAGGAGCACCCCACCCATTCCACTTCTGGTTCTGGTCTCCAGAAAGGCAAAGGTTGTGTGTGACTCATCTGTCAGGGGTGGGAGGCAGGAGTGCCCTGTCACCACCCAGAGTTCTGGAACCACATTCACACCATGTGGTATATACACCCTCCTTCCAACTGGAATCTCCTCTTTGCTAAGCACCTCGCTGGAAGGGACTGCACATTTTTTACACCTAAACTCATGTTCCAGCAAAGCTTCAGCTTTCAGGCTACACAGGGGAGCCAAGTGTCAGCACGTCCCCAGCATCCTGTCCTGTCCTCTGTCCCTGGTCACTCCCCCTGGTCAGTCAGGCTTCTGGGCTATTGGGTCTCCCTGCTGCTGCACCTGAACCAGCAGGGAGAAGAAACCAGAATGGGAAATGCCCCCCTTTCCCCTCCCCCAGCTATGCTAAAGGCAGAACTGAACCTCCTGAAAGGTACTAAAGGCCCTCAAGGAGCTAGGGAGAAGCTCAGCCAGCCAGCCCAAACTCAAAGCACTTTAGTTTTCCCTAAGGTCACGAGGTCCCCAGGAGCCCAGGAAGAGAGACTCTGGAGTCAAAAAGATCTGTGTTTAATCCAGATGCAGAGCCTACCAGCTGGGTGATACTGGTTAAGTTACTTGGCCTCTCTGAGCCTCAGTTTCCTTACCTGTAGCAATGGGTAAGAGGCTGGAGGGGGTGGGATGGTCTGATTCCAGAAGGTACATCCCCACCATGCCATGCTGGACTATGGGCCACAGACTAAGGTGCCTCTGCCGTCAGCTAACCCAGCCCTCCAGTTTCCGCTGAGCAGTGCGCCCACCAGCCCCCAGCATCTCGGCTGGGACCCCTGGACTCACTGGCATCAAAGACGGCCTTCAGTGCCTGGATGTCCGTGGCCACCCCTGATATCCGGTAGATGCCGACCTCCTCAATGCCTCTCTTCTCCACCTCCTCCACACACTGCCTGACGATGTAAGGCACCTTGGAGCGCTCCCGCCTGAGGAGGGGCAGGCAGGTCAGGGGGAGGGGCTACCCTCTTGCCACCCCCACCAACACTCCTTAGCCTTGGAGAGCTCAGATTGGGAGGGTGAGGCAGGAAAGGGCTAAGACTCAACACCTCCACCTGGACTGAGGCTTTCGGGGCCTCAGGTAGCAGATAACCTGGGAGACTCTGGGGAAAGAATTCCTCTAGTGCAGAGGTCTCAGATTCAAATGTTTATGGGGTCCCCTGGTAGGTAAGCTACATGAGTATGGTGGGGCAGCCGGTCCTGGAGATAAAGGAAACCTGATGGGGGTGGTTGTGGTGAATTGAGGACCGTGCCCTTCCCAGAGGGGCAGCCAGGATTTGGATTGCGTCAGATCTTCCCACATATCACAGGGAGCCGACAAATGGGGGTTTTCCCATGAAACTGGGAGATGGCTCAGTGTTGGCTCACTCATTTCTAAAGCAACATGGGAGCCAGGGCACACTGCTCTATGCACCACCACATTTGCCCTTCAAATTGGCTATGTGTGCTAACCACCCTGGATGGTGACTGGTCAGGGGCCAGGCGGGCCTGAAGGCAGGCACTGGCGGGACCTGGGCAGCCATCCCTGTCCCCAGACCTCAGAAGCAACACGTACTTAGTCACCACGCTGATCTTCACACCAAAGACGCCTGTCTGCTTCTTGGATGGTGTTCTTTTGAGGCTCATGTCTCGGCTGGTGAATTTCATGGAGAATTCCACTTTAATCTGGTCAGGGGTGAGGCAGGGCATGAGTGCCCAATTAGCAGCTCACAACACACAGGGCTCCCTCCCCAGGACTGCAGACAAGGGCTACCTCTGGCACCCAGCTTCTCTGGAACAGCTGTGGGATGGGGTGGGCAGGGGAGAGGGGCAGGGATGGGCAGTAACGGGTGGAGGTACCCACTTCACAGACACTACATATCTCTCAGCTCACCCCATTCATCTCGATCACATCTGTGTGCCAGTTCTTAGTTTCCACCGTCTGTGGATCCAACTGCAGAGAAAGAAAGGGAGAGAGATGACAACTTTGGAGACCCAGCCAGAGTTTTCCCTGCTCCCTAGAGAAGGCCTACTCTGTGGGTGTGTGCATGGCCAGGAAGGAGGAAGCGGGCCTTGGTGCTCTTTTTGAAATCAAACCTTCAGGAGGCTCCATTTTCCAAAGAGGAATTCCCCTGACCCTTCCAGACCCTGTAACAGATGGCTAGGGCACACCATTTGGCTCTTCTGCCCATCTCATCTCGCCCTCCCAACCATCCTATGGGATAGGTATTATCACCCTTTTACAGCTGCAGAAATTGAGGTTTTAAGCCACTTGCTCAGCCACAGAGTTAGTGTTGGCAGGAGGGTAGACTCAGCAGTACACACAGGTGTTGAATAGGAGACAGTGTGAGGGAGAGGTTAAAGGCCCAGTCTCTTAGCCTCGGTTTGAATCTCAGCTCTGCCTCTTCCAGCTGTGTGACCATGGGCACTTTTAAACCTCTCTTTAGCCTTGGTTTCTTCATCTGTAACGTGCAGCCAGTGATAGAACCTGCCTCAATGGACCGGTGTGAGGATGTGGTAAGATAACTTGGGTTGAGTAATTAGTCCCCAAATAATCAAACACTCCTCAAGGGAGGCCTCCACGACTTGGGCTGGAGCCCCAAGAGATGTGGACAGCGAGGGCCAGAGCTGTCCCTTGTATGGGACCACAGAAGTCTTGGTCTCTTAACTGTTCATCCGGCGCACCCACAGAATGATTTTGAAAAAACCATGCAATCCTTGGCACATTTTAGAGTTGACATCTTAATATTTCCGTGGCAAGTCTAAATACTTGCAAAGAATATCACTCCCAGAATAATGTAAATATTGACATCTTAAAATAAAACTGTTACATCATCCCTTCATGTGTATTCACTGGAATCTAAATACCATAGTGATTTGATACCCACCATCATCCACTTAAAAAATGCATGATCAAGCTGTTTCCCCTGCAGACACCCTGCATCATTCCCTTCTCTACATTAATTTATACTTCTTTCCTGCTTCTCCCCAGGAATTTTGTACTTTTTCATACTTTCATATTTCAAAGTCTTTTGTCACTCTCATAATAGTTCACGTCAGCAAAAATGTAAGAATAAATTGAAAATTTTAACTTCCTGAGTATTCAAGATGTATTTTGGATTCACTGTTATAGTGATTGGTGGTGGTGTTAGCGGACACGGGATCAGCCCTTGACTCATGGTGACCCCAGGTACGATGGAACAAAACCCTGCCTGGTCCTGCTGCCATTCCTGTGGTAGGCTGTGGATCACGCCATGTGATCCACAGGTTTTAAGTGGCAATTTTCCACTGACAGATGGGTGGTGGCTGGGCATGTGGTGCACTGGCCAGGAATCGAACCTGGGTCTCTAGCATGGAAGGCTGGACCACCACTACTCCCATACGTTGTATGCCATCAAGTCTATTCTAACTGACAGCCACCCTACATAACAGGGTAGAGCTGCCCATAAGGTTTCCTAGGCTATAATCCTATAGGAGTCCTGGTGTGACGCTGCGGGTTAATGTGTCAGACAGCAAAGCCATTGGAACTGCAAGGTTGGTGGTTCAAGCTCACCAGCTGCTCCTCAGAAACCCTATATAGGGTTGCTATGGGTCGGAACTGACTCTGTGGCACTTCACAACAACAACAATCCCATAGGGGCAGATCGCCGGGGTTTTTCTCCCCCGAGTCGTTGGTAGATTTGAACCACTGATCATTCAGTTAGCAACCAAGTGATTAACTACCGTACCACCAGGGTCTCCTTGTTACAGTGGCTAGCGGTACGGTGGTGTTAAGTGTCATCTGAGGAGTAGCTGGTGGGTTTGAACTGCTGACCTTGTGGTTCACAGTCTAGTGCTGATCCTACATTGCCAATCCAGCAGTATGTTACTCAAGTAAAAACTAAGCCAACACATTCCACATTTTAGTAAGGAGTAAGTAGCCCAGTAGCATTTTGCTGGAATGATCTCTCAATGAGGTGGACAGAGCATCTCCCTTTCTCGTTCATGTACCGATACGAATATTGTTTTCCTGGAGTGAAACAAGAGTCAGTATCAGTCTGTTCATTTTGTTTGAGTTTTGTTTTTAAAAATCTTGTTCCCATAAGTAAGTGGTTGATGGTTATGTGCCACAAACTCAGTTCTGACCCATAGCGACCCTGCATAGGGTTTCTGAGGCTGTAAATCTTTATGGGAGCAGAAAGTCTCATCTTTCTCCGGCAGAACAGCTGGTAGTTTCGAACTGCTGACCATGAAGGTTAGAAGTCCGATTTGTAACCACTACGCTAACTAGAGCTACCAGAGCTCCTTCATTAAAGTAAGTTCTGAAGGGGCAAAAATAAAAAGTACGAAGGGGCTTTAAAATGTGTGGGGATAATCCCAATATTTTATTTTTTTTTAAGTTTTTATTGTGAATTGAGTGATAGTTTACATCGGTTTTACACTTATTGTTTCATTGCAGTGATTACACCAGCAAACAGTCTTTTCTCTTTCCAGGAGTCTAGAGTCCTCAGCTGCTCTCTCTCCATGTCCTCATCTCTGCCTCCATCTCTAGTGTCGCTGCTTCTCTGTAACCTCATTATTTTTTAATTCCACATACTTTTGGAAGGCTTCTCATGTTTTATTAGAAAGCAATGCTCTACAATTCTTTGAACTCTTTCCACACTGTTAAGTGCCATCAAGTTGGTTCCAGTGTAAAGCGACCAACTATAGGGTTTCCAAGGAGCAGCTGGTGGGTTTGAACTGGCGATCTTGTGGTCCAGTGCTTACCCTACAGTACCACATCAGGACTCCTTTCCACATTACTTGCTTTAAATAATATCTATCGCTATTGTAAGGGTTCTTTTAAATAACCTTGTAGGTGAGAGTCAGGTGCCCCATGAGGTTTTTGGAAAGCACTTGCCTGGTGGAAGGTAGAACTGGTGACCCGGTCACTGGTCTTTAATTTCTCAGCCTCCACACCAGCATTTCAGATGGCCCTCTTGTTTGGCACTCAGGAGGTCTAGGCACCTTGGGTTTTCCCTTTGCAGTGGGACAAAAGGGCTGGGAAGTCTGTTTGGGGCAGTAGTACTTACGGCAGTTGTTGCTGTTAGATGCTACCGAGTTGATTCCAACTCCTAGTGACCTTAGTTATGTCCACCAGAATGAAATACTGCCCCGTCCTGCATCTTCCTCACAATCATTGTAACTCTTGAATCCATTGCTGCTGCTACTGAGTCAATCTGTCTCACTGGGGGTCTTTCTCTTTTTTACTGACCCTCCACTTTACCTAGCATGATGACCTTTCTCCAGGACTAGTTCCTCCCAATAATACGTTCAACGTATGAGAGAAGAAGTTTTGCCATCCTGACTTCCAAGGAACATTCTAGCTGTACTTCTTCCAACAGAGATTTATTTGGCCTATCAAGCTATTGGAAATTACATGGCTTCGGTCAGGCACACCTTAGTCCTCAAGCTGACATCTTTACTCTTGAACACTTTAAAGAGGTCTTGTGTAGCAGATTTACCTAATGCAACATGTTGTTTGATTTCTTGACTGCTGCTTCTATGAGTGTTAGTGGATCCAAGCAAAAACGAAGTCTTTGACAACTTCAATCTTTTCTCTATTTATCATAATGTTACTGATTGGTCCAGTAGTGAGGATTTTTGTTTTCTTTATATTGAGGTACAATCCATACTGTAGTCCGTGGTCTTTAATCTTCATCAGCAAGTATTTTAAGTTCTCTTCACCTGATGTGGTGCTGCAGGAGAATGCCTGGACTGCAAAGTTGGTTTGAACTGTAAGATCGGTGTTGTGAACTCACCAGCTGCTCCTCAGAAATCCTATATAGTGTTGCTCTGAGTCTGAACTGACTTGATGGAATTTAACAACACTTTCAGTAAACAAGGTTGTATCATCTGCATATCACAGGTTATTAATCCTGATGCCATGTTCTTCATATAATCTAATTTCCGGATTATTTGCTCAGCATACAGATTAAGTATGGTGAAAGAATACACCCTGGTGCACACCCTTCCTAATTTAAACCATTCAGTGTCCCCTTATTCTGTTTGAACAACTGCTTCTTGGTCAAGTTTCTCATGAGCATAATTAAGTGTTCAGGTATACCCACTCTTCACAATGTTGTCCATAGCTTGTCACGGTCCACACAATGGAAAGCCTTCCCACAGTCAATAAAACACAGGTAAACATCTTTCTGGTATTCTCTGCTTTCAACCAAGATCCATCTGATGTCAGCAATGATATCCCTCATTCCACATCCTTATCTGAATCCATCTTGAACCTCTGGAAGTTCCCTGTCAATATACTGTTGCAACCGTTTTTTAATTAACTTCAGCAAAATTTCACTTGCATGTGATGATATTAATGTTATTGTCCACAGATTTCCTCATTTCATTGGGTCACCTCTCTTTGAAATGGGCACGGATCTCTTCCAATCAGTTGGCCAGGTAGCTGACTTCCAGATTTCTTGGCATAGATAAGTGAATGGCTTCAGTGCTGCATCGGTTTGTGAAAGATTTCAATCTGTATGCCATCAATTCCCAGAGCCTTGTTCTTTGCCAGTGTCTTCAGTACATCTTGAAGTTTCTT
>NW_006408572.1:870294-960530 GCF_000296735.1 Chrysochloris asiatica | reverse complement strand
CTCCACGTCATTGTCTCTGCCTCTATCTCAGGCACTACTGCTTCTCTGGGTAGGGTCCCGCTCTCTGCTCTTCTTCATTGATGGTCCCCAGGGACCTCCACTCCTAGACTGAAAAGTTAATCACTCCCCTCCTTGCTATAAAACGTCTACCTTTACATTTCCGACCCTCACAAGCAGTCCCGATAACAATTATTCACTATTTCTACTCCCGTAAAGATTTACACCCTCGGAAACCCTGTACAGGGTCGCTATGGGTCGGAACCGACTTGACGGCACGTAACAACAACAACATATCACAAGAGACCTATCTGCATTT
The DNA here is from genome assembly GCF_000296735.1 of Chrysochloris asiatica. Taxonomy (NCBI): domain Eukaryota; kingdom Metazoa; phylum Chordata; class Mammalia; order Afrosoricida; family Chrysochloridae; genus Chrysochloris; species Chrysochloris asiatica. The sequence goes on along the minus strand of NW_006408572.1, from coordinate 960,214 downwards.
CCTTTCATCAGCCCGGCCTAGACAGATTGGATATTACTCAGTGGAGATTCTACCTTCCTCCATGCCCTCTGGATCTAGGTGGAACCACTGATCTTGTGGTTCAAACTAACTGTGTGGTCCATATTAGCTATTATTGTTGTTAAATGCTGTCGAATTGGTTCCAACCCATAATGAACCTGTATTCAAGGAGCGGCTGGTGAGCTTGAACCGCCAACCTTTCAGTTCAAACTGACTTTGCAACCCAGCACATTAACCCACAGAACCACACCAAGACTCTATATTAGCCATTTTGTTGTTGTTAGGTGCCGTGGAGTTGGTTCTGACTCTTAGCGACCCTGTACAGGGTTTCCAAGGCTGTAAATCTTTATGGGAGCAGAAAGCCTGGTCTTTCTCCCATGGAACAGCTGGTAGTTTCGAACTGCTGACCTTGCAGTTTGCAGCGCGATTTGTAATCACTACGCTACCATTAAGAAAGACGCAAATCAAAACAAGAAGCTGCTATGTCATCCTGGCAATAATAACAATGATTAAAACAAAAAACAAAACAACAATGTTGGCAAGGGTGTAGGCAGACTGGAAGTTTTATACATTGCTGGTGAGACTGCACAACGGTACAACCACTATAGAAAATGGCAAGGTGTTTCCTTAAAAAGTTAGAAATATGATCCAGCAATCCTACTACTGTTGTTAAGTGCCATGGAGTCGGTTCCGACTCATAGCGACCCTGCACAGGGTTTCTGAGGCTGTAAATCTTTACGGGAGCAGAATGCCTCCTCTTTCTCCCGCAGAACCGCTGGTAGTTTCGAACTGCTGACCTTGCAGTTCACAGCCCGATTCGTAACCACTACGCTACCAGAGCTCCCCAATCCTACTACTAGGTATATATTATTCTTGAGAAAGAAGATGAAACCATCTGTGTGCTCATCCATGGATGAAGGAATAAACACATACACACAGGGAATACTACACAACAATTAAGAATAATGGTGAATCTGCGAAACACCTCACAACATGGATGAACCTGGAGCACATTATGCTGAGTGAAATAAGTCAGTCACAAAAGGACAAATATTGTATGAGGTCATTATTCTAAAAAGTCAAGAAAAGGTTAATGCACAGAAAGAAAACGGCTTTGAGATCTGATGGTTACCAGGGATAGGAGGGCAAAGGAGGAAAAATTGCTAACTAGTTGTTGTGTGCTTTGGGGTTGGTTCTGATTCATAGTGACCCTGTACAGACTTTCTGAGACTGACTACTGGGTTTTAACTGCTGACCTTGTAGTTACCAGTTCAGTGCTTATCCTACAATGCCACACCAGAGCTAGAGCGTAGACATGTATAGCGACCCTGCATAGGGTTCCTAAGGGTATAAACAGGAGCAGAAAGCCTCATGTTTTTTCCACAGAATGGCTGGTAGTTTCTAACTGCTGACCTTGAGGTTAGCAGCTTGACTCGCTAACAGAGCTATACAATAGGGGAGGTCAACACAACATGACCAAGACAAAGGAAGACATTAGGAGATGCACAAGGCAACAACAAATACGATTACATATACAATCCTGCAATAAGAGTAATAACTAACAGTCATTTACAAGTGAATACACAGCTAAATATGTAAGCGGAATAGGTAGGGAATGAGAGTACACCCAGAGCATATATAGGTTTGATAGAATATTTCTATGTATTTATATATGCTGCAGATATATCCAGGTATACATATAGTAAAGCATAAAGAGGACAAAATTAAGCAAGCTTTTTAACCATACAAAACCAAATACCTTGAGAGATGAGTCATGTAGCTTGAGGACACAGACCCATAGTCACAGGACATCTAGGTCAATTTGCATAGCACAGCCCATAAAGACAGTGTTTTACATCCTACTTTAGTGAGCAGTCACTGGGGCCTTAAAAGCTTAAGATACAACTATTAGTCTCTTCCCATCCAGAGCACAGAAGAGCCGAGAAATTAAAGACTCAAGGAAACAATTTGTTCAAAGGACTAGTGAGTCACAGGGACCAGAAGAACTAGATGGTGACCAGCTGCCACTACTGATCTCTGTGATAGGGATAATAGAGGATCCTGGACAGTGCTGGAAAAAAAGGTAGAACACAATTCAAAATCCTAAAAAAAGATCAGATTTACTGGTCTGAGGGAGACCAGTAGATCCCCTGAGACTATGGTCCTAAAACACCTTTCAGACCTGGAACGGAACCCACAGGATCACCTTCCAGCCAAACAATAGGCCAACAGGGGAACAGTAGCACCCACGAGGAACATGCTCCTCAGGACAACCAACCATCGGAGACCAAAAGGGCAACGTTTGTCACAAAACAAAGCTCAGAAGGGCAGGGGCAGGAAAGATGGGTGAATGGAAACAGGGAACCCAGGGAGGAAGTGGGAAGGGATGGCAGCTAACATTATGAAACAGACTGAATCTAATTTGTTGTATATAATGTGCTCTGTAAACTTCAACTCAAACCATCACAACAACAACAACACACAAAACCCCACTGCTACGACACTGAGTCTAACTCCTAGAGACCCTATACGGCTGAGTGGGCCTAATAGGGTTTCCATGACTGTAATCTTTATGGAAGCACACTATCACATCTTTCTCCCAAGGAGTGGCTGGTGGGTTCAAACTGCCAACCTTTGGGTTAATAGCTGAGTGCTTAGCCACTACTCCACTAGAATTACTTGGACACAGGGTTGTTATTGTTAAGTGCTGTCGAGTCGGTTCCAACTTATAGTGATCCTGTATAGGGTTTCTGAAGAGCGGTTTGTAGAGAGATCTTAATTGCTCTTTTGTCACTGACTGAGGCAGATGCTAGGAGTCACATTCCGAATGACCAACCCCTTTTAAAGTCGGTCTCTGCAGACATTAACATAAACCCTGTGCAAGTTTCATGGCCCTGGTACTTGCATAAGAACTGAGTGGTAGCATGGGAACTGAGAGTCAGAAAGATCTGGACCCAAATGTTCACATTTCCACTCCCTAGTCAAGTCATTTAACCTCCAGTTCCTCGTGAGGGCATCCACACCTACCTCATAGGGTTGTTATGGAAAACAATGGTGTGTTTTGAGCATTTTCTATATAAGCTGGATACTGACAAACCCTTAACAACCATCACAAGCTTGTGAGGTTTGTCCTTTTCCAGCCGTTCCTGTTTTACAGATGAAGACACTGAGGCACAGGGTATGAGGAACCTGCCTAGAGCCATACAGCTAGGATGTGAGAGCTACAAAAGCAAGTCTCCCTGACTCACCCACTTTGCTAAAACTGCAACACAACATGTAAAGCACCAGCCGGGCGCCTGCAGCTCTCAGCATCGTTATTTATTTAGAAAGGAGACGTCGGGCCTCCTGGGGTGACCTGGGTGCTGGCAGTCTGTTCTCAGTACATTCTTCTGTCTGTTCTTTCCCTCACCATCACCTCTGTTCCTGCTGACAAGTAGCAACGCTACGTTTCCTGCAAGGAGCATCTGAAACTAGAAAAGAAAGGCTAAGGACCAGTGCTAGCTCCGCCTCTTTCTGAAAGTCTTCCCAGATCACCTCAAGTCACAGGAAGCTTCTTTTCCCCCAGCCTTGTGCTGCCCCTCTGCAGTCGCCACGTTTCACATGCACCCATCCTTCCAAGCCCTGGATAAGGTGCAGCTTTCCTGGTATACTATGAGTCCATACCACTGCCATCTTCCTGGTCTAGGCTGTAGGTGTGGCCCTGGCACCTCCTCTGGGAGGTCTGCCCAGCTCCTCAGCACCCCAACAATGGGACTCTGTCTACCAGGAGGCCAGCAACCTCCAGAAACCAAGTCTATTTCAGGATGTCATTTAAATATGGAGAAGGAGGGTGAGGAATGGAGAGAGAAATGATGCTGCTGCCTGAATAGCTGAGGCTATTTATAACCCCTGGGAAATGTGGACTCTGCTATTTCCTGATTCAATTAGTGCTTGGCTTGAGGAGCCAGCCCCCGAGACAGCCCTCCTGTCCCAGCAGACAGGCACCATCTATAGGACCTGGGGAACAGGGACCTGGTGAGCTGGTGAAGGGCCAGGCTCGGGGAGGCACACAGAGGGGGCCTCCATATTACACACACCAGGCTTCTCCAACTGGAGCCCCTGCATCTTGGAGAAAGTCATGAATGACTGTCATGAATAAAGTTGCTCAGGTAGTGTATGCACTACCAAGAGCCGCTCGACAGTTTCCTTTTGGTCTTTGCGTTTCAACTTGAACAACTCATAGCTCCCTATTCAGACTGCCGGGACAGTGTCCTCTTCCCTGGTGACAGTGGGCTCTCAGGGAGATTCCAGGCAGTTGGTGGGGGCTGCCTCACCTTCCTGGCCTCAGTGGCTGCCCATTTAGGACAGGAACCACCATGACCACAAGGGCAGTGAGGATGCACATCAGCACCACCCAGATGTTGGGCATCACCTTAGATTCAGGAATCTCCTCAGAGACCACCTCTGAAAGGTCCAACCTATAGTCCTGTGGCACCTTTCTCCCCACCCTGGCTCCAGCAGCCTGAGGTGGTGACCCCAGCAAGTAACCCCTCTTCCTTCTGACTTGAGTGTCGTTTAAGGCTGTTTCCCAGTACCTGGGATTCAGGAGACACCCGCTGAGTTGGGGACACTCAACACTGCGATCTCCATTCCTGTTCTCTAGCAGGTGACAGAATCCAGACTCAAACCCAGGCCCTTCTGAGAGCTGGGCCACATTTTCCACTGTCCCACACTTTATATCACACCCCCTCAGCCATGGTTACCACCAACCAGTTGAGAGGTGAGAGGAGAACTGTGACCCACAGGGCTTTCCATAGCTGACTTTTCAGAAATAGATCACCAGGGCTTTCTTGAAAGGCGTCTCTAGATGCACTCAAACCCCCCATCTTTCAGTTAGCAGCAAATGTGTTAACCACCTGTACCTCCTATAGTCACCAGGCCTTTACACAGGCTTCTGTAATCTACAACAGGCCTGCGGACAGCCAATCAGTGGAGAGGAAGGCCCAGGCCCGGGTGTATAGCAAATTTCAGTGAAGACGACTTTAGGGTCCCAAGAAGATGAGCTTCAGTAGAGGCCCCAGGGGCTCTCAGGCCCTCCACACCTCCTTCTCCACAGACCCTGGGCCTCAGGTCTGACAACCTGAGCTACTCCCTCCCTCTATTACTTCCACACCCCAGGGGATTAGAGGACTGGGGAGACTATGACCTCACTGTCTCCAGGCCCTGGCTGTAACCCTTTCTCTCGTTCCATGGACTGTTTCCTGTCAGCTCTCTGGGCCTAGGACCTGGCATGCAAGGGCAGTGAATCCTATACATTGAGGCTGTCACCTAACGATACAGGACAGGAACATTAGAAAATGATTCAAGAAGAATGTCCATTAACCTGGCCCATGAACTAGGTACACAAGGAAGGCAGAGAGGCCTGGCCTGCTCTGAGGACTCCTGCTAGGGTCACATCTGATGATGGCCGGTGGCTCCCAGGCCAGTGGCCACGGTGGCGGTCCTGGCTGGCTCTCCCTTCCCTCCCCCAACAAGTGCATTCACACAATGAGGGCTGGGTCCCCTTGGGACACCACAGCCAGCCTTGGGACAAACCACAGGCGTGAGAGGCATGGCAGGGCTGGCAAGTGGGGAGAGGGGTGAGGAGCTGCCAAGAGCCTGCCTTGCCTCCCTCAGGGAGGGTACTGAAGGGTTCCATCAACGTGGCTGTCCTGGGAAGAAGTGCAGGGAGGAAGGGACTGCCTAGTCCTCTATCCTGGCTTTCAGCTCAGCAACTGGAGACAACCAGAGTTCAGGAAATGGTCACCTCATCTTCCCAGTGGGTTGGCCCTTTCTAACCCCAAGACTCTCACCCTGCAGAATGTCCTGAAGCCACAGTCTGTCCACCCTCTGGCTTCAGGCTGGCCTCACAACAGACCTGTGCTAGCACACAGTCCGGAGGAGGCCCCTTCTCCTCAGCTTGACTCCCCTCCCCTTCTCCAGATCTTTGAAGTCCCTGAGGCCCACATATGGAAGGGGTTTAGCTGCTCTGAATGAGGCTTTTATTGAAGCCAGGTTAGTCCCAAGGCACCCACACCTCGACCTGCCTTCCCCAGCGCTCCGCATTCCAGCAGTTCAGTCTGCCCTAGGCAAAGTTCAAACCTAGCCTGTTCCTTCAGATCCCTAAGACCTTGCACATCTCATTCAGAGTCTGGGGGTCCTGCCCATTTCAAATCCCCATCAGCCTGAAGACTTCACCCCAGGACCAGGCCATGCTGGAAGCACTAGGGTATAAAGGGTAGGTAGGCACTGTGAGCAGCTCTTGGGAAAAGGCACTGGTCAGGGACAAAGCAATGTAGCAGCCCTGTCTCCAAAGGGAGGAACTTAAAGTCTGTGGCAAGAGGCTATCCGGGATCCGGACCAAGAAACACCATGCTAATGCCACAGACCTGCAAGCCCCTGGCAGAGGTCTGTCTATGTGGGACTGGGGTGGTTTGGTAAGAAATACAAGTGAAACTGAGTCCACACTCCCTGCTCAGGTCTAGAGCCTGTTTTTCTGGGCACGGAGCCTGCAGTGAGCGAGGTGAGGGGCACTGGTACTCCTACTGCCCTCTCAGGTGGACTCTCCTCAGGCCGCACATCTGCTCTCACTCTGTGTCCACTAGATCTCATCAGAAGTAATGGGCGGGCCTGCTATTTCTATGCACTGCATGCTAGGCTGGGTCCCACACGTAGCAAGGTACTGCATCCAGGCCATGTGGCCCTGTTCCAACTGGTCCCAAGACCACTCAGACACCTGGACAACTGAGAAAGACAGGGCCAATGTGGGCTCTGGATTTCCTCCCTGGAGGCCACAGTGCTCTGGGTTTGAGCTCTGACCCTTTGCTCAGCCACTCCGGGACTTTGTCCTGTCATTCTCTGAAGAGGCTTCCTCATATGTAGCACAGAGCAGATAATCACAGTACTGACCTTGCAGATCATCATAAGCATTACATCACTTAACTCAGGTCAAGAACAAGAGCAATGCCAGCTACTTGGGATGAGCTGAAAACACATCGTCATCACTAAAGCTTGTTTCCCAGTACACTCAGAGTGAGAGCCAAACTCCTCGCCACAGCCTGCGAGACCCTGTGCAGAGGTCTGGCTGCTGCCCATTTCATCCAGTTTTATCTCCCGTCCCTCTCCATGTGGCTTCCGTCTGCACCTAAACATGCCCCTCCACCTAGCTGGCTCCTGTGCTTGCAATGAGCAAGCCTCCAGATCTCATATGACTGAAGCTTTCTAATCATGATCTCCTTAAGCAAGGACCCTCTCTCCTCCACATCATCTATCCATTGTCTACCTTTGTTTCCTTTACAACACTTATTTATAATCTGACTCCACCCTACAGATAGAATGTTCTATGAGACGTTGGCTGCCTTGGGCACCTTTGTTTCTTCAGTGTCTGAGTGCCTACTACATGGAAGTTACCCCATCAACATCTATGGATCAAATCAATCAACTGGGATGTGGAGGACAGAACACGTGATGTCTTTCTGCTGGGTTCCTTTAGAACAAGGGTCATGAAGCCCCATGTTCCTGCTCGCCTCCCTTCTGCAGCATGTGGTGAGTGGCTGGCCTGGGACCAAGGGCAACCTTGTGACCTCTCCCACCCAGACTTTCCAGCACGTTGAGTGTGGAAGACTTAGGAATAGGAATCTTGAGACATGGCCAAGATCATCATATGAACTGGATCTAGGAGATCATCCTGTTCAGCTTGTTCATCGGATTGATACCAGAGGGGTGAAGAAATTTGCTCAGGGTCACACAGCAAGTTAAAACAGTATACCTAAGACTAGAAAAATGAGGCCCCTTGATTATTACCAGTCTAATGCCTTGCCCTACTGACATTCTGCACGCTATCAACTTGAGGGGCGGGGTTGCTCCAAAGAGGCCTCCTGGAGCAGAGTAGACTTTCAGACATCTGAGGGGAGGGGGACTGCAATGCCACTGCCCTGGTTGTGTCCATTGGCAGCACTGGCCCCGGGGTAGAACCACTGTCCAGGATAGAGAAGAGTCTGGCTTCTGGAAGGCTTGGGAGTGAGTTCCACTTTCTCTCAGCTAAAACAGGGCAGGGCTCACTGTAGGGATACTGGATGCCTCCCAGTCTGTCTGCAGAAAATCTCAAGGGCTATTTCCTACCTCTCCAGGAGGGATCAAGAATAACAGGGCCTTAGTTTAAGGTGGTTCAAGTTCACCAACTGCTCCTTGGAAACCCTATACCAGGTTGCTATGGTTCGGAATCGACTCAACAGCACTTAACAACAACAGGAAGTCTAAGGTTCATTGGGATCCAGTACCACATCTGGCTTTCTCCTGGGGCCTGGGCAGGCAGGTACTGGGCACAGGGGCTGGTGTCTAGGATGCTAGGAAGCCCTTAGGATGAAACAGCTTCCTGACTCCAGCATGACTTGGTGAGGGAGAAGAAGCCCAAGCAGAGCTGGTGGTGAGCTCCCAGTAGTCCAGAGAACCGGCAAGACCACTCAGCAGAGGGAAGGGCCTTTCCAGACTAAAGGCCAGCAACATCCCCAAACTGGCACCTGCAGAAGTTTCTGGGATCTTTCTAAAATCCTTGCTGGCCTGAGCCTGGGGTTTCTGACAGCAACACTAGACCCAGGCAGTTTTGGCCTTTCCAGAACCACCTTGTTGGCCGGTTCAGCTCTCCCTGGGGCAACGAACCCAGCCTGGCTGACTTAGCCAAGCCACTGTGGGTCAGTGAGGGTCAGGGACTATTCTCCCTTCTCCAAGTGCTAAAGTTAGCACCATGCCAAGTTCACTTCAAGTGGAGTTCCTACCTCAGGGTCACTGCCCACCCTGAAATGGCACACAGTTTGTGCATGTGGACCTTTATCCAATTCTTAAAGTTGAAGGCTTCTGCTTTGAGGAACCTAACAGGCCTCTCACAGGAGCACTGAGGGTCGGGAGACCACTCGTTGAGTGGGGAAGTGCTATGAGAAGCATCATGGCTGCAGAAATGCAGGGAAGCCCCCAACCTAGTCATAGTCCTGGATCACACGAAGGTCTAAGGGGGAATGGGCTGATGGCAGGGGTCTCCATCCCAAGGGAGAAATGCTGCTGTCCTTATTCTTCAGCTAAAGAATCAATATAGAGTATGAAGAGAGATTTGAGTGATGAAGACGTAGAATGCACCTTCCTTCCATTCAGCAAATAAGTAGGCGAGAGGGGGAAGCAAGGTAGCAGGCAGACAGCTAGGGCCAGGATAGATCTCTCATGTATAAACTCAAAGATCATTTCTGGATAATGACCAGAGCCAGGTTCTGAAATCAAGTCATTCAGCCCAAGACACGAAGACATGTCTGGAACCTGTACCAGAGCACCTGGCTCTCTGCCTCGGGTGGCCCGTCACTGGCTCAGCTAACTGGGGGTGTGCTCATGCGCCGCATATCTGGTGCTATCTGCCAGGAATAATTTCCAAGTTAGATGACAGAATCTGGGAAGGGTACAGCTAGCTGCTCTGTTGTGACATTCAAGGAGGTAAAGAAAGGACCCTCCTTCTCCAAGACTCTGTGAATAGAAAGATACCCGAGACAAGTGGGCTCCCCCACCTGTCCTCCCTAGGGCGACACCTGCACCCCTCTCTAGAAGTGGGATGAGGCAAGCCCCTTCTCAGAACAAACTGGGTCACTGAAATCTCACCAGTCTGAAGCACTTTGGAGGGTACGAATCCTTGGACTCACATGGCAGCCCCTCCAAACAGAGACAGCGCCATCAGGCATGGCCCTCAAATCACCCTCATTCCTTTGGTCCCTGCCATTTGGCTCTGGTCATTATCCAGAGTCCCCTTCTGGGGCCAACACCTGGCCTGGTGTGGGTCAGAAGCATTTTGCCTTGGCTGCAGGGATAGTAGGAGCCTCAATTTGGCCTGACTAGGGCCCTACGAGCCTTTGTCAGATTCCCACAAGTGACCGTGTTAAAGCCTTTGGATGCTTCAGGGAGTGGGGAGTGGGAATCGAAACCTTCTGACTTAAGTCCTAGGGATTAGAAGCAGGGAGGATGGGAGGAAGAGCAAGGCACTGAGCCTGGTCTACTTGAATGTGATTTGTGATACCAAAAAAAAAAGGGCAAAGGAAACTAGAAATGTGTAGTTAAATGCCAAGAGAACTGGCAGAACCCATAAACCCAAATGCCACGTGGCTCCTCTGCTAAATGCTTGCACAACAAGCCAATTGCCAAGTCAGAAGCCAGCACAAGGTTTCAGCTCCAGAACCCTCTGTGAGAATAAGGACCCAACAGTAAGTCTCTCTGGAGCCCATGCATGGTCCCTGCCCACCCCACCCCCAGCATCTGGAGTCTCCTAGGGACAAAGGATGCACAGACTTTTCAGAGGCTCAGTCTTAATAGTGGGATTTTTCCATTTGAATAGGTTGCTCATCTCCAGCCTGGGGTCCACAAATGAGTCACCCTCCCTCCAGCCTTTTCCAAACCTTTAGTTAAGTGGGCGCAGGAGGGCCACAGGTGTCTCTAGCATCCACAATATCAAATCCTCTGGGCAGAGTTAATGAGGAGTTTATGAGGCAACCACGCTTGCCAGCAGACACCCTCCCCTCACCCCACCTAAGCTGCTGCCTCATCCTACTGGGAGTCTGGTGTACTGAAAAAATGGGTTATTGCAGCAGGGGAAAGAAGCAAAGTGGTCAGCAGGCCTGTCTCTACAAGCCCACCTGCTCGCACCTACCATACTGGGTCCCATCAGGCAGGCACGGCAGGGTGGCGACCTCTATGTTGTCTATGGTGCAGACCCCCTGTGTTCATGACACTGATAGACTGTATCACACAGCATGTGCCAGGGGACTGACTACCCGCCACAGAGAGCATCCCAGTGCCACAGCTGCCCTGCAGATGCACAGCCACCAACCAACCCGGCAGCCCTGCATCAGCCCGGCCCACCACCATCAACTAGAGGAGCACAGGCAGACATGGGGCCATTGTCCAGCTGAGGAATTCCTACAGTGGCTTTTTGGTTTTATCAGTCACACATGGACAGGCAAAAGAAAACAGAAAGCCTGGGATTTGAGGGTTTAGCAACTGCCCTCTACCACCTGCCGAGCACCTCCCCAAGGAGAGCAGGTACACTGGCAGAGCTCTGAGGCTGGCACCGGACCAGGAGCCGGCTGCATCAGTTTCGAGCCAGCCTGGAGGTTTGGGGATAATGTTAAGCTGTGGGCTGGTGTCTGCTGGCCTCAGCAGGGGATTGGGGGGTGGAGGTAAAGAAGAGGAGAGGGGATGGCTCCGTACTGCCGGGCACAGACAGCTGCCTCAGCACCAAGGGGCTCTGGCAGCAGCTGGGGCCGGCAGGGCTCTCTGCTAGCCTGGTCCCCAGAGGAGGCTGAAGGTGACCCAGGGGCCAATGCAGTACAGTTCAAGTTGCTGTCCCGCCCAGCACTTTCCAGGTCTGATGTCACCTCTGGGAAGTCAAGTGTGCCTCGCTGGCAGGGGACAAAGGTAAACAAGGAGCAAAGAACACTTCCTCTTGACAGGTGTAAGGAGCCTCTGAGGTGGCCAGCAGTAAGGGCTGGCTCTCAGGGTCCCCCTCTGAGTTACGGGAGGGCTTGGAAGTCCACCTGCCACATAGCCTAGCCACACGCCAGGACTGGACCTTGCAACATCTGCCGTAGGCTTACTTAGCCTTTGGTCCGCAGTTATCAAGTACTTGCTGTGTGCTTGGCATTAGGGCTAGCTCTCTCTAGGACGTCTGATACCAGGGTTCAACGCCAACCCCGGGACAGCCTGCACAGCTGTGGGACAGTCTGCTTCTATCTCTGATTTGAATCCCAACCCAGGTCTGAGATTTAAGACAGGGCCAGTAGCGTGCAATTGGTGAGCAGCCTGACCTGAGCAGCCTGCTGGATCAGGGACCCCCTGGCACACTGAGTGAGATGCTTGATGCCCACTGGCACTGGGTCAGCTGGCATCTGGGTGGTTCCTGAAGAGGCGGCTGACAGACCCCAGACTCAGCACCAACACCACTACCCTACAACCCTCTACCCTACTTCCTGATGCAGGATGAACCCCAAAGCTTCACACAAAGAAATCTCACAGGGTAGATGGTGGGAGGTGAAACCTGTGGGGTCCAAGAGTGCCCCTCAGCAAAGGGGCAGCTGTCAGTGCCCACTGGACACTGGAAGATGTGGCCGGAGTTGAACACTGTGGGGCCACTTCCTAAAGTGCCCCCATTTTCCTGAAACTAAGGCAGAGGAGAAAGAGAAAGCAGCCACATTGGGGGGTGCGGGTAGCCACCAACACTAATCATCAAATTAAGGCCCTCCACACACCCGCCAGGATTCCCAGGGTCAGTCCTGGAACTTAAAAGTGAGCACAGGGAGGAGTAGCCCCAGCCTCAAGCTCTAGCCACCCCCTCCCGCGACCCCCTCCACCCCCCAGTGGGCACCTTTTGGCGGAGCAGCTTGCTGCGCACCCGGCCCCAGAGTCTGGCACCCGTGTTGGGAGGCCGCTTGCTACCGGGTTCCTCCAGCTGGTCCAAGCAGCAGCGCTCCAAGGGTTCACAAACGGACGTCAGGCTGCACTCCGGCTGAGGCAGGACTTCAGTCATACTGGCGACAGTGGCAGGGACCCAGACCCGACGGCAGCCGGGCCTCAGGGGGGCCAGCTCCCAGCAGGCAGGAGAGGCTCTGACCGCACTGCTGGGACACTGCTGGGACTCTGCCGGCCGCGGTGAGAGAGGCGAGCCGGGCTGGAGCTGTTACGTGAGCGGGCAGAGGAGCGCATGCAGCGCCGCTCGACTTTCTCCTCCCCTCTGCGTGCGTCCCTCCCCGGAGACTGCAGCCCGGGGCGCGGCCCACGATAGGAAGGTCCAGTGAGCGTGGCCTCGGGCTATCGCCTCCGCCTGCGGGTCCAGGACTTGGACTCCCGGACTTGGACTCCAAGGATGCGCCCAGTGCGTGCGCCACCGACTGCCAGAGGCAACCGTGCGGGAGCGCCCCCGCCCTCACTGAAGGAAGTGACTCAAGGGAGGCGCTGGAGGCTGCCCCTCCAAAAATCCCAACCTCCTGGCTTTAACTCTTGGCAAGCTGAGCAAGCTGGGGCACCGTGCACAGACTCAGCGGCCCTCCCTCGGACCCCTACTAAATAAAGTTTGACAAGCAATTAAACACAAACCTGTCCCTTCCCCTCTAGATCCCAGTGTTAACCCCTTCACCACCAGGCTACTCCAAGTAAAGTGGGGGTCGGGAACTGGTGGATTGGAGACTCAGTAAGTAGGAGGCTGAGGTCATGAGGAGCCTAGAGAAGCCAGGGCTCAGTAGTGAGAGCTGGATTTGGGCATAAACAAGTGCAAAGGTCTTCCACTATCTTGGACTTTTGCTTTCTGAATCTCAGACACCCACGGGAATGACCCTACTGCCAACTCCTGTACTGCCAACTGGGTGACAAGCCAGACACCTGTGGGTGGACACTCTTGTGGTAAATGTAAAGAATAAAGAGGTGCCCTCCTGCGGCAGCCTCTGGGCTGACCACTTTTACAACCCCACCAGGAATCAGGAGGCAGCTGGGGGCCTTTTCCAGGGATTTGGGCAAAAGCCAAGGACAGCACTGGTCATAAGTATCCCGCAAAGGATGCCCATCCCCCATCCCCCCCACACACAACATGGGCCCTTTGAACCATGGCCCTGAGCACAAACACACACACAAGTCCAAAAGCAGCTTCTGCTGACAGGGGCAAGCAGTTGGGTTCTGGGCTGGGCACCTGACCACACACAGATGTGAGTACTTGTTCTTGAGCCTCAAGTTAGTGAATGCTAACCAGAGAGTGAGAAGTCAGTATCTTCACAGTTAGAATATGGTGTTCATAGAAAAGACAAAGGCCTGAATCCACAATGGTCAGGGCACACAAAGCCCGGCAGTGTCTGGGATGGCACACCTTGGTAGAAATCGGCACAGAGTGGGAAACAAGCCCGTATTTTCATAGTGCCAACTGGAAGCCAGATTCCATGCAAGGGGCTTTTTATTATCAGATTGCATTGAAGCCTCACAACTTTTGTGAAGTTGGTATGATTGTCCTGTTTCACAGTTGTGAGAAGTGGGGTTCTGGAAGGTAAGACTCCTTGCCCTAGGTCATGGAGCTGGGGAGTAGGAAGGGGCCTCCACAGCCCTGGCATGCTTCCTAATATTGTGCCTCTCTGAAGGTGTGGACGGTTGTTTGTATTTGGGAAGAAGAGCTATATCAGAACATCTCTTGGTTGATCTCCATGGCAGCTGGGTTAAGGGACAGAGACCAGCTCTTGGCATCCAGAATGTCCCTTTTGGGTCTCAACCAGAAAATAGATCTCAGGGCTTTATCCCAGAGCACTTAAGAGTTTTTGTATGTTTGTTTGTTTTTTAAAAAGGGGCAGTTGTGCTGCAGAGACAGCCAAGAAGTCATCAGATAATCTTTGTTAGCTGCCAGTGAGTTGGGCCCCAACACATGGCACAATGGAATGAAACCCTGCCTGGTCCTGTACCACAGGGACATGATGTGTTGCAGGCTAGGCCACTGATTCATAGGCGCTTCACTGGCTTGAGTTTTGGGAGTAGATTATTAGGCCTTTTTTCCAAGTCCATCTTAGTCTGGAAGCTCTACTGAAACTGGTTCAGCATCATAGCAACGCACATGTCTCTCCTGACAGACAGATGGGGTGTAGCTGCGCATGAGATACCCAGGCTGCTTGAAACCTCTACATGGACCAACTGATGTACCCCTCCCACAACCATATGGAATAAGTACTAGCACCCCATTTTACATTTGAGGAAGCTAAAGATTTAAAGAAGTTGAGTAATCTGCCCAAGGTCACAGCAGCTGGCGGGAACATGAACCAAGGTCTGACCAGCCCCAAAGCCCACAGCCCTCCTTACTCTGATATTCCAGCATGGTGGGATCTGGTTCTGTACTGCCTGCCTGCCTTTGCCTCCCAAAGCTGGAGTCCAGGCTCAGGAGGCTACTCATTCCACCTCTTCCAGGGCTCCACACACTGCACCCCTTCCACACAATGCACATAGGGCTCTTCAGGTGGGCTGCTACCACCACAAAAGCCTCTGCACTGACTGATGAAAGCCACTGCTGCTTTCTCAGTACCTGAGGGGGAGAAACTGACAGACACAGAGACACATCTGTGCCACTTGCCCAGCTGAAACCTGAGTCTTCTGTCCTGACCTGTGTCTCCCAGTGCATGTGGGTGCCACCTCCAAAGTCTTCCTTCAGCACTTTGAGGGATCAGGCAGCTCCCTCACCGTAACTGCACAATCCACTTCTTCAAGAAGCTTCACTCTTTCCTTCAGTCTTCAGTTCTTCACCCTTTCATTTCATTCAAGAGGCACTGACTGAGGGCCTGGCTGTGTGCTGACCCTGGGAAGAGGCTGTGGAATCACGGAGATGCATCTAAAGCCTGTGCTTGACAAAGATGATAGCCCCAGACAGGAGAGACACGGACTTCAACACCTCTTGATAGGGGGTAGAAAGTTCATGTACGCATTCAACATGCCATCAACTACGCACCTACAATACACCACACAGAGAGGAACCAAGAAAGCATCACCTCTGTCCTCAAGAAACCCAGACTTCTGCCACAAGAACAGCACAGAAGAAGTGCCAAGAAAGTTTAGAGGACAGAGAGAAATGTTCTACCTGAAAGGGATCGAGAAGGACCTGTGACAGAGGAGGGGTTGGCGTAGGATCTGCAGAGGCATGGGGAAAGGTAACTGCCACCCTAGTTGGACCCCATCTTTACTCTGTGTCCCTTCAGCAAATAGGCATGTGGTTGGTTGTGTAACTGGCTGGTAAGGTGCCATTATAACTGCTTACACATTCACTCACTGCAGGTATGCAGCAGCAGTTGGTAGAGCTGACTACCTTCAGAACTGGCCCCACGCTGGTTTTCTAAGGTTCCTTTTCTGTAGTTGGGTCACTACCATAGGGGGTTGTTTAAAGGAAGGCTGTACAAGGCTGTCCCCTTCCCTGTCTGGTATGTGGGAGAAGGGGGCAGATCCTGTTCCTCAAACCCTACACTTGTCTGTCTTACGAACCCCAGGCTCAACATTTGTCTGGGTAAAGTGAACTCTGATTGGAGGAAAAGATAGCCAACTGGTCTCCATGGTGACATAAGAGCCTTAGCAGATGGGGAGCTGAGTTGGGAGGCTCTTCCCTTGAGATGTTCATCTTTCCCTTCCTTCCCCATGGACTGGGGGCTCTCTTCAGGGACATTTGCCTTCTCTCCCTCAAGCCTGACTCATTCCAGAATCAATGATCTAGAAGCAGGGCGGGGGAGGGCTTGGGCAAGACAAAAGTTCCTCAAAAGCAGTCGTCTGAATTCTGGTCCATCCAGCCCTCTACAGAGCCATCCTCATCTCTGCTGGCTAGGCTAGGCCCGGGCCCTCCCGGCCACCCAGGAAGTTCCTTCCCCACCTCACCTTATTTGTCCATCTCTTGTGTTATGCCACACCTGGCTCTGAGGACAGGCAAGGACCCCCTTTCTCTGGATAAACAGCCTGGGCGGTAAGGCCCACAGGAACAGATGTCATTGCCTTTGGAATGAAAAACATTCCTAGAGGACCGTCCCATCCTCCCTCATCAACCCCAGGCTCTCTGCCAGAGGAATGAGCGGGGCTGACCATGGGGAGATGCCCTTGGGAGGGGGACCTTGCCACCCAGCATGGCTGTGACTAAGGTGGAATCAGGTTAGAGATCAGCAGTGGCCTTGTTGAGAGAACAAGGCTGACGGGGACTAATACCCAGCCCGAGACGTGTGGGTGGAAGACACAAAGACGGCCACCAGTGCTGCTTAGTGACAAGTGGAGGTGGGGACGGCTTCCAGGCAAATTATCCAGCCTGTGAGCAGAGGAGAGGGAGGACAGGATCTTTCTCAGAATGCTAGGACGCTGCTGCCACTTCTCAGAAGTGACCCCCTCCCCCCTGAGTCCAGACTAGAAGTCTGATCCTTCTCCCTGCTCAAATGCCTCTAACCCAGGAAAGGGGCTTTCTGAGTAGCCTGCTGGATCAATGGCACAAGCATCCCAGCAGCGACCACCTGGGAGCAAGGGGGACGGGACAGCCCCAACAGGCTATACAAGAGTCCCAGTGTTGGAGCTGGGAGTCCAAGAGGAGCCTGGAAGGAGGCTGAGGATGGAAAGCAGAATGGATGTGGTCAAAGACCTGCCAAGAGCACCCCTTCTAAGCCCTAGGGGAGAACAGAATAGGGTGGGCAGAACCTGAGGCTGTAAGGCCTGACAGGAAAGAAGCCCAGGAACATTCACTGCCCCAAGATGAGCACACCTGTCAAAGAAGCGAGGAGGGAGGTGACAGAGACCGGGTTCCATGCAGAGAGTTGGGAGCAGGGTGGCTCAGCATGGTGAACGGTGGCATGGGGTCAGGCAATTGGATCATGCCCCTAATGTTAATGGCGCTGTGGTATCTGTATTCTTTCACATTTAAGACCGGAAGAGCAGAGGCTTGGTTCACAGTTCACAGGGGGAGAAACTAAGGCCCATTTTTATGTTGGGTTTTTTGTTTTGTTTTTTCTATCTGTCTAGCACTTTCTGAATATCTGCTGATTTCAAGGACTGCATTAGGCCCAGATATGGAGTAGTTTGCTCAAGGACACTAAGCAGTCAGACAACGTCAAAGCTGAGTCTAGGAGCTACATTTTCATTCATTCATTCATTCGTTCATTGTGCCAGGCAGAGAGGTGCTTGAAGAGCTCACAGTCTTCACCCCTCCAAGAAGAAGATAACAAGTCAGCTATCAAGGGTCCATTCAGGTAGTCCTGGCCTGAGTTCCCAGAGCTCCCCTCAGGGCTGCTCCTGCTTGCTAAACTGCCACCCATGGACTGGCAGTTCATTGAGCTCTGTTACCTCAACTCTTTGTAGATAAGTGACTATAGGTGGCTGCAGATAGATGCCTGGGATGGGCTCCAGGGCTTAGAAAGCCAGATCAAGCCTGCTCAAGTTTATACCAGGACACTCCTACCCCCTAAAGACCTGCACTGGTCCCAGAAGAGTACAGAGTTAAGTGCTGTTCCATACACAGTACTTCACTGTCAGCTCAACCTGGGTGTCTCTTGAGGGTGCTTGACAGTGTGAGGTGGACAGGAGAGGCTGAACAAGCCCAAGAGCTAGTCTACTGCAGAAAAAAAATGTTCTGACAGTGTGTCCCTGGCAGCCCCTAGTAATCCTCACAGCACATGTGGTCACAGAGCAAAGGGTGGAAAATCCACTTGAGCCTTCGGGAACATCTTGCTTGTCTACAACAAACCCACCCAGGCACAATGTGGGCAGAACGCCCACCACACATCCATCTGTTTCTTCTTGTCCCCAAGACACGTCATGGCCAGGTCCAATGCCTGGGTCCCCTTGTCCACTTGCCTGCTCCTCCTCATAGGAAGAAGGTGGTGTGGCTGGTTCTGTCCAGCAGCACAGCCCACAGTGGGTGTGTTCTGGACACATGGGGCCTCCCAGGCCCTATGTTGAAACCTAACAGCTTTGAGCAGAAGGCTTAGAAGCCCGAAAGTAGGTCAGGCTCTGCGGAGCTTCCATGTTCTTTTATATCTCTCTAGTAAGCAGCTCCCTTCTTCCAACTCTTGAACTCACAGAACAGAATATAGCTGTGGGAGCCAGGTAGCCTGGGAGCGGGTCCAGCCTGGTTCCTGCAGACTCGCTTTCTTTCTGGGGCTCGGTTTCCACACCTGTTAGATCAGGAGCTTGAGCCAGACATCTTTTCCTCCCTTTATGTTTTTCAAATGAAATCTTAGGACAAAGTCTCCTAGCCCCAACCAGATAAAACCAGCATCAGAAGCACCTTGGCTGAAGTGCAGATATAGGGCCCTCCCTACTTGGTCACACCTCTTTGTCCACTGACCCCTTGAGAGCACATGAAGACCCTCCTAGGAATGCCCAAGCTCTGCAGGGCAGATCTGAGGCCTCTGGCCCCATACAAGGGGACAGGCTGGGTGCTGATGGCCTGGTCCTTAAGATCTGTGGGTGGGTCCTGAACAGACCCAACAAGTGGTTTTCACAAGAACCACTGTTCTTCTCGACCATGGCGCTGGTCCTCAAGCTCCCTTAGGGTGGGGGAGGTGTGGAAGTCAGGGAGATTCGGGGCCTTTTAAAGAAACTGCTGGCTCGGGATTGTGAATCTAAAACTCATGTCTCTCTCTGCTTTGGGAATGCTCCAGGCCCTGGCTTTGCTGGGTGTAGGGTCCACTCAGCAGCCTTTACATTTATTTCATCCTGTCAGTGTGAACTGAAGCCAGTGCAGCTCAGCTCTTACCTTCAAGGACAAGAGCAGGCTGCGGCCAATCCTCCTGTGCCTAGACCCTTACCCAGTGTTACCACTGCCCACACCCCTGGGAGTCAGGGTACATGCTATCAGACTTGTAGGGGCCTGAAGCCCACCTAAAGTGTCACCGAGTTGGCATTCACACCAAGCTACAACCCTGATTCAGGGAGTTTCCTGGCAATTTTCTGCTAAGTTCTTTTTATCAAACATTTTGAAAATAAGTCAAATAAATCAAAGTGGGACAAGTCAGTCCCCGCCACCTGCAGGGAGGGCAGCCCCTTACTGAGAGTGGGCCTCGTATGTACATCTCTAGGAACTCCCTCGCTGCCCACAGGGCCTGCAGTGAGGCTGAGCTCAGACAGGTCGCCTGAGGTCACCCTGTGAGTAAGTGGTGGCACTGAGTCCCAGAGCTGTGGAGGACAGCACCCCTCTGGTGGTTTACTGAGCCGCTGAATGGATCCGTTCCCAGAGTCCTGTTTGCTGCCCAGTCCTCAGAAGCAGGCCTGGGGGAGTAAGTAGCATGCTTGCCTGCCAAGGCGACCTTCCCCATGGAGGAGAGGAGAGGAGCGAGGGAGGCTCAAGCTTCACGTGCTTCCTATTGAATGCTTCCTGTCTCCTGAATCCCCTGGGCCGAGTCCAGGCGCCCCTAAACCAGAAACACCTGGGAGATGGAGGAGGCTAAGCAGGGACGGGAGGAAGAGGGGTTTGTAGGGCAAGTTTGGAGAAGGCTTTGGGTGGTGGGGCTGATGCTGTCCCTGGCCAACTGAGGACAAGCCTGTTGCAGCCTGCCTGCAAATGAATGGAGGTGCCCAGACCTGCCTTGAAGAGGCATGGCAGGTGGGGCACCAGGGAACAAATGGGTCTGAAACAGCTGGCTGGGTGGGATGGGGGCAGGACAATGGCTCCAGTCACTAGGGCTGCGGGGAGGAGTGTGGGGCATGTGGCAGAACCAGTCCGGGTGCTCAGCCTCTCCCAGGAACTCGGTGGTGATGGTGGCAAAGAGAGGAGTCCCATGTGGGCCTGGGTAGGCAGCAGGGATAGGGCAGTCACTTCCCCTGGGCATATGTCTGGCCCAGGCTGGGGATTGGGTAAGAGCCCATCTTCCAGGGGAAAGGTCACACCGGAGTCCAGGACAGAAGCTGCCCAAGGCTGTGAGGTATGCAAGGCTACGGACTGAGGTGGGGCAAGTAAGGGAAAAGCTCTCTGGCTAACCCTGCCAACAGAAGGTCTCCCAGCAGTGAAACAAGGCCTTCTCTAGGGGCCAGGGCCCCAGTTATAGCCAGTGTGTTCCATAAACCAGGGCCTGAAAGAGTGTGTTAATGCCCCTCTACCAGAAACTTGCCCTGCCCAGAGAGAGGCCCACCTACTTTCCTGGTACCAGCCATAAGGATCAGAATGGGCTCTGGGTCAACTAGGCCAATGCTCCAGGGCCCAGAACAGTAGAGTTTGGCATGCTCGACCTTTGAGCAGTCAAATGGGGCCAACAGAGCCCCTCAGAGGCCAGATGGAGGGAACTGGGGTGGGAAGCCATTGCCTCCTGCCCTAGCAGGCTCCTGACCCACGTTCACTCCAAGTCCCCTCCTGCTCTTCGGAGTAATTGGAACCAGAAGCAGCTACCAGGCTGACAAAGGACCCTTGTCCCAGATCCTCATTCACTCTGTGCTCTGGGCCTGGGCGGGGCTGCACCAAGCCAAGCTGAGAGCTGCTCTTCCCCAGGCCTCCTGGCAGGAACACCAACCAGGGTCCCCGACCTGACTTCTCCGCCCAGAGGTCAGAGCAGCAGAGTCCACTTGACTCTATCAGCTTAAGAAAACAGATGATACCAACAGTCAGCCAGAGGCCCAGCCACAGGGGACCACTCTCAGGTGGAGCCTATGGGGAAGAGACTGCTTGCCTAGCTACACTCAGATTTCCTACCAGAAGGTGGAAGGACAAGGTACTTGGACCTGCAGACTTGGGACACCAGGTGTCCATTATCATTGGTCAAGTACTGACTCTATACCAGACCCTATGCTAAAGGGCTTTATGCATGTCGATATTCAGTCCTCATTCAAGCCCATTTCACAGGTGGGAAAACTAAGTCTCAGAGAGGTACAACAACTCACCCTGTTTTCACAACTAATGAGGAAAGGAAGAGAGACTCTGAACCCCAGACCTGTCTGGCCTCAGAGTCCCGTCAAACATTGGCCTTAAAGATCAGTGTTTTTCTGCTGGATGGTGAGACCCTGCTTACGGTGAAGGCACTTGAGGGTGACAGAAATCCGGGAAAGTGTGAATATGTACATCTCTGCTCTGATCAGCTCTCCTTTCAGCCTCACAACAAACCACAGATGAAGGCAGAGTGGGAATAATTATCCCCATTTAAGAGACAAGGAAACTGAGGCTCCAAGAGATCAAGAGACCAGGATTTATTTTTTTTCTGACGCAGTCCAGTGCAGTCATGGTAACCACACTGAACATATACCAGCCAGTGACCAAGGAAAGAACAAAAGAATCTCTGAGGAAAGATGTGCCCTGGAACTGGGATGCCTAATTTGGACAAGATAAGGCCAAGGGGTAGTTTAACAGCTGTCTTCAACCATAACAGATTAATGGTGGCTGGTCACACTCAAGTTGTGGGCCCTCTTCTCTGATTACAGCTGCAGAGAGGTGGGCATGGTGAAGAAAGAACCCCTGAACAGGCTTATAGAAAATGAAGTTGGCTCCTTACCCAGAGGAGCCAAGCCATGGCTGAGCTGGGAGATGGAGGAACAGGGAGGGGAGGGAGGCAAGGGCCCAGAGAGCTCCTCAGGCCTGGGTAGCTCCTTGATCTAGGACCCTTTTTGTCTGGGGTCAGTGGCAGGGCTGAGCTTTGGCCCTCAGGGAGAGCTACCCAGCCAGCCAAGGAGGGCTGGGCCCTGGGAACATACTAATCAGCCAGGGGTCAGCACATCTGGAGCCTGGAGCAGTGTGACTGGAAATAGATTGGAACAAACAAACTGGACTCCCCAGGGATGGACTGTATGGGAGCCCTCCTGGTTGTTACTTGGGTTTGGGGCAGCAAGGAGGAGGTAGGCTTGGATATTTCCCCTGAAGCCAGGGGAAGAGAGGGAGGATGCCTGCACCTGGAAGAGGAGAAATGGACCAAACTGGAGGGTTTTCTGCTTAATTGATACTAACAAAGGACAGGACCTCTGAGAGCCACAGGTGGATATCCATGCCTCACCCGCATCTACGGGCACTTTCATTCACTCATTTGCATAGCAGTTGATCAAGCATGACTACTGAATTTGGAGCCTTTTCTCAGCCACTAACAAGCCGTGTAAGGAGCTTTGGTAGCGTAGTGGTTATGAATCGGGCTGTGAACCTCAGGGTCAGCTTTTCGAAACTACCAGCTGTTCCACAGGAGAAAGATGAGGCTTTCTGCTCCCAAAAAGATTCACAGCCTTGGAAACCCTGTACAGGGTCGCTATGAGTCAGAACTGACTCCACGGAACATAACAACAACAACAACAACAACAACAACAAGCAGTGTTGTCACTCTCCCGTTCTGATCTCACTTTCCTACATGAAAAGGATTGAATTAATGCCCTCTAGGATTCTTTCGGTGCTATAGCACTGAACTGCTAACCACAAGGTCGATGGTTCAACTCCTTGGAAACCCTATACAGGGTCACCATAGTTGGAACCAATTTGACAGCATTTAACAACAGGATCCTTTCTAAGGAGCCCTGTTGGCATAGTGGCTTACATGTTAGACTGCTAACCACAAGGTCAGCAGTTTGAATTTTCCAGATGCTCCACAGGAGGAAAATGAGGCTTTCTACTCCTTAAAAGATTTACAGTCTCAGAAGCCCTATACAGGTCACTTCAAGTCAGAACTGACCTGACGGCACATTAACAACAGGATCCTTTCTGGAATCCCTGGATGGCACAAACATTTAGGTGCTCAGCTGCTAACAGAAAAGCTGGTAGTTCAGAGGTACCTCAGAAGAATGGCCTGGTTGCTTCCAAAAGATTACAGTCTTAAAAACCTTATGGCAAAGGTTCCTTTCTGGCCTAAAATGAGCTCTGATGGTACAGTGCCTGCTAACAGCAAAGACAGCAGTTCAAACCCACTGGTCACTCCAAGGGAGAAGGATGAGACTGTAAAAGTTTAGTTTTGGAAATCCTGTGGAGCAGAGTTCTACTCTGTCCTCCAGAGTTACTGTGAGTCAGAACCGACACAATGGCAGTGGGTTTGGCTCTGACCTACGATGGCTTCTCTTTTACTGATTCCTTTAACCTTCCTCCTACTTGCGCTACTCAAAACCCCCTCCTGGACGGCCCTGCGCTCTGGGTTAGCCAGGCTCCTTCGTTTCCTGGGCCACTCCCTCCCTGAACATTCCCACCTCCCTCCTTTCTGCTGATGCAGACAGAGCCTGCCAGCCTTTCTAGAACAACACAGAGCCTCAACAGATTCATGCATATGCTGGCCATTCGGTTTACACAGTTTCTAAAGTAATTATAGGAATCCTGGTGTGGCACTGTGGGTTAATGCACTAGACTGCAAAGTCGGTTTGAAATGCAAGGTTGGTGGTTCAAGCTCACCAGTTGCTCCTTGGAAACCCTCTACAGGGTCGCTATGGGTTGGAATGGACTCGACGGCACTTAACAACAAAGTAATTATAAAGACTATATACAGCCTTAGGTGGAAACAATGGGCTTTATGTTAATGAATTATAAATAAACACACACTATGTATATGATGACTAAAACTGTATTAAAAATTGTACACCTGAGGAAAGAAAAAGGCAGAAATAAAACGGTTCTTTTAGAGGAGTGGGAGTGGGATGGTCTGTGATTATTGTTCAAGTCTCTGTTACTTCACGTTTACTGTTTACTGTTACTGTAATTTTCTTTCTAATATAAATATTGTTTTGGAATTTAAAACACCCAGTTTTCTCAAACCCCTCTTCCCTCTCCCCTCCACCTCCTCCTTAATGCCTCCCTAACTCTGACCCACGGTGATCTTTCCTTCTTTGATTCCTACAGTACAAGTTTCTACCTTATTCCTTACAAAGCAGTGGGGAGACTAAAGCTGCTAGAGAGGGAAGGGGTAGGGTCTGGGGGTAGTCATCAGGTCTCCTGTTCTCTGGCCACCAGCCCTGGCCAGGTTCCTGGGTTTTCTCATCTGTAAAATGGTGAACATTCCTAGCTCCTTTGGTCACTGAGAAACTCCTGAGATAACAGAAGTAAGCCTAGGGCAATCAGAGTCACGACACAAATAGAGATATTCACACCCACATCACAATAGCACAAAGACGCAGCATCGGTGGAAGAAAGAATACACAAACTGGGTCCACACACAATGGAAAACTGCAGCATGAGACAATAATGGTGAGTCTGTGAAACATCTCATGACGTGGACGAACTTGGAGGACATTATGCTGAGTGAAATTAGTCCATCATAAAAGGCCTACTATTGTATCAGATTGCCATTGTAAAAAGTTTTCACGCTAAAAGAAATATTCTTTGGCAATTACCAGGGTTGGAAGAGGAAAAGAGGGTAAGTCACTGGCTAAAGGGCAGACTTGTCTTAACTTGGATGAAGGGGAAGGCAATATACTTTTGTTGTTAAGTGCTGTAGACTCAGTTCCAACCCTGTCTACGGTTTCCAAGGCTATACATATCTTTGCAGGAAAAGAAAGCCTTTTCTTTTCCTTGAACAGCTAACCTTGTGGTTCACAGTCCAGTGTTTATCCTAAAGAGCCACCTCATTCGCCTCCCCTCCCCATAAAAAAATATCTATATATCTATATAGTCCTGGTGTGCTGCTGTAGGATCAGCAGTTCAAACACACCAGGTGCTTCTTGGAAACCCTGTACAGGGTCATTATGAGTCGGAACCAATGCAATGGCACTTAACAACTACATGCGTGCAACATTCTGTAGATATGCCTACATGTTTTAGCACAAGACTGGGCTCATATTTACTCTGATGTCCTCATCATCACCCCTGTTCTCCAGGGGCCGGGAGTTGCGGAAGCCACTGAGACAGCTTGGGCTCTGGCAGCCCCAGTACAACGGAATGCAGTGTGACCCAGCTCTGCGCCATCCTCAGGATTGTTGGTGTGCCCTGGGCCTTCGGTGCAGTCCCTGCATATCTGGAGTGCCTTCCAGCACTATTTTGGACAATACTTTGTTACAATCCTTTCCTTGCTGCACAGAGGGTTTTCACTGGCTAATTTTCACTGGCCAGGACATTCTTTCTAGCCTTAGTCTGGAAGCTCCAATGAAACCATTTCACCATGGGTGACCCTGTGGCACTTGAAAGACCAGTGGAATATCCTCCAACATCATAGCAATATTCGAGCCACCACAGTGCAGTCAAAAGTGACTAGTGGCTTGGCATGCCAATACACTACACAATATACATGCACAATATACATGTAACTCCAATCTGGCAGTAGGTTTGAGGCCAATATCCTGTCCCTCTCAGAGTGGTCTGGCCCCAGGCCCCTCTCCCCTTGCTCTGTTGCACACACGCTCACTCTGCATGCAGGTACCCCAGGTGGGCAGGACCCTGCCCAGAGGAAACAGGACTCCAGACAAAGGAAATCTGAGACTCTCATAAGCAGAGAAGTGGGGCACTGGAGCATACGGTCAGCAGGCTCCTTCTCCAGGCCATTGGCCATGCCAATGCCTTATGGCCAGGTGGGGAGGCTCCTGATAAGAGGCTTGGGACATGGGGACATGGCAGAGAGAAGGACTGGCCTTGCCTGCATACTGTCAGGAGGGGCTTTGATCAAGGTACTTCTACGCAGGGCCCTCATCTGAAAGGTGGGGAGGATAAGATCGTCATTTTCCTCACAGGACTGTTTCCACAAGACAATGTGAGAATGGGCTTCCGAGCACACATGGTGGTGGTTACCGCTGTCTTTTGTCTGTCACTAAATGCTGTCTCCCCCGCCCTGCTCCACCCTCTAGCTTCCCAGCACCCACTGCCAGACCAGGCAAAACCAGAGAGGGAGATTCATTCCAGAGGGAGACCATCAACTCCAGGAGCCTCTCTGGAGGGGCTGCGTGGGAGGAGCTCAGAGAGCAGAGAGGGCCTTCTTCAGGCCCCCTGAATGGCATCCCACCACAGGGCCCCCTCTAGCTTCCCCTCTTCCCTCCTACCATGTACAACCGGCAGGAAGGGAACTGCGACCCCTGCCCGCCGGCCACCCTCAGTGGTTCTGAGGGCAGTGACTGGGGTAAGTGAGACTTTACCAGCCACTTCATGCCCCTGGATGGGACAGCTGGTAGGGGAGACTCCCTCCCTCCCATGACATAGGAAGGTTGCTGGATGGGGCTGGGGCTGCGGGGAGGGACTGCGCCTCTGGGGAGAACCTCACAGCCCCCCTAGAGGCTTCTGACTCAGAGCTGCCCCTCACAGGCTTGGTGAACCTGCAGCAGGAAGGAGTGTGTTCCTCTAGTGCCATCTCCCAGCATTTAACCTAGCAGGACGCTTAAACACCAAAACAGTTCCTCTGCCATCCTTTCCGCTCTGCCGCCCACCACCGAGCTTCCTCCCCTCCCCCACCACCATCTGTTCCTGACTCCAAGACGGATGATGGGCGGCATGAATGGCTGGCCAGAGTGGGAGCAGGGACGAGACAGAGCTGGAAGCCCAGGTGGGGTGAACGGTGAAGGCTCCAGAATCCGTGTTCCCCAGGGGCTGGGGTCCACAGTGCACAGTGAGCTGGCGTCCAGGCCACCCTATTTAACTCCTTACATTCCACAGCCACCAAATGGCACAGGTAGGGTGGCAGCCAGTTGTTGCTCCTGGCTGTGGTCTCCTGGGACTGCTCTGGTAGCCCTGATGTGGAGGTAGAGCCCCCATCCCTGCAGAAAGTAGGTTCCCGGAACTCAACTTAGAGAGCTCTTTCTCATCAGCCCCCACTTCCTAATGAAGGACTGGCAGTATGGTTACTTAGCAACACTGTCTCCCCAGCAACAGTGCAGAGGAGCAGGCTATAGGTCCCCCAGCATCAGAAATGGGGGGGGGCGATGCAAGGCAGATGGCCACCCTCCCCCCTCTTCCCCACCAATGGTTCCATCCTCCCTGTTCAAACACTGGAGCCTGAGACAGGTGTGGGGAGTGGGAGGCTCACATGGATCCCCAAGGGGTAATGCCATCAAAGACACCTGCTGAGAGCCAGAGACCAAATTGCAATCTCAACAAGGCATCAGAGGAGGAGCCCAAGCTATGAAAGAGCAGAGATCACGACTGGAGCAACTGCTAAGAAGCCCAGAGCTCCTAATGCCAGTGACCCAAACCCAGTGTGGAGCAGTTTGCTGTTGCTGATTTCCTGGTCACAGAATCCACTCCCAGGCCAGGCCACTCATGTGGGTAGCTCCATGCCAATGTCCCCCAACCCTAAGCCCATGTCCTCCTGAAGGGTAATGAATAACAGCCACCCTTAAAGCAGGACACATGCTTCAGAGACGCAGGTTTCAACAAGGCCCCTTTCTCCACACACATTTGCACAGGAAGGCAGCTGAGGCATGCCTGCACTAGGACTGGCCTCTAGCACAGAGAAACCTTCAAACCCAATGAACTCCCAACACAGATGACTAAGTCCCAGTGCAATCCACACAACAAGTCAGAGAGCAGCCCTCAGGCGCCTAGCTGGGCTCTAATCCATTCCAGATGAATGGTGAATGCTTGGGGCCTATGCCTCATTCTTCATCCCATGCCTATGGCAGACACTGCTCACCAAGTACAGCAGTTTTCTCTCCTGCTTCTGGACACAGCCTCAGAATCTTTCTCAAGACAGTGTTCAAGAAAAACATCGCCAATCAGCCAGGCAGATAGATGAAAACAAAGGAAGCTGCCATCCCTTTAGTCCACGCATCAGGAGTGCAGATGAGCCACATGGCCAGGCACACACACCTGGGTGCAGGCCCACGTGAGTCTCTAGGCCATCTTGGGGAACTTTTCTCTGATTTGAGAAAATGCTTGGGGCTTTAAACCAAAGACACAGGAAAGAGGCCAAGCACATTTCTAAGCAGATGGGGGATACCAAAGAAGAGCCCTCTCTCTTAACTGGCACCATGTCCTCCCAGTGCTCCAGCCTCATGTCGGTGCCCTGGCTGCACCTGGACCTCACCTGGATCTGCCCTTTGCCCATGATCTTGTCCACAATCTCGTTGTTGTCCTTGTTGACCTTGGTCTTATCATAGCACTTTTCATAGCACAGGATCCGCAGGGACTGAGAACCCTCCAGCTCGATCTCAAACTCCTGCAGAAAGATGAGGACCCTGAGTCTCTGAGATGGCAATAATGGCTTCCTGGGCTGAGCAGGAAGGGACTGTGAGGACCATCTACAAGACCAAGAGGAGCATCCACATTTTCTGAACTCCCAGATGCCTCCAATCACTGATACAGTGCAGTTCCATGTCTGCCCTGGATCGACATGAATACTGTCACTGGAAGCCAGATGAGCAAGGAGTGGAGGGCACTGGGGTTGGAGGGACGGGGCTGGCCTAACTAGTAGGTTGGGTCACCCTTAGTGGGCAGGGCATGAGCATAGGAAGGGATAGGCACAGTCAGTAACATGCTCAGGGGTCCCGGGGGGACAACCAAGTCCCTGCACTCACCTCATCCCACTTGGGCTCTGTCGTGTCCCGGAACACTCGGGTTTTGGCTTTGCTGACAAAATAGCCGAAGGAATCCACCTCTAGGGTACAGTATAGATCTGCCGGAGGAAAGGCAGGCGAGTGAGGTCCAGAGGCTCAGGAAGGAAGAGGATAGCTAACTGTCCTTTCCGACATCCCCACGAGACAGCGTCTTAGCATTCTCCTCCCCACAGCCCTGAGTGTTTGTGTCCCTCCCCACCTCATTCTCTACTCTCCAGCTTCCCTGGCCTGTTCCCACCCTGCCCCCAACCTCGGCTTGGCGGCATCCTCCCTGCTAAGGCCTCATCTCCTGACCCTCACTGACCCAGGGCAACAAGGAACTTCTTGCCTGCTGTCCTCTAGTGGGGGGAAGTGGGGAGGTCTCAGCATGGTGTCACTGTCATTTGAGGTGGAAGTCACTAGAGAGCATTTAGCAAGCCTGGCCTCTGGGCTGAGTAGCCCTGATCAGATCACTGTGTTAATCAGAAATGCCCTCCACATTCCCAAGCTCCCTTCTGGCTTGTTTATAGTAGGTTGCTTTCAATGACATTCTTCTGTGTGTGTGTGTGTGTGTGTGTGTGTGTGTGTATTGTCTCTCTTCCCTGCACTATACTATGGACACTGTGCAGACAGCAACATTGCTTTTCTTGTCCATGGGAGTATCCTCTGAGCAGAAAGAAGTGCTTGGCACACAGTGTGGGTGAGTGAAGGGAGCTCTCATCACTGCCGGAAGAGCTTCAGGTAACACAGTGGTGCAGGTGGGTGGTGGTGGTGGGGGGGTTTCCCTACTATCTCCATCCCGAACTACAACCTTTAAGGCTGAATATCTTCTCTTCTATACCCTGAGACCTCACTGATGGGTCACAGCACTGGGTGGTCATCGCGGGCACTCTGCAAGTCTACACACTCCCTCTGGGACTCAGACTCTGCTGCCCCCATCTCTAGGGAACTGCCAACATTGTTACCAGGGTAATGGACTGAGAGGTGGCCTTGAGGCAATGCAGATGGCCCTCCTCAGCATGATTCAAGGGGAAGAGGGGGCAGAGGTCATCGGGCAGATGTAAGAATCAGGCCCAGGAATCACCTGGCTCCCACCCTATAGCTGAGATGCTCTGAGTGGAGCTGACCTGAGGAGTCTCTAGTGGGGTGCAACAGAAAGGAGACAGCTGGGTATTTAAACCAGGGATGTGGGCACGGGTGAGCAGTGCCAGAGGGCCAAAGCTCCCCCCTCGGCCAGAGCATGACATGGGTCTGTGAGTTTGGGAGAAGGCGGAGAACCATGGGGTCATTGTTTACTTATCTTGATGTGAGTGAACCTCCCATCGGGCTTTGGGGTAGCTCATGGGATATGAAGTCTTTGGAGTCACACTATCCAGGTTCAAATTCTGGTTCTGCTGCCTCCTTGCCAGGGAACTTGGGCAAATCACATAACTTCTCTATAAAACCCTACGCTGACAGCAGCTTCAATGAGTGTCCTAAGATGAGAAGGCATGGACTTGACCCCTGAGTCACAATGGACTCCTGAGAGGGTCAGGGACTTTGGCTGGGAGGAGAGCAGATGACCAGGGTCAATGGGAAGCTTTCCACCCATTTTTAACCAGCTGACCCAGTGTGGGAGATGGAACACCTGCTCTGGGGAAGTGGGATGTTCCCTAGGCTTGCTTCCTGAGGGCTGTCCCCAACCAACCAGAAGCAGGGGAAGAAAAGAGGGATGAGACATTCAGCAAATGGAGATGGGGGCACCTAGCCCCATTAGGTGGGCCACAGACTTAGGTGTGTGTAACAACAGCCCTCATGAACTTAACCAGCCAGATTCCCAGGCATTCTCGCCACCTTCCCAAGAAGGGGATTCTGTGGGTCTGAGGAGGGCCCAGGTTGCGTCTATGCTCTGCTTGCAGGCACCCTCTCCCTACTCCTCCACCCCCACACACAGAAGGATCAGTGCAGGTGGTCCTGACCAGACTTTCCAAAGGGAAGAAAGAGCTTGGGTGTTGGAAGACATGAGTTTGAGGTCTATTTCACCACCTGTGTGACTCTAAGAAAATCACTTTGAGTCCTGTGAACCTCGGTGTTCTCGAGTGTGAAATGGGAATGATAACAGTGACCTCAGAGAGATGCTAAGGGGACCAGAGAAGATAATGAACCTGAAAAGGCTTTGAATATGCCAAAGCTCAGGCCACACACACGCTGCCCATGTTCCCATTTTCTCCCACACCCTGCAGGCCCTCTATAAATGAACGACTTCACCCAACAATCCCAAGTCCCAGAATATGCAAGGATAAAGGAGACATGGTCCCGCCCTCAGAGAACTCACAGTATGGGAGACAATTTTTAAATGGTAGCACAGCACAATAGGTGCGGTATCTGCAGTCTGCGCAGTTGTGATGGGGAGGTTGGTTTAATCCCGGAACTAAGGGAGGCTTCCCATAAATGTTTACTGAATGACTATGGCCCAATGGCATAAGGTCTCAGTACGCTGCAAGGAGAGAGGTCAAGGGCTGACCTCACTCTCAAACCAAAAGAAGGGAGTGGGGTGGGCAGGCTGAGAGAAGAGGAGTCAGAAGTACTCGGTTTTCTCATCCAGTCAACAGGTAGAAACTGTTAGCTGTCTAACCTCCTCATAAATTCCTCTGTGCATAAAAAGTAGACAATAATGATATCACATTTTGTGAAAATTAAAATTTGTACAGATTTCAAAGACTCAAAGAAACAATTCTCCAGAGGACTAAAGAAACACATGAACGACAGTCTCCACTCGCCTGAGACCAGAACTCCATGCCCAGCTACCGCTACAGACTATGATAAAAAGTTCAAAAACAAATGTATACAGGTTTAGGAGAGAGGCTGAAGAAGGGAGAAAAAGGGATGCTAGAGTAACACATGATCACCCTGAAACCAGCCCTAAAAGGTATGACTCTGCCTTTTACAGAGGAGGCAGCTGAGGTTCAGACAGGTTAGAAGACTTGTAGGTAGGTGATGGGGACTTGGGAGTACAGACACCTGTAAGTGGGGGATGGCTGGGAAGTGAGCAGACTTGAACACAGTAAATAAGGAAGTCATTCCCTCCCCTCCCTCCCAAGAGGACCTGTTTCCTGGCCTTTGGGAGACTGTCCCATATCTAGAGGCACACTAGCAGGACTCAGGCCTGGGAAGAGCAGCGCAGGTAGAACCAAACAATACATCCACGGGAACTTTCTTATAAAGGGATAAAAACTGAGGGGCCCACCCACCCTCTCGCCAGAGCTGGTGGTCAGGGGTACTTACGGGCTGACTGTTTAAAGCCCTTGGCAGAGTGGACGATGACATGAAGAAAGCCATAGAGTCCCGGAGACTCATCATCTGCAAGATGGAAAAAAGGCCCCAGGGTAGAGGTTAGTGAGGGACTCTTTTAGGCTCCATCCCCATCTCCAGCCCTGGTTGGTGGAGGCAGATAGTCTGACAGCACCACCTGGTGGACAGATTTTAAA
The DNA here is from genome assembly GCF_000296735.1 of Chrysochloris asiatica. Classification (NCBI taxonomy): domain Eukaryota; kingdom Metazoa; phylum Chordata; class Mammalia; order Afrosoricida; family Chrysochloridae; genus Chrysochloris; species Chrysochloris asiatica. The sequence goes on along the minus strand of NW_006408572.1, from coordinate 927,827 downwards.
TTTCCCAAAGCCAATTGTTTCCTGGAATAGGAGCCATGTGTACATAGTGGTTACTGGTGCCCCTTCTCCAAAGCACTCAGCCTGCTGCAAGGCCAGCCCACACCTGTCCTCCTGGACCAGGGACTTCATCTTGTTCCCTAGGGAGACTTTCCCGGCCCCTGACAATCCCTTTACTGCCTGGCTGGCCGCCTTGTCTAATCTTCCATAGAAAATCAGCCATAAGAGAACTCTCTATGCTAATACAAGATAGTCAACCCTGTTCTGTCCCTTGCTTGGTGCGCAGAGACTCTATAGACCTCCATATGCCAGGGAGAGCTTGCCTTCAAGACCCCTCCTAGCACCCATGGGCAACTGTGGACCAGTTATCAGCTCGAGTCACAGCTCTCCTGCGCTCCACGGCTGACCTCAACAACCCCAAACCCTGGAAGCATGTGGCCCTATTTCTCACCCATCCACCCTCACCCCATGGCCCCATCCTATGAAAGTGAAAGGCTTCCATCATGTGACTACCTTATGACACGAACAACAGGATCCTAATGTACCGGGATGTGTCTTCTAAGCCAGAGAGGGTCAGGTGGGGGCTCAAATCTCTCTGGAAGAATGACCCCCTATACCAGCTCTCCCCATACCTGACAATAACTGAGCAGCCCCAGCCCAGCTAAGCAGAGATTATCCATTTGCAGTCAGTGACTTATTGGGTCCTTAGGAAAGGCCCCAGCAAGGCCCTAGGGGATCTTACCATCTTTATTGCTGGTGACAGGAATGTTGTGGACAGTCCTAAGTTTGAAGCAGGACCCTGTGAGCACCTGGAGTTCCACTGAGCTCAGAACAAAGGCCTGAAGATCTGCAGAGGGAGCCAAGAGCAGGGGAACATCAACATAGGGTCAGTAGGACCTGCCACTCCTCTGTGGGGGCTGCTACGGAATTCTGGAGTGGCGCTGTGGGACCTTAAGGTCAGCAGTTCAAACACCAGTGGCTCCTTGGGAACCCTATACAGGGTCACTGAGTTGTAACTGACTCAGTGGCACTGAAAAACCACCACCAAAGGACAACAGCTTAGTTCCAGGGAAGGTGAGACTTGTGAATACTGTCAGGGGAGCGAGGGTAGGTAGATTAGTCAAGTGTGAGTCTAAGAGGAACTGAAGAAGCTCATGTGTGTGTCCAGTCCTACTGCTAAGTCATTGCAGGCCTTAAGGAAGACTCTTAAATATCTTGTGATGGGCAACATCAATTAAGTGTCACCTGCCCTGACACCTTACAGGTAATTATGAGTACTGAATAGTGAATGATGATTATGAGCATGCTTAGAAATGCAAAGGCCCATGTTGCCATCCCCCCACCCCTGCCCCCCATGTAGAACAGAGTGGGGCAGGCTTTACCTTTCTTCTGTAGTTTCTGAATTGCTTCTCTCCACTCTGACCTCTCATAGTCCGAGGACAGTAAGAACAGGTAGCTCTAAGAAACGAGATAAGAGTTTAGAGGGGTGACTGTGGTCAAGCCAAACATATTCCCTCCCACCCTCAACACAGCTACTTTTCATCTGGTCATCTCTAGGCTTAGAGAAGGAGGCAGCTGGGAGGAAGTCTCCTTCCCCTGGGGAAGTGGGTGACAGAAATGGCAGTTCCAGCCAGCGGGGGACGGGGGAAGGATACACCCAGAGCCGGAGCCATGGCAGCCACCTTGGGAAGTCCACTTCCCAGGAGTCCACCAAGGCCATAATTCAATCAGTGGGCAGTCCTGAATCAAAGAAAGTCCTTTGTCCCACCCTACGGTTTCTGACCTTTCCATTCCGATTGTGGATCCGAAACGGGATTGTAGGGGAATTGAGCAGCAGCAAGAACTCATTCTCAAACATCTTCTTCTTCAGGCGCTCGATGGCCCGGCTCTGTCCTTTATTGGCTTTCTGCAGGGGATGAAGGGCACAGAGGGTTCTCTAACTCCGACTCCACTGCTCACTTGTCAGATCTAAGCTCAACACTCTCCTGCTAGCAGCCCCAGGGCCTGGACGGGCATACTGGGTTTCCAGAGGCTGAGTCCCAGTCTCATGGTACTATTCTTCCCTGGCAGGGTACCATGCTTTGCCAACTTTCCAAGTATTTATTTTTTCATATACATATATATGTGGATTATAAGTCGGAACTGACTCCACAGTACTTAACAACAACAACAACAACAACAACAAATATATGTGGAGGAGGAGCCCTGGTGGCATAATGGATAGTGCATGTTGGGCTGTTAACCACAAGGTCAGCAGTTTGTATCCACCAGGTGGAGAAAGAAAGCTTTCTTTTCCCATAAAGATTTGCAGCCTCGGATACTCTATATAGCAGAACTGGGAAATCTTTTTTTCTGCTAAAATTTATAACACTATTCATGGGCCATACAAAGTTATCAACTTAAAAATTAGCCTGCTATATTTGGTCAAACATTTAATGCACTCACCCCTAATGTGATGGCAAAGCCCTTTGAACTGCAAGGTTGGCAGTTCAAGCTCACCAGCTGCTCCTCAGAAACCTTATACAGGGTCGCTATGGGTTGGAATCAACTCGACGGTATTTCACAACAACAGCAAGATGATGGCTAGAATTGGTTGCCTTGGCAGGGCCAGATCAAATGATTTTGCGGACCTTATATGAACCCTCGGGCTGGATGTTCCCCGCCCCTACTATACAGGATTGATATGAATCAGAACCAACTTGACAGCACATGACAGTAGCATATATGAGGGAGTTCAAAAAGTCTGTGGAGAATGGAATGAAAAGATGGGACTTGTTTTAAAGTGCCCTCTTCTACATAACAAGGTATCTGTCATTTCAACCATTTTTATGGCATAATTCAGTGCCATTCATTACATTCACCATGTTGTACAACAATCGGTTTCCAAAGTTTTCACTTATTGTTAAGTGCTGTCGAGTTGGTTCCAACTCCTAGCTACTCTGCTGGTGGGTTTGAACTGCTGATCTTGCAGTTTTGAACTAGCCTTGTGGTCCAGTACTTATCCTACAGTGCCACACCAGGACTCCAATTTCTCACTACCCTTAACAAAAACTCAGTATTGCTTGAGCAACACCCATTTCATCTATCCCTCCTACCTGCCCCTAACCAAAAACAAAACAAAACAAACCCAAGGCCATTGAGTCGATTCCAGAGTAAAACTATTCCTTAGGGTTTCTGAGACGAAATCTTTATAGGAGACAGCATAATCGTTCTCCCTCACATAAGCTGGTGAGTTTGAACTCCCAACCTTGTGGTTAGCAGTCCAACACCTTAACTCCCGGCACCTCCAGGGTCCCTGATAGCCACTAATAAAACTTTGGTCTCTATGCAATGTGCCTAATCTGGATATTTTATTTAAGTGGAAACATACAACGCTCGTCCTTTTGGGCCTGACAACTTTTGCTCAGCACAGTATTTTCAAAGTTTTCAACACCCATGTTACAGAACATCAGAACTGCATCTTTTATGTTGCATAATAATCCAGTATATAAAAGATTCCACATTTTCTCTATCCATGTGTCGATGGACTCTTGAGTTGTTTTCCCTACTAACGACTGTATGGAGCCCTGGTGGCACAGAGAGCTAAGAACTGGTCTGCTAACCACAAGATCATCAGTTCAAACCTACCCAGCTGCTCCTCAGGAGAGATGAAACTTTCTGCTCCTATAAAGATTTCCAGCCTCAGAGACTATGAACAGTTCTCCTCTGCTCTCTAGGCTCACTATGAATAGGACCGGACTCCACAGCAGCAGTAAGGTGGGCTGGCCACTGTGAACAGTGCTGCTACGAACACGGGTACACCAGGATCTGTTTGAATCCCTCTTTCAGTTCTTTTGGGTATATATTCCAAGGAGAAGAACTGCTAGGTCAAAGTCAAGTTTACATTTATTTGATAAAGAACCCCTCCTCCCTGTCATTAGTGACTATTATCCTGCCTGCCTCAATTCTGACGGCACCTGTCAGCTTCTCGGTTAGAATTCATCTCTGCAGCAGGTTTCACTCACGACACCGAAAAAAATGGAAACAATTGCTCATAGTCAATGTTGTGACAGTGTGTGTGTGTGTGTGTGTGTGTGTGTGTGTGTGTAGTCACTTTCATCCACTGCTGGGGAAACATAACCTGATGCAACCTTTTCCAGCCTGGCAATTGAATGCACAAAACTTCTACCCGAGCTGTCCCACTGGTAGGGAATCTATTACTAAGACAGGAGCACAGTGATGCTTACTGGAGACTGGCTTGTTGGGAGCAAAGAACCAGAAACAATCTAAATATCCAAATATGCTATTATGTAGTCAAGCAAGAGAATAAGACGCACTGTCAAAAAGAATCAACTCAGTCCAGAGGATACTCGGGTGCCCTGTTAAGTGACAGCTTTAAAGTGCCCTTTTAAGTGACAAAACCGCATATATAGCTCTCATTATTTTGAAAGTAAATATATATGCACCCTAGAGTCCTGGTGTGGCACTATGTAGGATAAACACTGGACTGATAACCACAAGGCTGGTGGTTCAAACCTGCCAGCCACTCCTTGGAAACCTTGTACAGGGTGGCTATGAGTCAGAACTGACTCGATGGTATTTAGCAACAACATATACACCCTGGTGTTACAATGGGTTATGTATCTGGCTACTAACTGCAAGTTCGGCGGTTCACACCCACCAGCTACTCCAAAGGAGCAGAATGAGGCTGTCTGCTTCCTCTGTGACTTGCAGAATGACTTCTACATCTCTCCAGTGGCTGTTCCCATGTGCCATGATGCTATGGGTCAGTAACAACACTGTCTGCTATCTCCACAGGACCAGGAACACCAGAGGCATCTGGTACACCCCTTGCAGCTCAGCAAACACTGAGGTGGATGAACAGAAGGCCACGGCTACACATGTAAGGCAGGATAACTGGCCTTCTGCTGGGCACAAAGCCTGCCTGCCTCCAGGACCGAGAAACAAGAAGGTAGCATGTCTCAGGCAGTGAGGTGGGGACAGGGGACAGACAGAGAAACAGGCTCAACTGAGACAGGTGGGGTCGTGACCTGGTCAGAGAGCTGTCTCTGGACAGATACTCCCCCAGTCAGACCCTCTGTCCAAGGGATGTCCCCTGGCCCAAACACCCCTGTGCTTACAATGTGATCCTCCTCTTCTTGGGGAAAGATGTTCTCTCTGAGTTGAAAGGAATTTTTCAAAGCCATCTAGTCATTTATTTTTCACCAACTGTTTACTAAGTATCTGTTAATTACGTGCTAAGTACCAGGAATATCTGTTGTTGTTGTTAAGTGCTCATGTAGGCTTTCCAAGGAGTTGGTGGTGGGTGTGAACCACCGACCTTGTGGTTAGTGGCCCAGTGCTTCTCCTACAGCCACTCCAGAGACATAGAACTGAAAGACAAACAGCTCACTCATTGGAGTTCACATGGCACTGGGGAAGAGAGTAAGCAGAACATGTAACTGTAAATCAATATCATTAAAGCTAGGAGTCCTGGTGTGGCGCTGTGGGATAAAGCACTGGACCAACAAGGTTGGTTTGAACCACAAGGTCAGTGGTTCAAATTCACCAGCCACTCCTTGGAAACCCTATCAAGGATTGGCTATGAGTCAGAATCGACTCGGCAGCACTTAACAACAATCATTAAAGCTGGGGCCCTAGTGACACAGAGGTCAAAATGCTTTACTGCTAACCAAAGGTTGGAGGTTCAAACCCACCAACCACTCTATGGAGAAAGATGAGGCAGTCTGCTTCCGTAAGGATATACAGTCTTAGAAACCCTATGGGGTAGTTCTACTCTCTCCTTTATGGTCGCTAAGAATTGGAATCAATTTCACCATGGTGGGTTTGATTTTGGTATCATTAAAGCAAAATCAGGGGCAAACAGAGAACCCAGGAAAGGACAACCAACTCGGACTAGGAAGAAAGAGGTGTCAGGAAAGATTTCCTAAGAGCAGTCAGACTGGACCGTGACAGCCAAGTCTAGACAATGAGGAAGAGAGAGACCCAGACAAACCCAGCCCTCCACTCCACTCACAGGGAGGGCGCCTCCTGGGGTGTCCCACTGCCATTATTTCAAATATACTAGTTTAGGGCTGGAGTCCTGCTGTGGCTCTGTGGGTTAATGCTCCAGACTGCAAAGCCATTTGCACTGCAAGGTTGGCAGTTCAAGCTCACCAGCCACTCCTCGGAAACCCTATATGAGGTTGCTATGGGTCGGAACTGACTTGATGGCACTTAACAACAACAATAATTTAAGGCTACACAATTTCCACTTACGGGTGGTAGCCCGTAAGTTTTGATATCTAGTGCTTTCATTTCATGCCATTCTGAAACAGTCTGCAGCGTCCACGTTCATTTCCTTTCTAATGTGAAAGTTCCTTTTTCGGGAGTATCATTACTACATATTACAGTTGCTGATCTCTACTTTCATTGCACTGTGCTATGTGAACATGACCAGTATACTATCAATTTTTGGAAAAATACAAAACAAAAGCCACTGAGCTTTTCTTTGTGGTTTAATACCTGATAAAGCTTTGTGACTGTTCTGTGTATGTTTGATGAGAATGTCAACTCTCTGTCGGGCATAAGCTTCTAAATATTTTTAGATTGAGCATGTTAAGTATAAATTCAAGTCCCCTCCCAACTTTCTTTGACCACTCAATATGACAGCTTCTGAGAGGCCTCCTGGGTCCTTTTCTTTCGACTATGTCCCATTTTTCTACAAGAAGGCCTTCTTTCTCTCTTGCTCCTCTTTTCCACAGTATTCATATGAGGCTGTTCTCCAGGAAACTTGCCATAATTAACCCCTCCCTGCACCTGCTCAATGCGGATCTTCCTCCCTTGAGCACATTAACACTTGAGGCCTTCCATTCCTGCATCCTGTCTCCCTCACCAGACTCCCAAACTTTACCTCTTCACCTCCCCTTCCCTCTCCACACACCCAGGCCAAAGGGATACAGTCAAAACAGCCCAACTCTTGTCCCAGGCTCAGATGCCAGGCTCCACTCACCTCTTTCTGGATTTCACTTTTGAAAGTAGAAATCTTCATTTTCATGTCCTCCAGCTCGTGGTCTGGAAAGGGGTGTACCTGGGGACTGGCCTCAGACTCTTCAGGGGATGGAAACACGAGGTCGGCCAGGGGAATGTACCATTTACAGTCATATTGCTGGTGCTTCCTACAAAACAGCCGGAGAGCGACATGAGCCCAAGGGAACTTGGCTCTTCAAGCCTATACGCCGAGCTCGAAGTCATCTGAAAGGAATTTACTGAGTCTGTCACAGGCAAGAGCAGTCCTTGTCCTTGGGGAGCCAGATTAGGGCCTATACCGATAGAGTCATGGCATTCAACCACAATGCCAGATGACCCAGAACTACACTGCAGCAGGGTCAGAGAGCAGGTGCTGTTGGAATTCTGAGAAGGGTCCAACTCAAGACTTAAAGATGTCCTGAAACAGAACATCAAGCAGATTCTAGTCATGGCCATTGGCCTTGCCAGTCTTCTGGCCCAGTAGGAGTGATGTCTTTAAATATCCCAAACCACTTGGGTATTGGCAATAGTGAAGACATCTTGGTTGGGTTTACTCTTTCCCAAGTTCCTAACCCATACCCTTCAGTTCCTTCTAGCCGATCTATACTTAAGCTCACACGGATCATCCTTTATGCTAGACACAAAATACAGGTGCTACTCTGAATGTCACCTCTGATCAGTAGAGGTCATATTGAGTACTGGGTTGAGGATTACAAAGCTGCAGCCAAATCCAGAAGAAAAGAGTGCTGTGGTTGATTATTAATGTCTGCCATGGGCAAAGGACTGAAGGCAGAGATAGGCATGATTACTACTGCCACCTCTGCTTTGAACTTCTCTCAAATCTGACCTAGCTCCAGGGAGTCATCTCTTTATTGTAGCTCCTAATAATCTCTCTTTCTTTGACTGTCCTCAGGACTTCCATTTGGATCTTCCATCCTGGCCCCTGAATGTGGCACCGGGCAGATGGCATGTCTCCTCCTATACTGTACGCTAGTGAACCTGACATGTAGGTGGTAGAGTATGAATGAATTTGAGAGGTACAGAGGAGGCTCACTGGGATGGAGGTGGAAAGGAACTTTCAAGTGAGATAAAACCCACTGCCACTGAGTCCATTCCAACTCTTAGTGACCCTGTAGGCCAGAACAGAAATGCTCCCCAGAGTTTCTGAAATGAAATCTTTACAAGAGCAGATAGTCTGGGTCTTTCTCCTGAGGTGTGGTTGGTGGGTTTGAACTACAACCTTGAGGTTAGCTACCAGGCACTTAACTCAGCACACCACCAGGGCTCCACGTAGGGTTCAAATCCCATTTTGTGCACTTCTAGCTGTGTGACCTTGGGCAATGTATTTAACTTCTCTAAGATTTTCCTCTCATCTCTGAGATGGAGATAACCATACCTACGTTGTGGAGTTCTTGGGAAGCTTAGAAATTATGCATTAAAAGCATTTTTCATGGCACCTGGCATGGGATATGCACTCAATAAATGGTAGCGGGAAATTTAATGAATATTCACAGAATTGCAGTTAGCAAAAATTTAGAGATGTTTAATAAAAGGAGAATGCTTAAGTAAATTATTGCATACCCACTTGTGATATCATGCAGTAAAGTGAAAAGATGATTATGAAGATTAGGCCACAAAGGAGAAAATGTTTATGACGTGCAATGGAAAAAGTAGAGCCCCAAATTGGGTATTCACTCTGATTACAACTCTCTGATAAAATCATAAGAACCTTCAAAGAACTGGAAGGAACGAGAGCAGCAGGATACTGAGGCTTATGTTCAGGAAGATGGTGTTTGATGTGATGTGATTATATTATCGTTATAATATTGTTTATTTTGTAAAAAAAAAAAAAAGGCTATATAGTGAAATAAAATTTATCAATTTTTTTTTTGGAAAAGAAAACAAAGATACAGACTGCCTCAGGTTGCTGAGGGGCTATCCAAGGGGCAGGGCTCCTGGGCTCCCACATACTCACCCCGCAGATGTCTTCTTTAGCTTGGCGCACAGTAGTACATCTGTAAAGAGGAATACATGCCGCAGCTTCCGGGAGCTCTCTGACACCTCCACCAGGAAACCATCCTTCACCAGCTGCCGCGTCTGAGGGAGATGCAGACCCACCCCAGCCTGCTCAGAGGGACATGCAGCCCAGGGAACCCATCCAGCTGGGGAGGGATGAAGAAAGGGACCGTGTTGCCTGGTGGTTAAGAGCATTCATTGGCTTCAGAGTCACACGAACCTGGCTTTGAGTCTAGGCTCTCCCACTTCTCAGCTGTGATCTCAGGCAAGTTCCCTTACCTCTCTGTAGTTCAGATTTACATCGTCTGTAAAATGGGGATGATGATGTCTGCCCTGAGATGCTATAGATCCACGTGATATGTGATCAAGACATGGCAGCTTCATGCTTTCCTGTAGCTCCCACCTGGCCTGGATCTGCCACCATGAAATCTGTCCAAGATCTTTCCAGTGGAATCTAAGAAGTCGATCCAGTTTCAACTCCTGCATCTCCACTGAGGTCTGTTTATGCTACAGAGAGTGTGCTCTCTACCCACCCCCAGCTTTGTGGGGAGCCCTGGGCTGCTACTCTCAGTGGAGCTGGAGCAGTGTCCTGGGGAAACCGGCAGTCACCTGTGCTCTGGAGAGTCAAGAATGTTCTGCTCCATGGGGACCTTCCAGAGTTCTCTTCCAGTGGGCTTCTCTGCAGCTATCACTGTGCCCGCCTTCTCTGTACACACCCCATACCGCATGCTTCCTGTACCATAAACTGTGTAGCCTACAGATCCTGCACTATGGAGGTGGGCTTCTATAGCAAACCGTTAAGGTGACCTGAAAGTGATGGCGCTCTGAGCCCTCCGTAGGGTTTTCAGCTATCCCCAGAGTAAAACACTAGTGACATTCTAGGGTGTTGCAAGCAGGGCTGAGACTACACACAGAGATGGCTCTCCATGCCTCATGAGCCACTCTCCAGGCCTGTCCCTCAGTACTTCCCTCCATAGGAGGCACTGGAGCCTCGCAAATGTGACAAAGAAGCAGAAAGCCAGCCACCTTCACTCCTAAACACCACTTAATGATCTCTATTGTATCTGGGCCAGACTGTTGACTCCCTGTGACTCAACTGTCCCTCTGAGTCTTCATACTGTCCCCCTCATTGGGGTGTCTCCCACCTTTCCACCAAGAAGTGTACCTAGGGAACTGGAGCTGAGGCATCCCAGCAACCTGGGGGGCCCTGGCCTCCTTCAGCATCAGCCTTTCCCACTGGTGGGCCCACTCTCCAGTTCCCACCCACCTGCCTGCTCAGAGGTGACCTCTGCAGACTCAGACAGAGCCACTGTCTCCCAAAGGTCCATGAGGGTATCATAGTAGCCAAAAGGGGCTGTTTGCGTCAAGAATGAAGTCCTCAAAATCCCCAGTAAACTGGTATGCTAGACAATGTATGGGGCCTGCAGGCAGGTATCCGCAGGTGAAGAATCCATCTGACACCTGGGGCTGAGACACCTAACATCACCAGGCCTCAGTTTCATCTGCTGCTTCACTGGATTATGATAAGGACTGAAGAGACCCTAGGCTGAAAGCTCTCATCCCAAGGCAACTGCAGACTGAAGCCCTCTCCTTGGCAGGGAAAACCCTGGCTGGTGGGGGATCAGGGGTATAGGGCACAGGCACTGATGTCTGTGAAAGTGGGTAGGTAGGGGTCTCATCCATTGTCATGCCTCATATCGGCCCTAGGAGCGGTGGGTACAGGGCTGTGCTGGAGTCTAAGCTCACCTCGCCCTTGGGGGTCGTAACTGCGGTCCGGCGGGGGTCAATGTCCTCGTTGATGCTGGACAGGAAGTTCTGGGAGATGCGGAGAGCATCCTGGAGGAGTGGGTAGTCTGGGTGGTCCACGGGTGTATGCTTCAGCAGGTCCTGGGAAGGGTGGGGTGTGAATTGGGGGGCATAGTTCTGAGGTGACAGTGGGATATGGGTCCACCACCACTGAAGGAATTCCCAGGAGGCACTCAGGGACCCAACACGTTCATATGGTCATGCCTGTAAAGTCTGCAAAGGCACGGGAGTCCACACAGTGGGCAAGGGCAGTGTCCCTTTGTCCCGGCTGCCATCTTTAGTCTTCTCCCTGGGGCAGGGGAGCCAGGGGGAGCCTCATCTCACCAAGCAGCTGGGGAGAGACACCCCTGCCCCCACCCCACAGCTGCTTCAAGGCCAGAGGAGACCACGAAGCAGAGGCTGAAGAGGCAGGAAGTGCCTGCCTCCTAGGGAGTATTTGGACAAATGTCAAGCCTGGAAGTCAAGCTATATTTAGGCCCTGGCCTTGTTGGCATGGTTACTGCAGACCAGGAGGATGTAGCCAGGGACCCTCTGTCCATCTCTCCACAAGGGCTGTTCTCAATGAGCATCCTCACATCCTGGGCCCAGTCTCACACTCAACTCATAATCCCTCCCTGGCCAGTGGGGGCTTGGTACTCACATGTAGGACCAGAGTACTCCGCGTGACCCGGTCAATGGGCTTGTAGAGCAGGGCTGTTGGGGAAGCAGAGAGAAGATGCGGCGGAATGCAACAGGAGCAACTTCAGACTTGAGACCAGCTGTATTCTCCTCCCCTCTGCTTTGTTCCTCCACACCAACTCCCACTGGCAAGAAGCCAAAGTGGGCCCCCAGCCCCATTCACCTCCACATTCACCCCAGGGCAGACCAGACAACATGGGACAGACAGACTGACTTGTAGCCTCCCTTGCCCATGCTTCTTCCTCACATTGCTTGGAGGACAGCTCTCAGGCCCAGGCTGGCCTGGCTCACAGCAGGTATCCCTGGACCCCACCCCTCCTGCAGGGCTCCAGCACATCTGGGGTCAAAGGCAGGACCCCAGACTGAGGAAAGGACCTGTGGTTTTCTAGGATGGCAGCTTTCCCTGCCTGATGGTGCTCACACCTCGCCTGTCCCAGGCCTGGCACTACCTGCTTTGTTCAGCTCCATGGGAAGACCCTTTTACATTCCCTCCAACCCCTAGACCAGGATGGGCTGGGGGTCAAGGAAGCTGGCTAGGTCCCCACAGAAAGGCTCTGTTCTCAAGCAGGTGGCAGCCCAGGAGGGCAATGCTTTCCTGAAGAAAGTCAGGTCAGGACTCCTGTGTGGTTGTCCTGGTGAAGCTGGGAAAAGCCAACCTCAACTCGCCACACTCCTCTGTGACCTCTGCAACCCGGACACCAAGTGAAGACGGCTGGGACTCAGCAAGGGCAGGTGGAGACGGCAGCTGGCAGGTCAACACTTCCAAAAATCCTTCCCTGCAAGCAGCTGTGCCGGCTCCCTCTCCACATGAGGGGTCAGCGTCAGTCCTGCACCTGGATGCTCCTTTGCATGGCATCATGACCTCTGGTCTCCTGCCCCAGGAGCCGTAAGGGACAGGATGCTGGTTTGAGGAGGAGGAGGATATTGGAGTGGGTGCCCCATAGGATCATGTTGTAACAGGTGCCCAGAGCCAACATACATGCCCCCCAAGCAGAGTTCCCGCAGCCTTGGATATAAATACCCCATATGTTGCTAAGCAGACACCTCAGGGAACAATGTGCTTGCTCCAGAGAAGAGGATGCTCTCAGTGGTGTGCCACGGGGCCTTCTCTGGAGTCTTTACTTGGCTGTCCGTTAGAATTGTTGGGAGAGCTGTTTTCAAAAGAGACATCTGCCTGTCCCTCCAGCCCCATCCACTAAATCCAGATTGCTGGGGGGGGGGGGGGACCTGGGTATCAGCATATTTAAAGACTCTCCCCAAGAGTAAGAAGCCCTGGTGGTCCAGTGGACTAAGCACCAGGCTCCTTGAGAGGAAGATGAGGCTGTCTGCTCCCCTAAAGATGAACAGCCTCAGAAATCGTATAGAGCAGTTCCACTCTGCCCTGTAGGTCCCGATGAGTTGGAATCAACTCAATGGCAGAATGCTCGTTCCCTATGGGTTATGGGGGCTTGGATGGAGAGGTGGTAGGGCCAGGCTTGGGGTGTCCAGATAGAGTGAGAACAAAGTCCAGCTACCAGCCTAGAGAAGATCCCACCTGTGGCTCAGTCCACCTTCTGGGAAACACACCCAGAGAAGCCTGGAGCCCAGCGGAGAGGGTGAGTTCAGCAGACACCTTCAGGGTGGGCTGGAGCCCCAGCCCCAGGGAATGCAGACACTGCACGGTCAGCCCTTCTTCTCTCCATCCCAGGAGGAAGCGGTTTCTGACTAATCTGAGGTCTGCACAAACGGCGCCTTAGGTTTCAGGAGGTTATTAAAACGCCTGCAGTTACTAGTAGCGTCCACCTGCCTGGGGCCGTGGAATGTGTGCTGCAGTCATGGCTGAGGGGAGGAGGACAGCTGGGGGCAGAGGGAAGTGCAGGGAGAGAGCCCAAGGGCTCAGTTCTGAACCCACAAACACAGTCACAAATACAGGAAACCAGGGGATGAACAGCAAGCCCAATGGGGGTGCTTCCCATAGGCCCAGTTCCCTGCTGCTCCTGGGAAGTCAGAATGAGGAGAGCCCTCCACCGGGAACCTTTTTCAGGGCTCTGGCAGGTCCACCCACCTCCACACTCTCCTCTCAGCCCTCATTATGCTGTTTCTGTTCTGCAAGATCTATCTCTCCCCTTCCTCCAGGAAGTCTCCCCTGACCAGGAACCTTTACAAATAGCACAGACCCCATATAAAAGTCAGACCACAGACAGAAAGCCAGCTGGCCCCTATCTTGTTCACTGGGTACTTCCTCTGTGCCCAATGGTACTGTGCTAACTGCCACATGTGCATTAACTGTGGGGGTTAAACATGGATTCTCATCAGCTCCACTTCATAGATGTGGTAATTGAGGCACAAAGATGTTATGTTGCTTGCTCACAATCACTTGGAGCCATCTTCCTCCCACAAGCGTATAGTGAACCTCAGGAGACAGAGGGGGCCACAGCCTCCTCAGTGAGGTCCCCACAGACCTGGCTTGAGTCCTTCAGGGGAATGCTCAATAAGCACCAGACAGGTGGCTCCAAAGTGAGCTTCAGGGGCCCCCGGACGACCCCTTCAGAATGCTGAGAGGACTCTCATCACTGTGGACCAACAGAGGGTCATTCACTCCCTACTTTGAGGCTGACTTCCTTGGCAATGCTGCAAGAACCAAAGATATCCTCAGCTCTAGACTCCAGACCTGTCTCACTAAGACCCAAGCTTCCTTTGTGGAGAGAAGAGGAAATCAAGAGTCCACCCTGTTTCCTTTTTAGGGAGGTGGAGTTGAGAGTTGGCTGACTCCTAAGCCAAACTAAACCCAGCATTTCCCCTCTGGTCTTCAGACAGGCCAATGTCAAGTCCAGCCCTCCTTCTGACACTGGGCCGTTAGAATCTGAGCCACGGTCAGTGGTCAGACAAGCTGCTGTCCTGCTAAGAGCTGAGAGGGGCAGGAGAGAAGGGCTGCCTCAGGGGTTACCTCAGTCACCAAGGGTCTTGGACAGACACAGGGTGACCTGAGAAGATCAGAGGCAACAGGTCACACACAGTGACCTTTGAGAGACAACCTCCATCATCTTTCCCCCATAAAGCTGCCCCTCCCCTCAATCCAGCCTTCCCCAGGGAGCTCAGGGTTACCACGGAGATAAGAGCAAAATCACTGAGAAGAGTGCAGAGGCAACATGCCTGGTGGAAGGGAAGAAGAAGGCCCCAGAACCAGCTGCTTGCCACTCCAATCAACAGGGGCCCAGAGTAACTGGCCTGCAGGCAACACCTGTCCCTCACAGCCCTGCCAAAGGCAGCTGGAGTCACCCCTAGGGCCCTTCCTGGCTCACAGAGCAGGACCCACCAGCTCCCAGGTAGCACCCTGCCCAGGCCTACTCCAGCCCCTATCAGCTGACCCGGCTGACCCAGCTGATATCAGTGCACCTGCCCCAGAAGCCCCCAGTTGAGAGAGCAGCAAGGAGGATGTGCTGGTCCCTTCCATAGTCAGTGGGTGTGTGACCTTCACAAAGCAACAGTCGGCCACACCCCCTCTCCCTCTAGCTACCGCAGCCGCGGTCAGCCTTCTCCTAATGCCAAGTCCTCAGCTTCTCCGGCTGCATGCAGCTCAAGGGTCCTCCACGGCTGGAGACAACCCTCCCTGGAGTAGCCCAAGCTTCCTGCTCTCCCAGCCGCATCCATGTTCTCCTGCTGCTGACGATCTGGATCCGATGGGATTGAGAAAAGAGGATGTAGCATGTACGCTCCGCCCACAATACCCTGGCCACGCAACCTCCTCTCCTCTCTCTGGGAACAAAGAAACTCACAACTTCTCCCTCCAGCCTGGACTGGTACCTACTCGGTTTAGGGTGCTGCTGTCCAAACCATCTGAAACTCTCTGACTGGCCACTACTGACCCTTCACTGTGGCCCCAGGGTTACCATGTCTGCAGGTACAGTCCGGAGGACACTTTCTCTGTAACACCTTCTCCAGGAAGTCAGCCAAACCTCCCCAGCTACCCTCCACTTGCCCACAGACTCTCGGGGATACCTGGCTCTTTTTAACCTTGTCCTTCCATTTCAGCATCATGCTGCCCTCAGTAGCCCCCAGACTCTTCGAGTCCAGGCTGCAAGCTGGCTAGGATGAGGACAGACACAAATCCAGCCACTTCTCAACTCTCCCTTCCCTACTTGTCCCCCAAACCTTGACAGCCACATTTAAGCCCACTCCGGCCAGCTCCAGGAGGCGGGGAAGACCCCCATCTCTCCGAGCAGGGACCGGGGTTACCATAGGTGCAGTTACAGCAGAAGCGAATGATGAGGAGGATTTCCATGGCAGCCTGCGTGCCCTCGGCAGGAGCGTGCAGCCATCACTCCCAGCTCCCGGCCACTCAGCCACCTTGCCGGCTGCTGCACAGCCTTCAGAATCGAGCCGCCGCTTCGAGTGCTCTTCCAGCAAGTGGGAGGGGGAGGGGAACGCAAGTGGGGAGGCGGGAGGAGGGAGGAGGAAGGAGGAGGGGAGTAGAGCGAGGAGCCTGCTGGCATCCTAAGGAGGAGCACGTTTGTAGCTGGCCGGCTGCCTGGGGACATAAGAGGCTGGATTCCTCGCATGCACGCGCATACACACAATCACACACACACTCTCTCTCTCACCAGTAGGGAGGGAGGGCACTGTGTTCACACACACAGTCCACAAAGCCAGAAAGACAAAGGTGACTGCTACGCAGCCCATTCCCCAAAGTACCTTCCATGGTGACCGACGTGTGGCTGTCCTTGGAGTCCTTGGGACCTTTCACTTTGAGTTCCTGCCAAAGGGAAGAGAGGTGTCACTACCTGGTGTCCACCTCCCACACCCCACTTGGAACACCAAGGTGAGAGATAAAGAACAAATAGACACAGGTCTCCCATGGTCTCCCCATCGGCTGTTCCCGTGCCCTCACAATATTGTCCTGCAGACTCGTGGACTACAGGGCCAGGGTGTGGGCAAGGAGGAGGGGACTCAAGGTGCTGAAGTCACAACAGGTTGTGAGAGATGACTGAGAAAATGGGGGGTTCCTCAGATCCATCCTCTAAAGGTCCTTGCCACCAGCACTAAGGGTCTTCAGAGAATGAGCGGTGGCAAGAACAGGTCTGCACCTCCCTGCCTGCCTCCAGCAGCCACCATTCAGGGATCCAGACATATCAGCACCAAGCAGACAGGGTTTGAGGCCACAAATACCAGGTGTACCAAACCAGCTGAGCCTTGGGCAATGGGCAACCCTGGAGATCAAGATCAAGTGGTCCTGCATACCTGCAGGGGGTGGGGGTGGGATAAAGGGAGATAGGGGAGAGATACTCCACAGAAGTCCAAACTACATCACCCTCATACCCAGTGCAATCAAGTCAATTCTGACTTTCTGCCTCATGATAACCCTGTATTTTCCAGAGCAGAACTGCTTCATTGAGTTTTCTTGGCTATATCTTTACGGAAGCTGATCGATCGCCAGGTCTTTCTTCCGCATTACTGCTGAGTGGGTTTGAACTACCAATCTTTAGGTTAATAGTTGAGTGCAACAACCAGGGACCTGCAATGAGGAGGCAGTCTCCAGCTCATCTGACACTCCCCACCCACTGGTGCCTGTACTGGGCCCAAGAGAAGAAACATAGGGAAGGACGAGCCAACACTCGAAGCCCCAGGCAAAGTGACCCTGTAGTAAGATAAACAGGAGCCCTGGTAGGTTAAATGTTTGGTGGCTCAGTAAAAGGTTGGCAGCTCAAATCCACCAGTCACTCAGAGGCAGGATTTGCAGTCTCAGGGAGGGCATATCTGATCAAAATCTTTTTTTTTTTGTAGCTTTAGAGCAAGAGGCTCCAGCCCAGCCCTGGCTGGCAGGACAGTATGCCTGTAACAGGGGCTGTAATGTAATCCCTTCAGCTCAGTGCCAGGGGCCTCGAGTGAGGGTGGTAGGCAGAGGGCAAGCAAGGGGCAAGGTGAGGACAAGGTCAGGTACCAGGTGATGAAGCTTGCTTTGCCTGGAGGGGAGGAAATGCCCAGGCAGCAGGACTCCCACATTTCCTCCTCCTGCTGTTTCTAGATAGAGAAAACCCTACAGGGACAGGGATAGGGGAGCATGGGCTCGTGGGTGCTGCCGGGAGGGTTCAGCTCCTGGTGCCTGGATAGCTAGCTGTAGGGGTTTTTCAGCACACCCTCCCTCCAGTGCAGTCCAGAGGTATGAAATCACTCCTCTGCAGTGGAGAAGGGCCTAATTGCAGTAATTAAGTGGCAGCGCCAGCAGGAAGCACCAGCTAGCTACAGTGTCAGCTCATGAGGCAGGGTGAGAAGCCACCTGGCAGGAGGCCCTGGTTGGGCTCTGCCCTTGCAAGTGGCTGGAGCTGGCTAACCGGGTTCTGAGTCTACATGGGCAGAAGCAGCCTGTGCAGGGCCATTCTGAACACGAATCAGAGTCCAGGCTGCTCCTAGGGGGCTGAGCACCATTCCTCCAGCCAACTGATACCACACAGAGGGACTTCCTCAACCCTCCCCACTCAGCCACTCCAGTCTACCTGGACTTAGAGGGGCAGGTGATGTTACCATGGAATCATGTCTCTGTGGCTTTCTCGTACCTGCTGGAAATGAAATAACCCAACTCCCACTGCCCTCGAGTCAATTCCAACTCACATCGGCACTACAGGATTGCTCCCTGAGGTTTCTGAGGCTGTGCAGACTGTCTCATTATTCTCCTGTGAAGTGGCTTGTGGGTTCGAACTACCAACCTTTAGGTTAACAGCCCAACATTTACCCCACTATGCTATTGGGGTTCCTTGGAAGCTGAACACACGTGTTGAACTCTGGAGGTGAACTGTGAGCAAGCCCAGTGTGGCAATAGATGCAAATGCAAGCCCAGTGTGGCAATAGATCCAAACCAGTTTTGACTAGTAATAAGGCTGACACTTGGATTTTCTGAGCTGCCTCGTGGTTGGTTCTAGACTCGGTCATAACTTGTGAGCCCAGTCGTTTCAGGAAAATTTGTCCTGCATCTGACCAATTTTCTAGCATTAGAGCTGATAGGGGGAAATTCAAGGATCACTAGGGTCCGCTGTTAGGCCAGGCTGGAAAACTCTAGGAGGAGCTCCTTCTCCCAGATCCAGAGGTTCTCCTGCCCGAGTTTGGAGCTGGGTACTGGGACTGCAAGGTCAGTAGCTTAGGGGTGTCACTGGGATTTTATTTCTGGATAAGAAGGGAAGTGGGACTATGCTCCTGCAGGACCCTAGAGCAGCTCTGCCCTTGCTGTCACTTTCTAGACAGATGTGTCTGTGGCAGATAATGCCACACATCTGTTCTACAGCGGAGCATACAAACCCAGAACTAAACCCACTGCCCCTGAGTTAATTCCGACTCATAGTGGCCCACAGGACAGAGGAGGACTGCTCCACAGGGTTTCTGAGACTGCAAATTGTTCTGGGAGCAGATAGCCTCATCTTTTTCCCATCCTATGGAGCAGCTGCTAAGTTTGAGCTGTCAACCATGAGATTTGCAGCCCCATGCTTAGCCTACAATGCCACCAGGGCTCCCTATAGAGGAACATGGAGGGAAGCTTAGCTGCTGCAGTAGAGACAGGCATGTTTGCAACCCCACAAGAGAGGTGCTCCTGATTTGTGGGATTGCAGGATCCTAGGATCAGCAAGGATCTTAAAGGACTAACTAACCCTAAACTTTCTCAAATTTTCCTGATCATAAAAATTTCTTGGTTGAAAATACAGATTCTTTGGACCTTCTGAATTAGAAATTGAGGGAAAGTGCCTGGAAAACTGCATTTTAAACCCATGCCCTTGGTGATTCTATCAAGCAAGTCTTAGGATGACCAGTCCAGATTCTATAGAAGAGGAAACAAAGGCCAAGAGAAGTGACTTTCTCAAGGTCACCACAGCATGAAAGAATTCTGCCTTTAATTTTGTCTCCCCTGTTCCTCTCTAACCTAAAATAGAATTAAAAAAAAAAAAATCAATATTCTTACATTAGGAGGTAAAATGTCAGGTGCAAGAAAGCAAATGTCAGGCCAGGTGTTACCAATTAGGAGAACCACTTCCCTAACTGGCGACAAGGGGAGTGGCCCAAATGCTGAAAAGTTCTCAACCACCCCCAAGCCTAGCATCCTTTGTTGGCGGTGGCTGTGTGAGGGATCTGCCCACCTCTGAGATCTTCTGGAACTGGTTGTTGGACTGGCTGCACTTTTCAGCTGTCTCCAGAGCGACTTTATAGTTATCCACAAACGCTTTGTACACACCAAGCTGGCTGGCCTGCGGGGAAGAAATAGGGAATGGAGAGAGGGAAGGGTGGGAAAGGGATGGGGAGAGAGGATTAATGAATGGATGGAGGCTTAACCACAACACCTGGAACTCCCTCAGAGCTCAGAACCTCTAACTCAGAACCAAAGAGGTAGGTGGGAATAGAAGGGGAAAGGCAGAGATGTATATATTAGAGTATCCCTTTGAACTTGGCAGTTTCTATGGAAACAGGCTCAGCCAATAAGGTTAACCAGGGGGTAGTGGGGAGGGTGTGCAGCACAGGGCCTTTGTTGGCACGCTAGAGATTCAACAGCATTCGACTTTATTTACATTGTCAAGATCTCGCAGGGTTTGAAGCCCCTTAATACCTCACACTTCCTTCATGTCCTGGAATTAGCTGGAGTGGGGCGAGACCGAGAGACAGTTGAGAGGTGGGCATGTGTGGCTTGCTCAGCCCTGGAATCTCCAAGGTCGGGGGTAGGGGGGCATACAGCATTTAAGGGCACAGCCTCCACCTCCCTGGCCCTCCAGAGAGCCAAAGTTCCTGCCTCACTACACATCTGCACATCACTAGGAACCAGTTGGACTCCTGGTGTAGCGCTGTAGGATCAGCACTGGACTGTAGACCACAATGTCGGTGGTTAAGACCCATCAGCTGCTCCTCAGAAATCTTATACAGGGTTTCTATGAGTCAGAACCTACTCAACGGCACTTAATTAAAATTCAACAACAACAAAGCTTCTCATATACAATCATGCGGGGCGCCCCACCTCACCTGGCCTCCACAGAGCTCACCATGCCTTTCTGCAAAGAGGAAAATGAGACCATTAATCCAGTTCCTCAAATATTTATGGAAAACTTGCTCTGGGCTGGGCATATGCATTTCCTCTTACAGGAGCCAAGGGTGGAAATTCAAATTAAAAACCACAATGACATACCATTTCACACACATCAGAATGGTCAATATTTAAAAGTCTAAGGAGTTCTGGTAGCATGTTGTTAAGTGTCATCAAGTTGGTTCTGACCCATAGTGACCCCAAGAAGTGGCTGGTGAGCTTGAACCGCCGAGCTTGCTGTTCAAATGGCATTAACCCACAGCACCACACCAGGACTCCTCATAGTAGTTACAAAATGGGCTGTTAATCTCACACTACCAGTGGTTCTGTGGGAGAAAGATGAGGCTTTCTGCTCCCGTAACGATTTATAGCCTCAGTAACCCACAAAGTCAGTGGTTCAAACCTGCCAGCCTTTCCTTGGAAACCCTTTGCAGGGTCACTATGAGTCAGAACCGATTCCCAGGCACACCACCACCAATGATACCAAGGGTCAGCACAAAGGAAACTACAAGCATTTACAACTGCTTGTGATGGTGTCAATTAGTACAGTCACCTGGAAAGCAAGTGGCAGTAACTAAGAGAGCTGACCACCAGCCATCTGCAGGTTTATGGTAGTAGGTGTGTTGCTCAAAACTATGTCACTGGTATTTCAAATCCCATCAGAACCACCCATGGTGGACAGGTTTCAGCAGGGCTTTCAGACTAAGATAAGAAAGCCTGATGATTTACTTCACAACAGAACATTCTCTGACTAGTTTGCTCTGGACACATTATTCAAAACCCAACCCAAGCCATTGCCACTGAGTTCATTCTAATAGTGATCCTATAGGACAGGATAGAAGTGTCCCCTTAGCGTTTCCAAGGCTGTAAATCTTTACAGAAACAGACTACCACATCTTTCTCCCATGGAGCATCTGGTGGGTTTGAACCACTGATCTTCTGATTAGCAGCCAAGTGCTTAGCCACGGTGCTACTAAGGCACCTTGGAAACATCACTGTTGTTTCTGTTAAGTACCATCACGTTTGTTCCAACTCACAGCAGCCCTGTATAGGGTTTCCAAGGAGAGGCTGGTGGGTTTGAACTGCTGACCTTGTGGTTGGATCAGGCCGGTGCTTATTTACGGCACCGTTCCAGGACAGGATCAATTACTGAAAGATGACCTCATGTTTGGTGAAGGAGAGGGCCAGTGATGGATGATGAGGTATGGACTGGCACACAGCTGCAACGATAGACTTGAACATGCCTGTGATTATGAGGATGACGAAGGACGAGGCAACACTGGGAACTGCTGCACATAAGGTTGCCCCCAGTCACAGTCAATTCCATGGAAGTTAGTTAGCTAGCTTCCTCACAGAGCTGAAAATATGCATGGCAAATCCACTTCGGCATACAAATCCTAGACCTGTACAGTCCAATACAGTAGCCAGTGGCCCACAGGTTGCTACTGAGCACCTGAAAAATGGCTGCTCTGATTTAAGATATGCTGTGAATGGATGAAACACCCAGTGGGATGAAACACTCCGTGTGAAAAAGGAGAGGCTAAGCAGCTCCTTAATAATTTAAAAAATACTTATTACGTATTGAAATGATCATATTTAGCTCCATTGGGGTAAACAAAGTATACTCAAATTAATTTCACCTGTTTACTTTTCCTTTTCTTTCCTTTTTTTTTAACATTTCAAATTATATCTGTGACTCACATTATGTTTCATTGGCTAGCGCTGCTCTACAGAAACACACATACAGGCCCAAACAGACTCTTCCTCATAGCGGACAAAGCAGAAACAAATGATCCCCAACAAGGAAACCCACACAATGTGCACAGCAGTCAAGATGAATGAGCTGAGTAAGCCTGGAGCAGCTGAGTAAGCACGATTCAAAACAAATGCGCAAAATATGTAAAATATGAAACAAATAAATACACATATATACGTTTTTTTAAGTACATGCAATGTCATAAAAGGATCTAGATATGTAGTAAAAACACAATCTGCAGCCCAGAAGGCTCCACACCAAATTGATTCCAGTAGCTGCTTCTTGGAAAGAGAGTAGAGCAGAGACACCGACATCTTCCTCTGTCACGTTTTATTTCCTCAATTGAGGAAAGTGTTGCCAGATATTTTCGGGTGGCAGTTGTGTGTCGTGGAGTTGGTTCCGACTCATAGCGACTCTGTATAGGGTTTCTGAGGCTATAAATCTTTACAGGAGCAGAAAGCCTCATCTTATTCCCAGGGAGCAGGTGGTAGATTCGAACTGCTGACCTTCCAGTTAGCAGCCCAACTCGTAACCCCCTAACGCTACCAGGGCTCCATTTTTCTGAGCTTGTTGTTAAGTGCCATAAAGTAAGTTCTGACACATAGTGACCCTGTATAGAAGTTTCTGAGTAACAGATGGTGGGTTTGAACTGCCGACCTTGTGGTTAGCAGTCCAGTGCTTATTCTACAGAACCACACCAGGAGTAGGAAGTAAGCACACAGTTTGTTTGCTACATTATTCTCTAGATTTTCTGGTCTACATTTTTTCCCCAGTGAAGTAGCATGGGAGTTGTTTTAGCTGCTGGCGGGCTTCCGTTTCCCACGAAGGTACTGGGGAAGGTGAGCTGTCCCTAAGCGCCCTTCTTCAGACCACTCTGCTTTCTGAAGAATCCTTGTGCTGAGTCCTCTAGGAGCTGTAGGGGAGGCAAGAAGGGAACCACAGCATCAGCTGGGCATGGTAAAACCTGAGGCAGCTGGCAGGAGGCCTAGTGAACCAGAGAGGAGAAGGAAGATGCTTGGGGACAAAAGGGTGCAGATCTCAGACTCAGAGGGCCCAGACTTTTCACAAAGGAAAATCCTGGGAGAGGAGGGGCAGGAAGGGATGGGGCTGGTTTCCTCTTCCAGGGGGAATACAGGCCCATCAGTGCCCTCAAGTTACCGGAGATTTGCAGGATAGTCACTTCCTGAACCAAAGTAAAAATCATGGTTATTCTTCCATGAAATGACTCTCCCTGTGCTGTCCGTACGGGAAGGATAAAGCCTGGGTGCACAGGTGGGGACACAACCCACCTATCCCATGCCTAAGGGAGCAGCGGCAGGTGAGCCCAGAAGCAGGGACCACATGGGCAGAAGGCGTGTGTGCAGGTCTCATGGGCCATCCCAGTCACTGCCATCTCCAAGGTGCACCCCCGGCTGCAGCCCATCGTTGGCCAGAGTTGTTAACTGGGGAAGTGCAGGTTGCTTGGAAACAGCAGCTTGGCACTGGGGTGACCTCATCAAACAAGTAGCAGAGATGCTAATTCTCTTCTGTCAGGAATGAATAATCAAATATCCTTAGACTTCAGCTGAAAATAAACTGCCTGCAGATGCCTGGCCTGCCCAACTCCACCCAGCCCAAGCTAAGCCTCCCTGCAGCCCTATGAGCCTTACATATCAGGCCTAAGTCTGGTGGAGCAAGTGGCTCTCCCTGATGACAGCAGGGTCCAAGTGATGAAGACCGTGGGACAGACAGTCTTTCCACTGCGCTACAGGTAACATGTCTCCCTGCTCCTGGGTTTGCTCCTGGCCAGCCTATTGAGGACTGAGAGGAGGCTCCCCCTCACCTTGTCACCCAGGCTCAGGAACTAGGTTGGCAGTGATGACTGGGTACCTACCATCCCTGAATCCCTAAACTGGGGGAAGCATTCTGGGGCTGCTAGAACCTAATGTGTGTTGTTTCCTTTTAACAATGCCTCCTGGGATGCCTAAGAATAATGATAATAATAATAGGAGGAGTTGTTGTTGTTAAGTGCCATTGAGTTGGTTCTGACTCAGAGACCCTGTGTAAAATTTCTGAGGAGTGGTTGCTGGGTTTGAACCGCTGACCTGGCAGGCCAGTGCTTATTATACGGTGCCACATAAGGAGTGGTCATAATGACACATTAATAATAATAGCTAACACTATTCAGTATTTACTATGTGCCAGGCCCTGTCCTAAGGAGCTCTGGTAGTGTAATGGTTATGAATTGGTCTGCTAGCCTCAAGGTTAGCAGTTCGAAACTACCAGCTGTTTTGCAGGAGAAAGATGAGGAGTTCTGCCCCCGTAAAGATTTACAGCCTGGGAAATCCTGTACGGGGTTGCTATGAGTTGGAACCAACTCCACAGCACACAGCCACCACCACCAGGCCCTGTCCTAAGCACTTTTGAGGTATCAAACCAATTTAATTCTCACAACAATCCAATGAAGATTATTAATAGCAATTATAAGAATATGTAATATATAAAAACTCCTCATTTTCTAAGATTTCTATTCATGACAAACACCACCCAGAACTCAATCCAGATATAGAAGTATTTAAAATAAAACAAACCTTCAAGACTGAAAATAGGGAACGAAATATATCAATGTATAATAAAGTCAACTACAAAGCAAAAAGACAGAATAGTGTAGATACAGAACGTCCAAATGGCAAGAGTCGGGTAAATTTCAAGATAAAGCAGACTGTCTTAAGCAGGGAAAAATTTAATAAGTTACAGGGTAACCTCAAAGAAAAATAATACACCTGCACATCAAAATAAAAAAGAGGAAAACCAGAAAAATTTAGTAAACATTAACACAACAGAAATGAAAATTAAAAGAAAACCCATAAACAAAATGAACTCAACATAGAAAATTGTGTGGAACAAAGAATCCAGCAGCACCACAAAACACACACACACAGAGAAACAACAGTAAGCTCATACCTAATGATAATTACACTGAGTGTAGATAAATTACATGTACCAGTCAAGAGGCATAAAGAGCAGAGTGGATAGGAAAACAGGAACCTTCAACATGCTGTCTATAAGAGACATATCAAAAAGATGGAGACAGCCTAAATGCCCATCAACAGAAGAATGGTTAAACAAACTTTGGTACATACACACAATGGAATACTAACAAACACGGAAGAATGATGATGAATCTGTGAAAACGCATCACAGCCTGGTTAAACCTGGGGGACATTATGCTGAGTGAAATTAGTCAATCACAGAAGGACAAACATTATATGAGATCACTGTTGTTAAAAAAAAAAAAAAAGGCTTTCTTGATAAAACAAACAATCTATGATGGTTAAGGAGGCGAGGGAAGGGAAATTATTCACGGGCTAGAGGGTAGACACATGTTACCATGGGTGGCAGCGTAGGCAATATACAAGTGGGAGGTTGGCAGAGGAAAGATGAAGGTATCGGGAGACATAGGAAGGAATGCAATAGTTAATGTGAATAGAGGTAAATGCTAACTGTTGATACATGGAGGGGACTGCAATCACGTAGTGAAACAAAGTAGATGGTTTGTTGAACCTAAAACTCAGGATCTGCTCCATAAACTCAATTAACAATAAAAAGTAAAAAAAAATTAAATAATGAAAGAATGTCATTTTGACAGGCAAGAAGCCCAAATCATGGTGAAGTTAGGTGATTGGCTCAAAGCCATGGATTTAATCTGAGGCAGAGCTGGGGTTCTAGCTCCACTGTGATCTGTCTGTTTCCACAACATTGCTGGTCTTGATAAATGGGACTTTTCACACAGACCTCAGGCTCTGTGATGCCTCCCTCAGTGCTCTGTCCACATTCATAACAGCAGCAGTCAGGGGGCTCCCATTCATTTACCCACATACTGAGTACTGGGCTGCTTCTGGGAGCACTGATGATAGACAAGGTACAGTCTGTACTTTCACAGTGCATGGTTTGGGGAAAGCAAGCAGCTATGATGTTGATAGGTGCCATCGAGTGCTATGATGTGCAGGTGTACTATTTTTCTTTGAGGTTACCCTGTAATTTATTAAATTTTTCCCTGCTTAAGACAGTCTGCTTTATCTTGAAATCTACCCAACTTCCTTGCCATTTGGACGTTCTGTATCTACACTATTTCATCTTTTTGCTTTGTAGTTGACTTCATTATACATTGATATCTTTGGTTCCCTATTTTCAGTCTTGAAAGTTTGTTTTCCTTTAAATACTTCAATATCTGGATTGAGTTCTGGGTGGTGTTGTCATGAATGGTAACCTCAGAAAATGACCCTATGCACAGCAGAATGACACACTGTCTGGTCGTGTGCCAACCTCACACTACTGCTGCCACTGTGCCAATCCATCTTATTGGAGGTCTTCCTCTTTTTCTCCGACCCTCCACTCTACCAAACATGATATCCTCGAGGAGCTGTCCCTACCGACAATATGTCTGAAGTATGAGAGACGAAGTCTGGCCATCCATAACTCAAATGCATAAATTCTTCTACGGTCTTCCTTATTCACTGCCCAACTTTCACATGCATATAAGGTTACTGAAAATACCACAGCTTGAACCAGGCATACCTTAGTCCTCAAACTGACATCTTTGCTCTTGAACACTTTAAAGAGGTCTTGTGCAGCAGATTTGTCTAATGCAATCCATCATTTGATTTCTTGACTGCTGCTTCCATGACTATTGATGGTTGTTCCAAGCAAAATGAAGTTTTTGACAACGTCAATCTTTTCGTCATTTATCTTGATATCATTTATTGGCCCAGTGGTGAAGACTTTTGTTTTCTTTACATTGAGGTGTAACTCATATGGAAGGCTGTGCTCTTTGATCTTCATCTGTAAGTATTTTAAATCCTCTTCTCTTTCAGCAAGCAAGGTGGTATCATCTGCACATTGCATGTTGTTAATGAGTCTTCCTCTAATCCTGATGCCATGTTTTTCTTCATATAATCCAGCTTTTCAGATTATTTGCTCAGCATACAGATTAAATGAATATGGTGAAAGAATACAACACTGGCACACACCTTTTCTAATTTTACACCATTTGGTGTTACCTTGTTTTGTTTGAACAGCTGCCTCTTGGTCTATGTACAGGTTCCTTGTGAGCACAATTAGGTGTTCCAGAAAACTCATTCTCTACAATCTTGTCCATAGCTTGTCATGATCCACACAATTGAAAGCCTCTGCATAGTCAATAAAAAACAGGTAAACATCTTTCTGGTATTCTCTGCTTTCAGCCAAGATCCACCTGATGTCAGCAATGATATCTTCATTCCACATTCTCATCTTGAACCTCTAGCAGTTCTTGGATAATGTACATTTGCAGCTGTTTTTGAATTATCCTCAGTAAAATTTTACTTGCATGAGATATTAATGATATTGTCCTATGTCACTAATATCTCATGCAAATAAAATTGTGCATAGTTTTGGGGAAGCAGGTAGCTATAATGGCTCCAATGAGGGGAGGAGCCGAGGGACTACATGTGAAGGGGTGGGGAAGGCTTCTTTGAGGTCACTTCTAGCTGAGGACTGACCAGAAGAAGCCAGACAAGAATGTAAAGGGCGTTGAAGACACAGCCTCAAGTACAGAGAGGTCAGAAGGTGTCTGGAGTGTGGTCTGACAACAGAAAGCTCAGTGTTGGGGGAACCGGGGGTGAAGGAGGCAGAGGCTAGGATGTGAAGAGTCTCATGAGTTATTCTCTGGAGCCTGGACTGAAGCAGGGCAGAAGCAAGGAGTGATCACTGGGTCTGACAGATCTCTCCAGTTGCTGGGTAGAAGTGGGAGGTGGGAAGGGAAGCAGAGCTGGAGGCAGGAACCATTTCTGAGGAGATGGTAGAGGTCCAGGTGAGAAACAGCAGCCAAGACAAGGGGCAGCAGAGGGAGTGGAAGGAGGCGTGGCTTTGAGTGTCATCAAAAACTCCACAGGTACAAGGCAATGGGTTGGAGAGGGGAAGGTGCCAAGAATGACCAAGGTCTCAGCTTGGGAGATGGATGGATTCAGTATATCTGGTTTTACCTCCTTATTCCTTTTCCCTTTCCTGTAATAGTGGGTGGGCTCTTAGTGTTTTTGGCTAAGAGAGGATCATTAGCTGTGGGGTCTCCAATCCAACTGACTCATTTTACAGAGGGTACCTGGGGTCTAAGGTGAGAATTCCCTCCCTCGCATGACTCTCTCTCAGTTGAAGGACAGGGGACCTGAAGACCAGCATTGGATCCTCCATTCCAGTCCTGTCTCCATAAAGCCCACTCAGTGAGGAAGAACTGATGTCATGCACATAGCATATCTCAGCTCAGCATGCCTAGACCATTCCCAGGGTTTACAGGGGCAACCTAGAGTCAAGGCACCAGGCCCAGGCTTTCTTCCAGGGCACAAAGGAGGCCAAGGTTTGAGCGGGTTGGGGCTGACCGGTCCTCTCCCAACACTCGTGAGTCTCTGAATGAAGACCCTCTGGCAGGGAAAACTCACCAGCTTCTGGAAGAGGTGGCCCATGGTAACCTGGCTGTCCCACTGCTGCACCTTGGGACAGAGGTTGTCATAGAACTCCTTGTGGATCTCATAGATGTCCTGGATCTTGTAGAAAATGGTTTCGATCTGCTGGATGGTGAGCACGGGCTGGGAGGTGGTAGCTGTGGCCTTCAGGGGTTTCATGGGCTGGGTGAGGGAGAGAAAAGAAGAGTGGTGGTGAGGAGTACAGAAACCAAGGGTCCACAGATCCAGGGCAGACTGTAGCAATGACCGGCCCAGCTTGCTGCTAGCGTCATGCCTAAACAACGTCACCTGCCTTCAGGGCACCAGAAGTGTGGTTTGTACCAAGATGTTGTTACTGACAGCAGACCCCAAGAAACCCCACTCATTGCAAGGAGAGGGAGCCTGGGACAGAGCCAAGGCACACTCCTCCCACCCTCAGCTAGGCCCTACAGCACCCAGCTCCCGCCATTAATGGATTTGCTCATCAGTTTTACATTACCCATGTCTTTCTCCCACCAAAGCTTCATGTCCTGAGTCATGAGCTTCCTTCTCATACTTCATTGGAACTATAGGGCTGAGTGGGAACTCCACCCATTAGAAACTTTCTTCCAAGATACAGAGCATAGTTTTAGGACTCTAGAGTTAGAGTCTCAAAGATTCAAGACCAGTCTCAGCTTCATTGATACTCTATTTTCCTATCAATTATCACAGCGCGAGGAAGCAGGGGCACATGCGCCATGCTCCCATTGCCAACACCTGTGTCAAACATTGCTCTCCCATTACCTACACCTGTGTCAGACATGGTGACGTGATCACAACTCTACCACTGAGCCTGGCTATAGTCTCACTCTCTTCCTCAATGTCAGGCAGTTATTCTGTCAGGCCTGCTTGTCTACCTCAGTAAGTTCCAGGGCCTACATGTGGAAAGCGGGAGGTAACATCAGTAACTCAGGAGTGCTACCCACTTCCTACCCACACTGGCTGGGAGCTGGAGCCATCAGTAGGACGAGGGTAATGAAGCAGGGGTGCCTTTCCTTCAGCTACTTTTCTGTATTTTCTAAATCATCTGCAATGAGTAAACATGAAGTTTTATAATCAGAAAATAATGCTATTATAAATTTATAGTGGAAACAAACCAGTGGACACTAATATGATACTGATATTTCTCCCTTGGTTGACATAAAAGCTCCCAAAGTCTCCCAATCCATCACTTGAAAGGCCCTCCGAGAGACAGGTTTTGGAAACCTGCCTCACAGAGGAGGAGTGAGGGGAGAGTGTGTTTATCTGGAAGACAGAGACCTGAGTCAGCTCTGGTGATATTCTCCATCTATCTGAAGGGCTGTGTGGAAAGAGGCCAGAGACTTAATCCAAGTTACTCTGGAGACTCAGGAGGAGTGGGGAGAAGTTTTGAAGGCAGATAGGGACACACTAGTGCTCTCCATCTCTTTTCTCTGGGAATTAGATAGGGAGCTTTCTGATAAAATAAACATGCTAGCAGAAAACAGGCAACTCAGCTGGAAATGCTGGGCTAGAGGGAAGACCTAAACTGAGGGCAACCAAAGCTGTCGCTGGCTCCCTCTGGAAAGTGAGCACCAGGCTTGAGCCAACTATGGCAGCCTAGCTCCCAGCCAAGCTCCATTCCCTCCTCCTAGCTGCTCACCCTGATGGTGGCAGTGCCCAAGTTTGTCCACAAGAAGTTCCATGTACTCAAATACCCAGACAATGTTCTGATTCCTGGTTCTCTTGTTCTCTGAGCTCTAAAATGTCCAGACAGGAATGACGAAGGCAGGAAAAGGCAGAACTTCCTTTTTACACTCTCAGCTGGAACCATTTGACCCCCAGTGCCCAGTCCTTGCTAGGAAAGCAAGATGGGGTTCAACTTGGTGCAGGCCAGGTAGCATAAGTTTGAATCCCAACTTGGCCACTTCATAACTATGGACAAGTCACCTCCCATCTCTGGGCCTTAGTGGCTTCATTTGCAAAACTGGGATAATGTTACTTTCCTTAGAGGACTACTGAGAAGGTTGAAAGTCATAATTTAAGAATTTATATAAACACCTAGTATGTGCCTGATGCCTACAAGGTAACAAAAGTTAGCTGCTACTATGATTACTATTCACTCCACAAATCTATACCAAGTGTCTAAGGTGAGGGCAGACTAGGAACATTCAGTGCTGGATAAAGACATATACATCCCTGCCCTCATGGAACTTCCATTCTAGTAAGGTTTCCCAGGCTTGGGAAGAGACAGAATTAGCAATACAAGTAAACACACAAACATAGAATTGCACAGAGTGATTAGTGCAATGAAGGAAATGAAGAAGGTGGAGCCTCCTGAGACCAGACAGTGAACAACAGTTTCTCTACAGAGCATGGGGGAAGGAAAGAGAATTCCAGGCAGATTTCTTCAATACCTGGCCCTGTGTTGGGAACTATCTTGGTGGGAGAGAGGAACCTGGTACTTGGAGAGTAACGGCAAGTGGGCATGATGTGGGAGGTAAAGGAGGTCTAAGGTAAGGCTGGCGGTGTAGGCAGAGGCCAGATTATACAGGGCCTTGAAGACCAGGAAGGAGTGCAGTATTAAATCATGATTGGTAAGGCACTGGGAGGCTTTAAGAAGGGGAGTAATGGGATCCAATTTTCTTCTCAAGATTCACAATTTCTGCTTTGGAGAATTTTGTAATGTATTCAGTAAACTGGATCAACACGAATGAGACACGCAGTGACAAACCCAGTTGCTGTAGAGTCGATTCTGACTCATGATGACCTCATCATGTGTGGCAGAGCGGACAATGCAAGACAGGATATTACCCAACAGAGACTGTAAACACCAACCACATGATCACAAGATTGTGCTGGAGCACTTATAGGGTGTCACAAAGAAGGTGACGGGAGCAAGGTCTCACAGGAAGGTGGGAAGATCTGAGCAGGTACAAGGGTTAAGCATACCATTCAGGGAAACAGAAGGAACTAGGAGCCAAAGCAGAACCCTAGATGGGTGTCCAGGCTCAGCTTCATAGGCTCCCAACACTCTGAAGGTTACAGATTCAGGATTGACATCAAAAAGTTTATCCTTTTAAAAACCTCTTCCCAGAATCCAATGGATGGGCTGAAGTCACCACAGGGTCCCAGAACCACCAATCCTTGCCCCCACTAAAGCAGGAACAAAGGGAATTGGGAAGGAACTGTCTAAGGAAGGGAAAGGGGCAGGACTTTTCCGAAGCTGCTGGAGAGACATCTATCTTCTCTGGTCTACATAAAGAAGACACAACATTCGCTTCCTCCTGAACTTCTCACTCTGTCTGCTAAAGGGGAAGAATCGGCCACTCAGCAGCAGCAGGTCACATGAATGGGGTGTGCACTGGGGCAACAGATGGTTCTCAGGACAACATCAGGGACCTTTGCTCTTAAGCCTGATTTCACCCAGGGCAAGGAGAATGGTCTGGGTGTGTGTCCTTGGTGGGTAGGTGACTCTTGAAGGCAATTATTTTTATCAGGCGACACCCTGCATCATATAGGCCTGGAGGTGAGAAGGACAGATGAAAGGCAAAAGTAACTGAATCCTGAACTTTGATACTGCGCCCAGGTGCCCTCATGCTAGTTACCTCATCCCTCCCCACAGGGATGTCTCCACTTTGCTGTATTAAGTGCCACAGAGTCAGTACTGGCTCACAGTGACCCTGTATAGGGTTTCCAAGGATAAACTGGTGGGTTTGAACCAATGACCTTGTGGTTCAAACCATCCTTGTGGTTCAGAGTGTTTTATCCTCCAGGGTTACACCCGGACTCCTTCTCTACATTTTGTTATTGTTGTTAAGTGCCTTCCAGTTGGTTCTGACTCATATAACCTACACAGGGTTTCTGAGGAGCAGCTGGTGGGTTTGAACTACTGACATTGTGGTTCTCCGTCTAGTGCTGATCCTACAACACCACACCAGTAAGTTCGCTCTCCACCTTGTTGTTATTCAGTGCCATTCCAACCCATAGCGACCCTGTATAGGGTTTCCAAGGAGCAGCTGGTGAGCTTGAACCGCTAACCTTGCGGTTCAAACCAACTTTGCAGTCTAGCGCATTAACCCACAGCACCACACCAGGACTCCCTCACTGCCTTATAAGGGGGGGGAATGAATTCTAAGAAAAGAGCTCTGAGTGACCACAGTGCCAACCTCAGCTCCCAACTTCAGGCAGTTGTTTGTGTGCTCTGTCCCGCAACAACTTGCCTGCTCACTTCCTACACCTTCTACCTGAGGGGCCTGGAGGGGTCTTCCAAAAGGTCACAGAAAAATCAAATTAAAAGATAACGGCATTTTTCCACTAACTTTTTTGAAGCCCTGCGGTGTATCAGCAAGCACAAGAAGGATGACCTCATTAATCTATTTTACAGATAAGGAACATGAGATGCAACAGGACTCCACACCCCAAAGCCAACTGTTGGAATAAAATTCAAGAGAAACGGACCAGCTGTGATCCAGGGGTGGGCAACTGTCTCACAACCAGTGCCAAAGCTAACTCTTCTTCCCCTAAATCTGGAAGATGTGGAATCACATACATTTTATTTTGTCTCTCTTCCTCCTCTGCCTCAGTCCATGCTCCCAGGCCTCCTTCATTTGTAATCTGAAGCCACCAGGATCCTAGAGGGTTCCAGAAGATTATTAACCCATGGCCCTAGCCAGCCACCCTGAGGGCTCCTGTGTGGCGTCCCTGTCAGAGCTTGTGTGTGTGTACACAGTCTTAGGTACACACCTCAAGCGTTTGCATATCAGGAAGTATAAAGCTGAGAAAATAAGTCAAAAGGGAGCTGAGCTGTGGGAATGGGGGTGGGGTGAAAATGAGATATGAGGGTGGGAGGAGGAAGCCCGCAGACAGAGAAATTTTTCTGAGCCAGCCCCTTTGTTAGATCACCCAAAGACCAGAGGGCTGAGCTTGCCTGTAGCTGAGGAGGGAGGGGAGAGAGCGCTTGATTCCTTATCTCAGTCTGTGGCAGTGGAGTGGCAGGCCCCCTCTTCCTGAGCCTCCAGCCATAGATCTGGCCTCTGAGCTGAGCTCTCCTCACTCCCCCAAGCCTCTGCTCAATCAAAAACCAACTAGGGGCCCAGGAAGAACCCCTGGGAGTAATAGCCTGCCCAGGCACCTAAAGAAAGGGGGCTCCAGTCTCATGGTCTTTGTTTAGGGGCATGAACCCTTAAGCAAGTGGAGGGTGGGGGTCTGGGCCCTTGAATTTGTTATCTTTGCCCAGACAAATGGAAACAAAATAGACCTGATGACAATTTGGGATCTCAGAGTGGTAAGCTTCTGTGGAGGACCGGAGCCGTGCCCTCCTTCAGGGACAGGTTGTGTTGATAGAAACAAGTAAGTCCAAACCTGTCTCTCCCAGTACTAGAGAAAAACAACAGTAGCTAACACAGTGGTGAGAGGCATCCGTGGTTCTCAGTGGGCGAATTCACCCCTTATACATGAGAGACCTGGGTTTCCATTCACTGACAGTGTACAGCATGCAATCATGCTGCTATCATGCTGACCAGGTCTCAGCAGAGCTTCCAGACGCAGATGGGCTAGGAAGAAAGACCTAGAGCTCTACTTCTGAAAATCAGCCTGACGAAAATGGTCTACCACAAATTGTGGGGATGCCAGAGAATTAGGCAGCATTTTGTCCTGCTATACCTGGGATCCCCTAGGTCTGTAGGTACCAGGTTCTCTTCTAAGAGATTTCCATATTACAACTCTTTTAGCCCTTACAACTACCATAAGAGAATACTATTAGTATACCCATTTTATAGATAGAGAAAGACTGGTTTTTTGTCTGTCCTCTTTCCTCCAGTAAATTATTTGAGTACCTAAATACCTGGCATGGAATCTTGGTGTAGTGCTGTGGTTTAATGTGCTGGACTGAAAAGTCGGTTTGAACTGCAAGATCAGTGGTTCAAGCTCACCAGCTGCTCCTCAGAAATCCTATGCAGGTTTGCTATGGGTTGGAACTGACTCGACAGCACTTAACAAGTACCTGGCATTGTATCAGGGTACCTTGGTCTTGTTCGTAATCCCAAGAACTAAAGAGAGAAGGTAATTGTTATTATTTTCATCTTTGGTGGTGTTGGTGGCTGTGTGCCACGGAGTTGGTTCCGATTCATAGCGACCCTGTACAGGGTTTCCGAGGCTGTAAAGCTTTATGGGAGCAGAATGCCTCATCTTTCTCCAGCAGAATAGCTGGTAGTTTCGAACTGCTGACCTTGCAGTTCACAGCCCGATTCATAACCACTATACTACCAGAGCTCCTTATGTTCATCTTTAGATGAGGAAAATGAGGCTAAAGGAGTTTCTGCATGGCTTGCCCTAAGCCAGTGCTTTTCATACTCATAATCCATTCAAGAAGCAATATGACCTAGTACAAGAAACACACATACACAGACACATGTTGGTGGTACCATTCATTTAGTTGTGACTCAGTGATTCAATGTACAACTTAACGAAACACTGTCTGGTCCTGCACCACCCTCACAATCATTCCTGTGTTGCAGCCTCTGTGTCAACTAATCTCATTGAGGATCTTACTCTTTTTCACTGATCCTCTACTTTACCAAGCATGATGCCTTTCTCCAGGGTCTACTCCCTCCTGATAACATGCCCAACACCCTTGCTTCCATGACCAAGACAGATTTGCTTATTTTTCTGGCAGTCCACAGTATATTCAAAATTCTTTGCTAATACCATAATATTCAAATACATTACATCAACTGCTCTTCAGTCTTCCTTATTCATTGTCCAGTTTTCATACGTATATGTTATTAAGTGCGGTCGAGTCAGTTCACAACCCTGTATAAGGATTCCAAAGCTGTAAATCTTTTTGAGATCAGAAAGCCTCATCTTTCTCTTGCAGAGCAGCTGGTGGGCTGGAACCACTGACCTTGTGGTTCACAGTCCAATGCTTATCCTACAGAGCCACTGCACTCTGCCACATACATATGTTGGTGGTGGTGGCATTGTTATTGGCTTGAGTCAGGGACACTTGAGTTCTCAAAGTGACATCTTTGCTTTTTAATACTTTAAAGAGGTCTTTTGCAGCAAATTTGCCCAATGTAATATTTATTTGATTTCTTGACTATTATTTCCATGAACACTGATTGTGGATCCAAGAAAAATAAAATCCCTAACAACTTCAATCTTTCCTCCATTTATTATAAGGCTGCCTATTTTTTTTTTTTTTTTGGCCCGATTGTGAGGATTTTTGTTTTCTTTATATTGAGGTGTAATCTATACTGAAGGCTGTACTTTTTGATCTTCATTAATATGTGCTACAAGTCCTCTTCACTTTTCAGCAAAAAAGCTTGTGTCATCTGCACATCACAGGTTGTTAATGAGTCCTCTTCCAATCTTTATGCTGCATTTTTCTTTATATAGTTCAGCTTCTTGTATCATTTGCTCAGCACATAGGTTGAATAAGTATGGTGAAAGGATATAACCTTGATGCATACTTTACCTGACTTTAAACAATGCAGTATCCTCTTTACCTGTTTGAATGACTGCTTCTTGGTCTATGCATAGGTTTCATTATGAACACAAATTAAGTATTCTGGAATACCCATTCTTCATAATATTATCCATTATTTGTGATGATCCACACAAAGTATTGTCAAATGCCTTTGTATAGTCAATAACTAAAACACAGTTAAACATCTTTCTGGTATTCTCTTATTTCAGGCAAGATCCATCTGATTTCAGCAATGATATTCTCTTCATTGCACATCCTCCTCTGAACTCAGCTTGAATTTCTGGCAGTTGTTCGTTGATATACTGCTGTAACCATTTATTACCTTTAGCAAACTTTTATTTGTGTGTGATATTAATGATATTGTTCAATAATTTCCACATTGGATCATCTTACTTTGAAATGGGCACAAATAAGGATCTCTTCCATTCTATTAGCCAGGTAACTGTCTTCCAAATTTCTTGGCATAGCAGAGTGAGTACTTCTAACCTTGTATTCCTTTGTTGAAAGATCTCAGTTTATATTCCATAAATACCTAAAGCCTTGTTTTTCACCAGTGCCTTCTTCAATGAAGCTTAGACTTTTTCCTTTGGTACTTCGATATCATCAGTTCTTGATTATAGCTACCTCCTCTAATGGCTGAATGTCAACCAGTTCTTTTGGTATAGTAACTTTTGTGTATTTCTCCTGTCTTCTTTTGATGCTTCCTGATATTTTCAATATTTTGCCCAAAGAATCTTTCAATATTGCAAGTCAAGGCTTGAAAATTTTCTTCAAGTTTTTTCAGTTTTAGAAATGCTGAGCATGTTATTCCCTTTTGGTTTTCTAACTCTAGGTCTTTGTACAAATCATTATAATACTTTACTTTGTCTTTTCAAGCTACTCTTTGAAATTTTCTGTTCAGCTATTTTACTTCATCATTTCTTCCAGTTACTTTAGTGTATCTATGTTCAAGAGCAAGTTTCAGTCTCTTGTTACATTCATTTTGTTTTCCAATAACTTTTTGTTTTCTTCATGTATGATGTTCTTGATGTCATCCCACAACTCTTCTGGTCTTCATTCATTAGTGCTTAATACATCAAATCTGTTCTAGAAATGTTCTCTAAATTCAGGTGAGATATACTCAAAATTGTACTTTGGTTCTTGAGGACTTGTTTTAACTTTCTTCTGTTTCAACCTGAACTTGCATATAAGCAATTAGTCTGTTTCACAGTCAGCCCCTGGCCTTGTTTTGGTTGATGATATTGAGTTTCATCATCCCTTCCTACAGATGTCGTCAACTTGATGCCTGTGTATTACATTTGGCCAGGTCCATGTGTATAGTCGCTGTTTATGTTGCTGAAAAACAGTATTTGCAATAAACAATTTGTAGGTCTTGCAAAATTCTATCATGCAATCTCTGGTGTCATTTCTATCATCAAGGCCATATTTTCCAACTCCTGAGCCTTCTTTGTTTCCAACTTTCATATTCCAATCACTAGTAATTATCAATGCATTTTGATTGCATGCTTGATCAATTTTATTCCACAGATGTTGGTAAAGATCTTCAATTTCTTCATCTTTGGCAATAGTGGCTAGTGCATAAATTTGATTAACAGTCATATTAGCTGGTCTTTTGTAGGTATATGGATATTATCCCATCACTGATAGCACCGTACTTCAGGATAGATATTGAAGTGTTCTTTTTGACCATGAACGTGACACCATTGCTCTTCAATTTGTCATTCCTGGCATAGTAGACAATATAACTAACTGATTCAAAATGACCAATACCAGTCTATTTCAACTCACTAATGTGAAGATGGCACAGGAATTAGCATTGTTTTGTTCTATTGTATGAATCAGAGCCAAGTCAGCATAATAAAACTACAACATTAATGCCTAGAGTATCGACTTTTATGTGTTCCATTTAATTTCTGACAACTTCCAATTTTCCTAGATTCATACTTTGTACTTTCCATGTTCTGATTATTAATGGATGTTTACAGAAGTTTCTTTTCATTTTGAGTCATACCTCATCAGCAAATAAAGATCCCAAAAGCTTTACTCCATTCAGGTTGGCTCTACTTTGAGGAGGCAGCAATTTCCCAGTTGTATTTTGAGTGCCCTCCAACCTGACGGGCTTATCTTTTGGCATTCTAACAGACAATGTTCCGCTACTATTCATAAGGTTTTCAATGGCCATTTTTTTCAGAAGTAGATCGCCAGCTCCTTCTTCCAAGTCTGTCTTAGTCTGGAAGTTCCACTGAAATCTGTCTGCAAGGGGTGACCCTGATGGTATTTGAAATACTGGTAACATAGCATCTAGAATCACAACAACACACAAACCATCTTAGGATGATAAACAACACACAAGTTCCATGAAACAGTACTTATTCTCACTATGTTAGGTATGCTGGTGAACC
The DNA here is from genome assembly GCF_000296735.1 of Chrysochloris asiatica. Lineage (NCBI taxonomy): Eukaryota > Metazoa > Chordata > Mammalia > Afrosoricida > Chrysochloridae > Chrysochloris > Chrysochloris asiatica. Next base: position 889,195 of record NW_006408572.1, on the reverse strand, counting down.
GTTTTACCTCAGTTCTGGTCTCTGGTCTACCTGCTACACTGCCCTCTTTTGGAAAACGTGCTGTGTATATCAATAAAGTTCTATGACAATCTAACACAAACTCGGTCCTGTCTGTTCCAAAGTGTTCAACCCTTTTGATACAGTGATTCTTTGGGTACTAAATGCCAAGTCCCCCTGGGATATTCAGTGGCTCCATTTCACACCCCAAGTACATAAATGTGCATCTTAACTTTCAGCTCTTAGGTAAGAAGGAGTTTCTACTGATCTATGCCCACATTTCTTATTCCTCCTTCTGCTATCACCTTATGTCTCAGACTGCAAAACACCCAAAGGGAAAGAACTTCTATGTCTCGATCACTCTGCATAATATCCAGACGCATCTCATAAGCACTTTCTTCAGAGACAAAAACATCTTCCATTTGTGTAGTACTTTCACCTTTTTGAAAACATTTTAATATTCACCTCCCAATACATGGAACAGGTATTTTCACCCCATCTCATGGATGAAGAAATTGAGTAACCTCTGTAGAAGGCTAAGGTTTATCTAATGGCTCAGAACTAAAGTACTTCTCACAACGACACAGCCAGCCATTCACCTTGCGTTTCCTAACACAAAGTCTCAAGGCACAGTGGAAAAAAGAAGGCTAGGGCCCCATCTGGCCTTAGAGTACCATAACTGATTAGTAATAGTTACACACCATGGACATGGGCAGCAGGAATGGTAGTGCTGCCCTGTGCTTGCCTCTCCTACCCTGACTGATCCTGTCCCTTCTCAAAGCTGGGGAATTAGAGACACAACACAGACCCTTTCTGGCAATGATCCCAGCTGCCTGAGGCCAAGCTATAAGCAAAACAGCACCGCAGACTCAAAAAAAGGCCCCCTTCCTCTTCAATTCCAAAATCCGTATTAAAGAGTAACTCTGTCCAACAGGTATACCGGAGGGTCCCAGAGCCAACAGATACTCACCAGCAACAGGGCTTCCAGCTGGTTAATGTAGATCTCTTCACTGGCCAGGAACCCTGAGAGAACCAGCTTCCGCATCTCCAGGCCTTTTCCTGCTTCCACCTGCAGCCAAGCAAACCAAAAGCTCATGAGAAAAGAACACAAAATTCTGAGTGGTGTCTTTTCTTGCATTTCCTTTCTTCTTGTAACTAACACTTTCAGAGGGAATAAAAGCAAGATATACTCATTATAAAAATTTGGGAAATAGAAATATCAAAGGGAAAATAATCACTCACACTCCACTGTTTACATCTTGCTTTTTTGTTTTCCCATTTTTTAAAAAAAAAATTCTCACTTCATATCCATCCATCCATCAACTTACCAAACCTCACATCAGAGCAAGATAATACAGGACCTGCCTTCATGTCTGGTGGGCAGTATAATGGTGGATTTAGAGACAGTTAAGTCGATGGAGGGTACAAACAGTTAACCAAAACTGTAGAGGTTCAAGTCAACCCAGAGGCACCTCTACTTTCGAAAAAATCAGCAATGGGATAAAGTTCTACTCTGACACATATGTGGACACTATGAGTTGTACTCAGTGGCAAGTACTTAAAGTGACAGACAGTTAAGAAGATTAAATAAGATTCCCATCCAGAGGGAGGGCACGGTCATAAGGGAGGAAGGAGCAGGGGCCAGAAGCTAAGCTTGGGAACACAGGAGACTCCTGAGGAGGCGATGAGCATGCTGAGAGGAGTAGGGGTGGAAAGAATAGGGACAGACATGGGTCTGGGAGCTTCCAGCTAGACTTCTGACTATATCGCCCTGTCCCTGGAGGCTCATTCCCACACCAGAAAGTGCTGGCTGTGGGTCCCTCAGCCTTACCCACACTGCTCTGCACCTCAATATTTCCTGACCACCTCGCTGTGGAAGGAACAGATGCAAAGTATCTGCTGCTTCCTCCAGAGCAAGGACCACACCCTATTAAAAGACTTAAATGCCCTTCAGTTAACACGACACCTGACACAGAGAATCCAAACCAAACCATACCGCTGTCATCGAGCTGGTTCCAACTCACAGTGACCCTGTGTAAGGCTTCCTAGGTTGTAAATCTTTATGGGAGCAGAAAGCCTCCTCTTCCTCCCAAGGAGTGGCTGGTGGATTTGAATTGTTGGCCTTGAGGTTAACAGGCCAACACTTCACCCACTATGCCACCAGGACTCCTTGGCACAGAGAAAATGCTCAATACCATTTATCCCCAAGTCCTTGAATGCTTCCTTGAGAATCTTTTATACAGCTCTTCCCTTCTGTTCCACCCTTCCACTCTGCTGTGCACCCCAATTCACAAAGGACAATCTCTCATGCACTTGCCTCTGGCAACATACCAGAGCCAGCCCACTCCTCTGAGAAAGCCAGCCGCCTTACACCTTACACTTGGCTAATACTGTAAAATATCATCATTCAGGGATTCAGTTAGGTGGTTCATTCATTTCTTTATTCACTCAACAAATATTTACTAAATGCCTGCCGGACCCTGTAGATATAATGAGAAACAAGCAGACCATAGTTTCTGCTCTCATGTGGCTTATCATTGAGACGGAGAGAAATAAATTAAATAAGGAAAAAAGTAAACACAGGACTATGTTGTTGTTGTCAAGTGACGTCCCCTATAGGGGTTCTGAGGAGGTGGGTTCACATCACCAACCTCACAATTAGCAGTCCAGTGCTTAACCTACATACCACACTAGGACTCCACACGCAGGACTATAAAGTATGTTGTTGTTATTGTTAAGTGCTGACTCATAGCGATTCAGAATAGGGCTTCTGATGAACAGCTGATGAGTTTGAATCGCCGCTGACCTTGTGGTTAAGTGCATTATCCCACAACGCCACACCAGGACTCCATAAAGTGTGTTGTTGTTGTTAAGTGCCGTCGAGTTGGTTCCAATCCATAGCGACCCCATATAGGGTTTCTAAGAAGCAGCTTGTGAGTTTGAACCACCAACCTTGCAGATCAAATCGACTTTATAGTCCAGCTGTCCTCAAATTGGCATCTGACTCATGACAACCCCATGTTTAATGGAATGAAATGTTCATCAATCCTGCACATAACCAAGATCAATTGCTGATTGGATCGTTGTGATCCACAAGGCTTTCATTGGCTGTTTTAGGGGAGCAGATCCTTAGGCCTTTCTTCCTAGTCTGTTCACTATCTTCTAGCAACACATAAGCCTCCACTGACAGATGGCTGGTAGGTAGCAGTGCACAAGGTGCATTTGGCTGAGGATAGAAGCCGGGGTTCCCACACGGAGGGTGAGGATTCTACCACTAAACTATGGGCCCAGCATATCCTTTAGGTGAGAACCTTCAGGGGCCCCTTGGGCCTGTCCCTGCCCTTCCAATCTCCCCTACAGCTACCCAACCTCTGAGTGTTCTGGCCTCTGAACCTTGGCTCTGGCTATTTCAGTTAACATGCCCTCTCCCATCCTGGTTTTTCTTGTCCAAATCCTAACCCCCCTGGAAGACACAGTAGAAGTCTGGTCTCCTCATCAAGTCTCCTTGGATCACCCTGGCCTGGACCATGGGCTCTCCTGTCAAGAGTGGGTGACACTGACCCTCAGCACCTTATAAGTGTCACCTATATCATTACTTGGCATGGTGACTTTCGAATCACCTGCGTACCTGAAGTCCAACACCACGTAGTATGTAGTGGCACCCAACATTTACTATATGCCTTTTTAGAGTCCTATAGTGTGGCACTATCAGATAAGCACTGGGCTACTATCCACAAGGTTGGGAGTTCAAATCCACCAGCCGCTCCTAGGAAACCCTATACAGAGGCAGTATTAGTTGGAATTGACTTGACAGCACTTAACAACAACATAAACCCTTTCGAGGTCCTAAGGTAGGCAAATGGTTTGCACTCAACTGCTAACCTAAAGGTTGGCAGTTCAAACCCACCCAATAGTGGCACAGAAGATATGGCCTTGGAATTTGCTTCCATTAAAATGGCAGCCAGAAAACCCTATAGAGCAGGTAGGATGTGATACATACAGGGGCTGCCAGGAGTTAGAATCAGTTAACAACAATAATTAACAACAACAGTCATCCCACTTCCTCATCCAGAGCTCAATACCCCACTGAGTATCGTAACTATATTAACCCATTATACAAAGGAAAACAGTGATGAGAATGCAGCCAGTGAGAGTGCTGGATTCTACCACAGCTCCCCTCACTCCAAATTCCACGCTTTTACACCAAACTAATGATTTCCTCACTTCATGCTCCTCACCATCAGGATTAGTGTTTATCTGACATCTCAAATAGATCCCCTTCTGGGCACTGGGCATCCTTAATAAAGACCAAGACAGTATATGAGGAAATCATCAAAACCCATGTAAATGTCAAGCATAGCTGCTGTCCCCCTGCTGGACCACCTTCCCCAGCACATTCTCACAGGCTTTCCCACACTTTCTCCACACCAGGGATTTAATCCTTTGCCTCCCCTATCAGCAAGTTAATAAGCAGGTCTGTGCTGGGGGGCTGCTGCCCCCAAAGTCTCTGAGACGCTATCTGATCCTGTGGCACACAGAATAATGGTCCACAAAGATATCCACATCCTAATCCCTGAAACCTGTGAATATGTGACATGACCTTAGATGGCAAAGGGAATTTCAGATGTGATTAAGGATTCTGAGACAAGCAGAGTATCTAGGTGGACCCTATATAATCACAGGGCCCTTAAAGGAGGGAGGCACGGGATCAGAGGGGGAGAAAAAGTGATGTGAAGACAAGTAGAGAGATTTGAAGATACTAGCTACAAGTTTGAAGGATGAGGTAATAAGTCAAGGAATGCAGGTGGCCTCTAGGGGCTAAAAAAATAGGCAAAGAAGCAGATTCTCCCAGAACCATCTAGAAGGAAGGCAGCCCTGCTGACCCACTTTAGACTTCTGACCTCCAGAGCTGTTGCTGTGTGCTGCTGAGTCAGTTCCGACTCATAGTGACCCTACAGGATAGAGAAGGCTTGTCCCAATGGGTTTTCTAGGCTATATTCCTTACAACAGCAGACGGTCAGGCCTTTTCTCTCCCAGAGCGGCAGAGGGGAGGTGGGGTCAAACCTTGGACCTTTTGGCTAGCAGCTGAGTGCCAACCATTGTGTAACCAGGGCTCCTTTTCAGAACAATAAGAGAATTTGTTTGTTTGGTTTTATGCCACTTCATTTATAGTGACTTGTTTCAGCAGTTCTTGTTGTTATTGTGAAGTGTTGTAGAGTCAGGTCCAACTCACAGTGACCTTGTATCGGGCTTCTGAGGTGTGGCTGGTGGTCTGAACTGCCAACCTTGCAGTTCAAACTGACCTTGCGGTCCAGTGCTTAGGAAACCAATATTAACCTCAAAGTTTAAGGAAGGCTTCATGTGCAGCAGGCACTTGAACTTCACAATCTGGTCGGAGAAATTACTATCTCAGGTGTAGGAAACCGAGGCACAGAGATTGGAAATGCTGTCTGAATTACAAGGCAGCTAGCATACCCTCCCTGGAACAAGATTAAAGCTGGGAGGAGGGCCCCAGCCCCTAACCTTCAAGGTCAGACCTGAGGCTTCCCCTCCTGTGCCCCATTCTTCAGTTCCCTGGCAACCAAGGATTTACCACAGGTCCTGGCAAACAAACACCTTGTAAAGGGAACTACCTGGGGCACACTGTGAGCTTAACTCTGGTGTCTACAGAGCTGGCTGGACTCGCAGCCCTAACTCCAGCCCAGCCTTCACCCACCCTCAACCACATGGAGGGTCCATTTCAGCAAGACATTCCTGACTCCCATCTCACAGTCCATTCCTTCAAGACGAGTTCTGAGGAGAAGACAGCATGGAGCCCCATCCCCAAAGATAACAGTCTCTCCCTCCCAGGAACCCCTACGCTGGGCCACACCACTCTCAAGCTTTGGTTGGGATGGGGGCGACGTGATGGAAACCTTAGGGATATGGAATGAGATTCTGTACATTTCACTAAGAGGAGGCCGATTGCTCACACAAACAAAAATTCCAAACCCTAGCCACCAAGTCAGTTCTGGCTCCTGGTGATGCAGGTGTTCAGAGCAGAATTGTGCTCCACACGGATCTCAAAGCTGGAAGCTTTTAGAAATGCATCACCAGGCTTTTATCTGAAGCACCTCTGGGTAGATTCAAACTGCTGTCCTTTGGTTTAATAGCCAAGCACTTAACCCTTTGTGTTTGCAGGTTCAGTTACCACCAGAAACCTCTTCCATCTTTTCTTTGCTTTCCTCAGCTTAGAATTGATGGGAATTTACAATTTCATCAACCCCTGTAGGGTTATTCTAGTCTTTTAAAAGACCAGAGTCCAATATTCATCCATTCATTCCTCACTCCATGTACTGGAACTCAAAAGGGAAGAGACAATGTCCCCAAGAAGCTCTCCAGAGGTGTCTACACACCCAGAATCCCCTGGGCAAGCTGCCTAGATCTCTAGAGTGCCATGCTGCTTGTCAGTCCCCCAGCACAGGGAAGCTACCTTCTCAGGGACACTGTCTCCACTTCCACCATGCAGAGCCAATGAAACACAGCCATGGATGGCCTGTTCATTCTCTGCATTTTACACAACTTGCTAGGATGAAACTTAGTCAGTTTGAGGCCCCGAATCCCAAGATATCAGGTCACTCTGACAGGGACAGTATCTACAGGTAAGGCTTGGTTAGCTCTGGCCTAGAGTTCTACAGAGTTTAGAACAAAATAAAGCCTTCAAAGACTTGGTTCTAGGCCAAATCAAGCCAATCTCTCCAGGAGCCTTGATCTCCCTCAACCAGAGTGAAGACCCGACAGTCAGCGCCAGGGCTACAATTCAAAGGCTTCAGCAGAGGCCTCTGCAGGCAGAATTCAGTCTGTGGGATACCCAGGACAACCCCAGTCTGCAAGGAGCAGCCAGCGGGACTTACTAAGTTGGACGCTACTACCGGAAACTGGGGGGGTGCACCTAGGCCAAGCCTAAACCTCAGCACCACTTGGTCCCTCTCTGAGCAGGAGAGGGACATGCCAGCCCTTCTCTCCTCCCCCTAGCACCAAGCAGCCCCCAAACACTAAGAGATGGGCAGTGGGGTGCAGTAGGGGTTCTTTAGCTACTTCCAACAGAATTTACAGCAGGCAGGACCAGGCATCCACTGAGGGTGGAGAGGTGGATACAGACCAAATTTAAGCAGCTTCTCCCCGCAAAGGGTGAGTCCCCATATTCCAGGGTTCCCTACTGTCTGGAGCTTCCAAGTAGGCTCCACCACGGGATCAGGGCAGTGATCCCCAAACCTGAGTCATTCCTATGCCACCTTCGTAGTTTCTGCCATACTCACGGATCACCTATCCTCCTCCTAATTAAGCCATAGTCTTCTTAACAACTGACTTTTCAAAAATACAGCCTGATCCCAACCAAACATGATAGCTGAAAGCCTAGGAAAGCTACACAAGTTGCAGTTTTTTCTAAGATACCTTAAAATATAAACCTGACAACCAAAATACAAAATAGGCACCCAGGTGCCACCTAAAATCATCTTTCTTCCCAATCACCACATACGTGGTCCACACTTTGGGAAACACCCAAGTAAGGGACAACAGATATGGCCTTCAAGACACAAGGAGAAAGAGACTTGCGAGTTTGAAACAGAAATACAGGCATTTCAGAACATCCATTAACAACTGACACAGAACTGTTAATTTGCATTACAAAGGGTTTGAAAAAAAAAAAAAAATCCTGACAAATGAGTTTCTTTAAATAGCAGCTTCTCCAAGGTCCCTCTCAGCCCTCCTTTTAATAGAGTTGTATGTAAGAGTTTTTGGGAAATAGAACGTCTTACAGATAGATGGGAGGTGAGAGTGTTGCCTGTATTTTCATTATTATTAGTTTATAGATCATTAACTCCTCAAAGGCAAGCCTGGATTGAGAGCAGCAGAAACCTACAGCTCCAGCTCTGGGGAAAAACTCTGCCAACTTTGCACATGCCACACAGGAAGATGAAGCATCTCCGAAATTATACTGCAAAAGGATTGATGGATAGGCATTTGGGACACATGCTCCAGAGCATCACTGCTGTTTAAGGTAAGTACCTCTGAAGTAAAGTAATAGCACAGAGAGAACTGCCTTGGACTCTTACCAGCTGAAGAGCTTATAACACAGGAAATGTGCCAGGACTTTCCTCAGCCCCAGAACAGGCGTGCACCCTCCAGAAATGCCCCTTGACCACACCCGTGCACACGGACAAGCACACACATGCGTACCTAGCCCAGCTCTCACGCAACTACAAGTGGTCTTTCTTTCTCTGAATTTGGTAACATCAGCTCAGGACTTTTCTCTTGACCTTGATCACTTTCTCATTAAAGTCCTCTCCTCTGTGCACTTGATCTGTGAACTCTGTGTGAGAAAGGAGCATGCTCTGTTCAACTCTGTCTTCTCCCTGATGCCAGGCAGAGTGTTGTGAATAGAATAAGCAACCTGCCAGTGTTTAATTTAGTCACTTTGCTTGTCGCCTCCCTCTCTAGATGGCTAAGCCTGGCAGAAGAGGAGGATATTTTGGAGGAGTTGAGGATAAGAAGACAGAGACTCTAGGATTTCTCAACACTCAAGAAACTCCCCCAAGTGGCAGCAAGGCTGTCCCAGGTACTCATGGAGACCTGGGGTGGGCCCCATTAGGCCTCCCAAGTTCTCACTGTACAGGGTTCAGCAATGAGTATAACATGGTACTTGTCCTCAAGAAACTAGGACATAACTCAGAGAGGCAGATGTGTATACAATGTCTAGAATTTCAAGCAGAATAAAGTATCAGCTGGAAGGCAGGGTGAAGGGGTGGGTTCAGGCCCATGAAGGAACACACGAGTTGGGGTCTCAGAGAAGCACTACCCTGCCTCTATGCTCCCAGCTGGCTCTCCTGGTTCACAATCAGACTTTTCCCCATCCCATTCCTAAGGGGGAGTCTAACCCTAAGCACCAAAGCCACATGAGGACAACGAAAGACATGACTTACTCCCCATGCTCCGCACCATTGCCAGGTGAGAGAACAAGGGGTAGGGTGCTAGCTACAGTCTGCCTCCCATTCCAGCTCCACTCTGCTCCCTACTCAAGCTTGCAGCCGCTGCTCCACCCAGACGCTACACATCAGTCATCTCCACCCAGCCATCTACCACACCAGCCATCTACCACACATGCGCCTGCAGCCTATTTTTACCTCATTAGCTCCTCCTCAGATCCACACTGTGATGTGGGCAGGGCAGGGTCTGACTGACCCCCATCTTACAGTGATGGACAATAGGCCCAGAGGGGTTTGGTGACAGGCTCTTGCCCCAGCAATGCTCCCAGCACCATGCCCTCCAGGGTACAGGTTGCCCAAACCCAGGCCTGCAGGTCCCCATGTGGGCACTCTGGCAGTTTGGCTTTGCAGTCTGCCAACTCCCTGCCTCACTGGCTCTGTCTTCCAGCCACAGAGCAGAGTGAAGCTAAGCAGAAGGTTTAACAGCTAGAGCTCTTAGAGGTGGGCCCAGGTAGAAGAAAGGAAGAACCATGGTAGCCAGGTTGGCTGTTGGCTGTTTACCTAAAGACTGATGATTCAAAGCCTCCCAGTGCTGCTGCAGAAATAAGGATTGGCAGTTTGCTTCCATAAAGATTACAACCAAGACAACCCTATGGAGTATTCCTATTCGGTCACACATGGGGTCACTGTGGGTCTGAAAAGGCTTAATGACAAGAGGTTGATACAGTATAAATGGTGAGTCCTGTTCTTGGGGAAGGGGGTAGACAGCAGGGAAAGGGGTCAATGCAATCACCGGCCCCCTCTTGCTCTACCCTCCACACAGCTCTCTGGCAGAGGAGAGATGCTCCTGCTGGAGATGCCCATACTCCATGAGAGGGTGGGCTGGGATCCAATAGTTGCGTCCTGCCTACCCACCTACCCACAAAGCCAACTGTTAGTGCCCTTCCTTAGCTGATCCAATTCTTTTCCTTTGAGGAAACTCTGTGACCCCTGACTCTCGACCTCGCCAAAGGCTCCCTTGTCCCAGCCCTGATGCACTGGGAGTCCCCAGTCTCCTTGCTAGAAGAGGGTGGCCTCCTTGCCCGAACTTCATGAATGCGCTTATCCTACCGTTGCCATGGAAACAGTGAATTATAGCCTCCCATTTCAAGTCAGCTAGCTCCTCTGGGGGTAGCAGGCTGACACCACTGACGTGCGCACCAGGTGACTCATGTCACTGCCGGAGAAAGCCTCCAGCACAGCTGGCTTAGGGAAAGCCAACAGCCACTCCCCCTGAGGACAACTGGTTGGGTGGGAGGCAGGCAGGCAGGCACTGCACCTCTCCCCCAGGAACAGCTGCAGGGAGAGCCCGGCCCCTCCATCCCTGGGCGGGCAATCAGGCGAGCCCGGCCCCTCTCAGAATGAGTGAGGTGCTTCTCCACAACCGGGAGGTATGTGCACGAATCAGCCATTTCTGCCCTTACACGCGGCTTCTGCCAGCCCTGCCCCCTCCCCACAAGCATCCAGGGCGTGTCACATTCCCACCTTCACAGCCACCAAGAAGGGGGACCCTGAGCCCGGGCTGGTCGGGGTTCCCAGCTCACACTCCTCCAGGAGAAATACATCTTCATCCTCCAGAACCTTGTCCAACAAGCCTATTGCCTCTTCTTCCTCTTCCATGGTAGCCGGAGCCCGCGGAGGGCAAACAGGAAGCAGGGTCCACGCAGCAGTAGCGGCAGCAGCAGAGGCAGCGGTCTGGGAGGGAGAAGAGCGTGCAGGGCAGGCCTAAACCAGCATGCTGGCCTCCCCGGAGTCGGTCCTGGCACCTGGCCACCGGCTTCCGATGAAAGGCTCCATTATGAACCTTTTCCTGCTGCCGCTCTCCAGCCCTCCGGTGTGCCCGGGCTGCGGGCCCGCCTCCCGCACGTCCCCGCCCTGCGAAAGGGGAAGCGAGTCCTCAGGGCAGCCCAGGCCGGTCTCAGCCGCCTCGCCTCGGGGCGCTCCGACTCTGCTGCTGCTGCTGCCGCCGAAATTCTGAGCTGTCACTGGAGAGAAACTGGCGCCCGGTGGAGGAAAAGGAAACCCCTTTACGGCACCGCGGCCCCTTCCTGGGCCGGGCACGGGCCGGGCCGCGGGCGGGGCGCCGCTGCGGTGGGTGAGGGTCGGGCCGCCGCTCGGGTCCTCCGCGCGGGCCGGTTCTCCAGCTCCTTCCAGGACGCCCCGTCGCTGCGGCCCGGCCCCACAAAGTACGCCCTTTCTGGAATCGGAGGTTTGCGTTTACTATTAATACACAGGAAATGCACGTCTTGACTTGCGAGGTGGAGCCGTTCCCTCTCTGTGGTCACCGGGCATACCGGCTGGCGGAGGCTGCTGGAGAGCAGAGGAGGAGGAGAAGGCGGAGGGAGGGAGGCCGCAGACAGGGCCGGGCGCAGGGGGGAGGTCTGCTTCCCAGAGACAGACTTTATTTACAACCCTTCTCCAAAGCAGAGGCAGCGGCGAGGGGAGGAGCAGTTTCTCCACACAGGTTCTCTGGACAACCTGGCCCAACCTCAGTGGGACTTGCGGGTCCTCTGTGGCTATGCCACTTTGCACCTCTTGCTCACGGTTTGTCACCTTTGCTGAGGAGGAAACAAGGCCTGCTGAGAAACCACAGTTTCTATCCCCATCATGGTTGGTGAACAAGGCTTTGTTAAAGAGAGGCTCCGACCTGCCTTGACATATTAAGACCCCCAAGTGCCAGGTTTCTGGGTCCCACCACAAGCCATACTCACAGATGGTGTTGAGAAGGGCAACTCCACTTCCTTAGGGCCGTTACCCTTCAAAATGGGGGCCTTGGCCTAAAAGAGTCAACTCCACAGGGAAGGGCACCCATAACCCGGGGCGGATTGCATCTCCAATCCTGCCCACTCCCAGCCTACCATGGAGTAGACTCAACTCATGGCAATCCCACGCCCAACAGCATGAAATGCTACCTGGTGCTGAACGATCTTCATGATCCATTGTGGATCAGACTGATGCCATTTATAGGGTTTTTCTTGGTTTATTTATAGAAACAGGCATCCAAGACTTTTTTTTCCTAGTTTGCTTTAACCTGGAAATTCTACTGAAACCTGTTCAGCATCATAGCAACACGAAAGCCTCCACTGATAAAACAAATCCACTGGCTAGAAATCAAATCTTGGTATCCTGCATGGAAGGTGAAAATTGTACCACCAAACCACTACAGCCTCCTTGTCAAAGCTTCCTGTTGTTTGTTGTTGTCAGACTGACTCTGAATACAGAAGCTAAACTCCTCCAGAGGGCCAAGTGCACATTTTGGTCTTCTAGCCCTCATCCCTGAGATGCATAAAGCACTTACTCTCACGGGAAAAGTGTTTTGGGACAGCACAAGAGCTAGGGCAGGGGTTCAAACTCTAGTACCAATGAAGTGGCAGGTAAGGACAGGGTCAGCTGAAGAACCACTCAGTTCCAGCTGACAGCTGCCAAAAGGAGTGCAGGTTCAAGGTAGCATCATTCTGAATTGTTCAAGAGAAGCTGGAAATTGGGATTCTTAGGTGAAATCTGATTTTTTTTTAAATGGTAAATCCTTTATCTGTTTAAAACTCATGGTGCATGTCAAATGAAATTTCTGTGCAGTGAAATAGGCCCATAAACTGGGTTGCTGCCTTTCTTCTGGAATCCGGTCATTTCTTTGAGGGTAGGGTAGAAGTTGTGCATAGTGTGTTGGGGGTGGGGTGGGGTGGGAAGGGCTAAACACATCCTCTGTCTTATATCTTCATCAGACTTGGCATCTTAGAATCAAATTTAGCTTTACACACTTTCAATTCATCACTTGTCTTCATAAACCTGTATGACAGGTGCCACCAACTGGGTAAATAAAGTCAAAACACAGGCTTCTGGGTAGTAAGTCCTGAAGCTCCAGGCCTACTCACTCTAATCCCCCATATTCCACTATCCTCCCAACCTTATCTCCAGCCCAGAGATCCCCTCACAATCTTTTGTATGCTTCTAGCCCACAAATCTTCCTCTTTAATCTAAGCTCCCACTAAGTGTAGCCAGGACCAGCCAATGTGTGGCTCTTAATGATGTCCTAGACTGTCAATCAACAAATGCCTCATGTGTCTACAACTGGTCTCTCTTAATGAATCTTCCTCATGGCCTGTCAGGTGGTGACTGTCTGGTCACAGGATGAAGACTCTTAACTGTTGAGGCATTTGCAAAGGATGATCAGGCATGCACCATCCTGGGCCCACCTAGCCTCAGCACCTCAGCCAAGAACAGAACCCTTCTCTGAGCTTTCAAGCTGAGAGGAAGAGGTTTGGGGAAGTTAGAGGAGGGGGAAGGAGGGTTGGATGGGAGGTTTCTAATTCCCAGCTCACCTCCCAAAAATGTCTGTGGAAGCTTGGAAGCTAGATGTGGCTCCTGCCATTCTATCAGCAGTAGAGAACCTGCCCTCCTTAGACACAGTCTCTTCCCTAAGCTGAGGGATTTGAGGTGACCTCTCTGGGGCCCAAACGAATCGGGCTGCCAACCTCAAGGTCGCCAGTTTGAAACTACCAGCTGTTCCGCAGAAGAAAGATGAGGCTTTCTGCGCTGGTGAAGATTTATAGCCTCGGAAGCAGGGTCGTTATGAGTTGGAACCAACCCCACGGCACACAGCCACCACCACCTCTGGGGCCCCAAAACTGACAGGCCATTGCTCAATGCCTGTTCCACCAGAGTCTCACTCCACCCACACCCCATGCTCTCCCTCCAATCCCTAGGGTTTTCCTGCCCCTCCCTGGACTGGGTTATAAATAGCTAGGGCACATCTGAAGGGCCCTTTCAGGCACAATTCCTCATTTGGTTTGGGTGGGTGAGGCTGTTCCCAGGGCTTGGGAACAACCAGGCCTGGCATTCTCCAGGACCTGTGTGCCAGCTCAGGGTCTTGTGCCATAGCTTCTGTCTTCTGCTCTTCAGGCTCAACTGCACGGAATACCCCCACAGGTCAGACAAGCAGCCAGCATGGGAGATGGGCCTAAAAGCACAAGGGTCCCTCATGTGTCCCTTCTGACACCCATGGGAGTCTTCAAAAGTATCTCCAACTCTATCCTTACCCCCTTATTCTCTAAGACCTGAAACCCCAAAGAAGCTGCTCCCTGAGCATCACAAGGCATCACTACCCCCCTACTATCCCAGTTAACTGGAAATTCCAATGAGTAACCAAAGTAGACACAGAATGCCCTTCCACCGGGCACACAGACACCACTCAGAGGCCCTCGGTCCTCCAAGTGGAGGGGAAATGACTCACAAGTCCCAAGTGTGCCCCCTCCCTTTCCCTTACAAATGTCCAAGCCAGCTGTGCCCACGCCCTGGACCTGAGCTCCTTCCCATCTCCATACTCGGCTTGCTTCAGCCTGCTTCCTAATGCTTCTCTCCAAAGACCCCCTAACTGCCTTATTCTGAAGCTAAAGGCCTCCTTCCTCTCCTCCTTGGCTCTGCATTCTGACGTTCCCAAATTCCTCAGCTCCAATGCCCATGTGGTACCACCTCTGACCACTCCTTGATCTTCCTGGCTGGCTCTACTTTCTCCTGCCTCCTATAAATATGAAGTCACCCACCCCAACCCCAGGCCTCAGCCCTCTGCTCTCTGCCCCTGGAGAACTCATTCCTTCTCAATGTTGGAACCACTGCTTCTAGGCTAACAACACCTTTCACTGTCTCCAACTCCAGAGTTTTGCTAAACTCCTGGTTTGACTCCTGTACTGTCAGCTGGACCTCCATACTTGGAAGTGTCTCCACTGGCTCTCAGAGCAACAGAGCCAAAAGCCCCTTCCTCCTCTCGAAACTAGCTTCCCCTTCTGGCTTCTCCACTTCTGGTGATGGTGCTACCATCTTCTGACTCTTCCTTCCCTCAAACTCCACATCCCTTTTATTTGGTCCCTTTGGTTCTTCCTTCTTTTCCTTTCCCAAAGCTACCAGCATTTAACCCCTTATCTGACTGCAATAATGATTGTGTCTGCACATCTAGCTGGTTGTTCACGCATTTATTCAAACCTAGAGAAGAACTTCCAGTCAGCATCTCTGGACCTGCTATTACAGACACACAAATGGGTCAAATATGGCCCTTACCACCTAAAGGGGGTGGCAGCCATTTGAACAACCAGGGTCATGTTCTATTTTCCAGGCACTATGAGGTCTCTTGGAGCCCTGGTGTGGCACTGTGGGTTAATGTGCCAGACTGCAAATCCGTTTGAATTGTAAGGTCAGTGGTTCAAGATCACCAGCTGCTCCTTGGAAACCCTATACAGGGTTGCTATGGGTCGGAACCGACTCGACGGCACTTAACAACAACAACATGAGGACTCCTGGTGTGGCACTGTAGGATCAACACTGGACTGTAAACCACAAGGTTGGCAGTTCAAACCCACCAGCTGCTCTTTGGAAACTTTATACAGGGTCACTATAAGTCAGAATCGACTCAATGGTACTTAACAACAACAATGACATGGAAACAAATGAGTCTGGGCGTGGCACTGTAGGATAAGCATAAGCATACTATCCACAAAGTTGGCATTTCAAAATTCCTGTACAGGGTCACTATGAACGGGAACCAACTTGATGGCACTTAACAACAGCAACATGGGGACAAAGGATGAAGAAGGGTCTAACCTCACCTGAGAGGAAAAGCTGCATAGGAGAGGTGGTTTCTAAGTAGCATCTTTAAAGATGAGAAAGGGGAAACTCATAGAAGGGTGTCCCGGCAGAGAGGAGAGCTTGTGCCAAGGGACGAGGGTCTGGGGAGAAAGGTTTTGTAAAGGAACCTTACGACGCATGGCTGGAGGACACAGAAGAGGGGCTGGAGACGAACCTGAAGAATTAGGCTGGGACCACATCATGGAAGGTAGGGGCATGGACTCTCCCAGGGGCAGTGTGGCACTGACTGACATTTCTGACACCTGCTAAGCCCATACTTTCAAAGTTACTCTCCACAAACCCAAAGGCTTCCTCTCAGGCTCATTCTCCATCCTGTCATTCACTTATCCACTTACTCAGCAAGTATTTATTAATGATCTAGTGGGCACCAGGCATGTGCAAGCATTCAGAACGCAGCCACAAACGGGGCACTCTGATTTCATAGTGTGATGGCGAGCCAATGCACTGCTAAGGAAGGGTAGTGCAGAGGGTGACGGGTGTCAGCGCTGGTGGAACAGGGCAGTGGCAAGGGAATGGCAGTACTGGGGGGGGGGGGGCGGGGAACGTAATTTCAGAACAATGAGGGTGAGCTATAACTCTGTTGAAAGATAGCAAGAAAAGACCTACTTTGATTTTAAATGTTCATACTCTGTGATTCAGTAATCCTGCTTGGAAATTTTTTTCAGCAAAAACATTTCTACAAGGATGCAAAGATCTATGTACAAAGATGGTCACTGAAGTAATGTTTATACCAGTGAGAGACTAGAAACAACCCAAATGTCTGTCTGAAGGGGATTTGTGATATATAAATGAATTATGGAATATAAATGAATTGTGGTATGGCCAAAAAATGAAATACTACATACAGTCATGTAGAAGAAAGAGGTGGATTTTAAATACTACATGTAAGGTGTTGAAGCGTCATTAAAGAAACAAAAGCAAATTGCATAGTTATATAGGAGTATGCGAGAATTTAATGGGAAGACAGCAGACACACTACAAGGACCCTCTACCTCTACAACAAAGACACGAGAGTTCAATCAAATGCACGCCAATGAAAATTCTGGCACCTTGAACTTTAGAAGAAAGGTTAGAAAGGTAGATGGGAGGAGAGGCCAAGCAGGGATGGGAGAGGGAGACTAACTGGTGAGCGGCTGGCCAGAGCAGCTTTGGTAGCGGAGGGAGGTCTGGAGCAGATTTGCTCTAGAACTACAAAACCTACAGACCTCCAGAGCAGCATTTAACCAGACCCCCTGCCCTCAGCTTCCCTGTGATCCTAACAGACACTGAAACCAGTTCCATGGAGGGATTCAGTGCCCTGAACATAGAGAACACTAGGAACTCCATCTAAGGCCAGGAACTCTGCTGCACATTCTTTCCACAACCACCTTGTGAACTGCTTGAATTGCAGGAGCCCCCCCAAGAGATTTCTCTCTCTGGGTCCAACAAGTAACTGCACTGTTTGTTTTTACAAATACAACCCCACAATGTCCCAGAGACAACAATTTTACCTCACACAAAGAAACAAGAGCTAATGGCTCAAACAAATGACCAATATGCAGAGCCAGAAAATGTTTCTGAAGAAGAAAAGGTAATGGAACTCACTGAAAAATAATTGAAACGAATGTTAAAATTAGGTACCTTCAAAGGATCTATAGAAAGACCGAGGTAAGCAAGAACACAGGAAAAAACTTGCGAAGAATTCAGGAATACACTACAAGAACAAACAGACAAAATAAATGCAAATTTTGAAACAATACAAAACCTGCATTTAGAAATCCAGAAGATTAATACTAAGATCTCAGAAATGGATAATACATTGAAAGGGCAAAGGAAAATATGTGAAGCAATGGAAGCCCAAATTAGTGAACTTGAAGAGAAATCTCTCAATACTAGTATGCTAGAAGAACAATCAGAAAAAAAGAATGAAAAAATCCGAAGAAAGCCTGAGAGTTATGTGGGACACCTGAGGAGGAACAACTTATGGGTGATTGGATTTCCAGACCAGGAAGAGACAAACACAGAGAAAATTATTAGAGTTGCTGGAAGAAAATTTCTCTAACATCATGAAAGACGAGAAGATAAGTATATCAGGAAGCTAAATGAACCCCAACCAGTAGAGATCCAAAAAGAAAATCATCAAGACATATCATAATCAAACTTTCCAAAATAAAAGACAAGGAAAGAATCCTGAGGTTATCTAGTGAAAAATGAAAAGTTGCCTACCTACAAAGGAGAACCAATAGCTCTGATTTCTCAGCAGAACCCATACAGGCAAGAAGGCAATGGGATAACATATACAAAACTCTGAAAGAAAAAAATTGCCAACCAAAAATCATATACTCAGCAAAGATATCCTTTAGATACAATGGTGAAATGAGGCCCTTTCATGATAAACAGAAATTAAAGGAATTTTGATTGACCAGACCAACTTGACAAAAAATGTTAAAGGATGCTCAACAACAGCAGACAACAACCTGAGGTTACCATACATGACAATACCAGCCAGAACTTAATCCAGATATAGAAGAATTTGAAGTGAAATAAACCCACATGAATGAAAATAGGGAACCAGGGATATCAATGTATGAAGTCAACTACAAAGCAAAAATAGGTACTAGTGTAGATATAGAATTTCCAAATGGTAAGGAAGTCAGGTAGGTTTTAAAATAAAACAGACTGTTGTAAGCAAAAAATATATATATATATTACAAGGTAACCTCAAAGAAAAATAATATACCTGCATATCAAAATAAAAAGAAAGAGGAAAACCATAAAGATTTATAAACATTAAAACAACAGAAATGAAAATGAAAAGAAAACCCACAAACAAAATGGACTCATCAGAAAAAAGTTATATGAAACAAAGAATCCAGCAGGCCTCGCCGCCCCCACAAGAAAAAACACACAAAGAAATGACAACAATCAGTTCATATCTATTAATAATTACACTGAATGTAAATAGATTAAATGTACCAGCCAAGAGACATAAAGGGAAGAATGGATAAGAGAACAGGATCCTTCAACGTGCTGTCTACAAGTTGTTGTTGTTAGGTGCCATCGAGTCGGAACCGACTCATAGAGACCCCATACACAGCAGAAGGAAACAATGTCTGATCCTGGGCCAACCTCACTACCGCTGCCACACTTGACACCATCAATGATGCCACCTGGCCAATCCATCTCGTTAGGGGGTCTTCCTCTTTTTCTCTGACCCTCCACCTTACCCAGCATGACATCCTTCTCCAGCGACTGTTTCCTCCGGACAATATATCCAAAGTATG